>NC_135784.1:14939228-15244228 GCF_051106095.1 Pogona vitticeps
TCTTTGTGAGTCTAGAGAACATGGTAGCTGCTTTGCCAATGCGTTTGTCCAGCTCAACATCCAGAGACAGGGTGTCAGAGATGGTTGAGCCAAGGTACACAAAGTCATGAACAACCTCCAATTCTTGTGTGGAGATGGTAATAGAGGGAGGTGAGTCCACACCCTGGCCCATGACTTGTGTTTTCTTCAGGCTTATTGTTAGTCCAAAGTCTTGACAGGCCTTGCTGAATCGATTTATGAGTTGTTGGAGGTCTTCAGCAGAGTGGGCAACAATGGCTGCATCATCTGCGAAGAGGAAGTCCCGCATGCATTTCAGTTGGACTTTGGTCTTCGCTCTCAGTCTAGAGAGATTAAAGAGCTTTCCGTCTGATCTAGTCCGGAGCTAGACACCCTCGGTTGCAGTTCCAAAGGCATGCTTCAGCATGACAGCAAAAAAGATCCCAAAAAGTGTTGGTGCAAGGACACAGCCCTGTTTCACTCCGCTTCGGATGTCAAAGGGGTCTGATGCTGAGCCGTCAAAAACTACAGTGCTTTTCATTCCCTCATGGAAGGATCTGATGATGTTAAGGAGACGGGGTGGACATCCAATCTTGGGAAGTATTTTAAAAAGGCCATCCCTGCTAACCAAGTCAAATGCTTTTGTAAGGTCTATGAAGGCCACTAAGAGTGGCTGTTGTTGTTCCCTGCATTTCTCCTGCAGCTGTCGGAGGGAGAATACCATGTCAGTGGTGGATCTATTAGCTCGGAATCCACACTGTGATTCTGGATAGACTCTGTCTGCAAGAACCTGGAGCCTCTTCAGCACAACACGGGCAAGCAGCTTCCCTACAATGCTAAGAAGAGAGATGCCACGGTAGTTATTGCAGTCACCCCTGTCGCCTTTGTTCTTGTACAATGTGATGTTTGCGTCCTTCATGTCCTGTGGGACTCCACCTTCCCTCCAGCAGAGACAAAAGACTTCATAGAGTTCAGTGGTGATGATCTCCTTACAGCACTTCAGCACTTCAGCAGGGATGTTATCCTTTCCAGGTGCCTTGCCGGAGGCGAGGGAATCCAAGGCCACTTTTATTTCTGCTAAGGTTGGTTCACTGTCCAGCTCTTCCAAGACAGGCAGGCACTCGATGTTATTTAATGCTTCTTCGGTTACTACATTCTCTCTGGAATATAGCTCGGAGTAGTGCTGTACCCAGCGTTCCATCTGCTGTGCTCGGTCCTGGATGGGCACACCTGTAGCAGACTTCAAGGGAGCAGATTTCTTCTGCATTGGACCTAAGGCCTGCTTGATACTGTCATACATTCCTTTGATGTTACCTGTGTCCGCTGCTATCTGTATCTGGGAGCAGAGCTGGAGCCAATAATCATTGGAGCATCTCCTGGCAGCCTGTTGGACTTGGCTACGAGCAGCTCGAAGAGCTTGCAAGTTGTACTCACTAGGACAGGTTTTGTATGCTGCTAGAGCTCTTCTCTTATCCTCAATGGCTGGCATTAGCTCCTCTGAATGGGCTTCGAACCAGTCAGCCATCTTTTTGGTCTTCTTGCCAAAGGTGGACAAGGCGGTGTTATAGATAGCATTCTTGAAGTGTTCCCATCGTTTAGGTGCATTTACATTAGCCGGATAGGGACGTGGTGGCGCTGCGGGCTAAACCGCAGAAGCGTGTGCTGCAGGGTCAGAAGACCAAGCAGTCGTAAGATCGAATCCACGTGACAGAGTGAGCACCTGTCGCTTGTCCCAGCTCTGCCAACCTAGCGGTTCGAAAGCATGGAAATGCAAGTAGATAAATAGGGACCACCTCGGTGGGAAGGTAACAGCGTTCCGTGTCTAAGTTGCACTGGCCATGTGACCACGGAAGATTGTCTTCGGACAAACGCTGGCTTTATGGCTTGGAAACGGGGATGAGCACCGCTCCCTAGAGTCGAACACGACTGGACAAAAATTGTCAAGGGGAACCTTTACCTTTACCTTTACATTAGCCGGACCTGGGAGGGCTTCCTCGAGTGCTTGGGCGAATTCCTTCACTTTTCTTTGATCACGAGTCTTGCTGATGTCAATACGTGGTCTTCCTTCCTTTTTCGTGTGATATACTCTCTTTGTTCGTAGTTTTACTCTACTACACACCAGGGAGTGATCAGTATCACAATCAGCACTCTGGTAACTGCGTGTGATCGTAATACTAGGGAGGCTAGAACGTCTAGTGAGGATCAGATCAAGCTGATGCCAATGCTTGGATCTTGGATGTCTCCAGGAAACTCTGTGTTGCAGCTTCGTATTAAAGAATGTGTTGCTGACACAGAGACCATAATAACAGCAAAACTCCAGCAAGCGTTGGCCATTTTCATTCATCTTTCCAATGCCAAAACGGCCTAGACAAGTGGGCCAAGAATTATGATCAGCACCAACTCTAGCGTTAAAGTCTCCAAGAATGAACAGTGCCTCTCTTTCAGGGACTTTTTGGATAGTAGCTGCCAGATCGTCATAGAATTTGTCTTTCACTTCTGGAGTGGATGACAGTGTTGGTGCATATGCACTAATGAGGGTTACTGGTCCTGCTGTTGAGTGGAGCTGCAGGGACAGGATTCTTTCACTCCCCACAGTAGGTGGAACAATGCATCTCAGGAGAGTATTTCTGACTGCAAAGCCAACACCATATTCCCTGGTCTCATTCGATGGTTTTCCCTGCCAGAAAAATGAGAAGTTTTTTTCTTTGACAGATCCCGAGTCTGGCAATCTTGTCTCTTGCAGGGCAACAATGTCCATCTGTAGTCTACTTAATTCCATGTCAATGACAGCTGTCTTGCGCATATCGTCTATTTCTTGGAGGTCGTCAGGAAAGCCATAGTCAGGAAAGCCAGGGGTCATTGTCCGTACATTCCAGGTGCCCAGCTGAAGGGCAGAAGTTTTCTTGTGATTGTTGCATGGTGCACGGTTATCGATCTGCTTGTCGGGTTTGACCCTAAACCCCACGCACCCCGTGAAGTTAACAGACCGTGGCGAGGTAGCACCTTACTGGCTGGGGGCTGCCCAGCTTAAGGCAGGCGGTATCTACCTAGTGAGGTGCAATGACCTCTCCCACCGTCAGAAGTAGCCCCTGGCGTCCTGCTCTACGCCAATTGAGCAGAGACTTATAACCGGTAACTGCTATTTCCCGTGTTGTTTCGGCGCTGTATGCGAAGCTGGAGTGTCCTCTCCAGAGCACGAAGCCTGGGTAAAATAATATGGAGGACAGGCTGTTACCCAAGCAGCAAATCCCCCCCTCTCCACGTCGCTGAAGTAGTCCAGTGGAAAGGCAAGAGCCAGTACAACTGGTTCCAGTGACGTCGCAGGAGTTGGCAGAATGACACAAACTGCCTCCGGGACTCCAGCTCCGGATTTTGCCTCAAGGTTCTCTCCTGAAGCCCTTTCCATAAGTGGATATAGGCAGTGGAGGTTTAAATTCGGAGTTTTCCTTCTCCTAGATGGGCTGCCTTCCAGGGCTGACGAGCCCCACCTACCCAGCCTCCTCTCTAATAGTGTGGAAGTATGCAATGTTAGTTGGGTTTCCTATTTATCAAACTGGGGTAAAAATAGGATTTGAAAATTTCATACACCATTAGACATGCTCTCCTGAGTCCTATTGGCTCATGTAAACCTGACAGTTGATGTTATGTAACCGGTAAGAGAATAAAAGGAGGTGCCAGGCATCATTGGGGAAGCTGTTATCACAGAGAGCTGAGCTGTTTTCACAGAGAGCTGTTATCACTGAACCATTTGAACAGCAACTTCAGCCAATGATCCTGAGCACGCTTTGAAAAGATTAATTCGACTGCAGTCTCCTTATTTCAGAGGTTTCTCCCTCCGGAACCTTTCAGGGACCTCTCCCATCACCACAGGTTGTTGGAGCCGGATTCCAACAAGTGGTGCCCTGCGTGAGGCCTACTCCACTGTGTGAGGCCTACTTAACAGTGTGAGGCCTACTCCACTGTGTGAGGCCTACTTAACAGTGTGAGGCCTACTCCACTGTGTGAAGCCTACTTCACAGTGTGAGGCCTACTTCAGCGTGAGGCCTGCTTCTCAGCGTGAGGCTCCCAGAATCTAAGAAGACCAGTGGAAGGTCATTCCCTCACCCACGTCTGGCAAGGATTACAGCGCGCGCCTCGCATCTTTTTAGATCCCGGGTGAGTGTTCCAGTCAAGTAAGATACACACAATGGGCTCATCATTATCAAATTTGCATCAAAAACACGCAGCAGACCACCACTTCCTTCTTACAAGAAATGGACACACAGTAACCAAAAGCGAAGTGGAAAATTTGGTCAGAGCTATTGATGATGTATGTCCATGGGTCCCTGAAGGGGGAACCCTGAAATTAGAAGATCTGACAAAAATTGGCTGTAATTTTCAGGGCCATCCACGCGTTACTGCAAAAGTGATGTTCACCTGGTGTAAGGTTCGTGCATGTTTAAAAGGCCTTATGCCTAGCAATATTTTGTTTAATCAGCAACAAGAGGCGGACTGTAATGCAATGTCACTCCCTCAGTTGCTTCCTCCAGTGCCATGCTTACTATTTGCACTACTACCTCATTATGAGCCTCAAAAAGACCCACCACACAAGTCACCAACCTATCAGGAGGCCATGAATGTATCGGGAAACCAGCCACCAGAAATGAAGGCTGAAGCTGTTAGCAAGAAACCTGACTCTAAGAATGATGTACCTTTAGAAAACTTGGAGACATCTTATATATCCATTGCATGTGACTTAGTTAAAGAAACAAAGGACTCTGATGAATGTGCTTCACCAGCCTTTACAGATTACCCCAAGATGATGATCCCAGAATTTGTTTCACATCCTGTGCCCGAGTATACCGAACATACTGAGAAGGCATCACTGCCCTCTGGAAATAGTGACACAGTGAGGAGCCAGCCAGAATTTGGTTCTGGTGAGAAGGAGGAAGAAGCTGTGCAAGAGAAACCACTTGAAGCTACTGCCAAGATTGCACCAAAAGGAGTTCAGGAAGAGGTATCTCCTTCCCTTAGCAAGCCCTACTTGGAATCCTTCCAGCCTCCGTTGGAACCATCCAAAAACGAACCCACTTCTTGGTTTCTGGATGCAGAGGCTGCAGATCTGCCTAAGAAAGAGAAGATTCCTCAGCTGCAAATGGAGAATACTTATGCAGATGATGTCTCTGTTTCTACGGAGCTCAAAAAGGTGGATAAAATGGTGGTGTCCATAGAATCCTCTCCAGAGACTGAAGACCTCCCCACGGTCCCTTATCAAGCTGCTAAGGTGGTGGCAGGAGCTACAGAAAAAGTCACATTAGGGAACAGTAAAGTCAGAGAGCCTGGTAATAGTGTTGTCAAAGCTGAAGACAGACAGTCTCCTTACCAAGCTCTTGCCCAGATAGCAGATCTGTTCTACAAAGCTTGCACCAGATGTTGTCAGCTTTCTGGACTTGATATTCAATCTGTGTATTCTTCCTTCCCACAGGGCGACGTGGTGAGACTTTTGCAAACTTGTTCCACATTCCAGGTTGCTTTTGCTGATTTCATAGGGACTGTTCTCCCTATCCCACCAAAGGACAAAAGGCTAACATTTTTCTCTACTGTTTCTTACTCTTTAACCACTTGCTTTTTTCCCCAGCAGGAAAGCGCATGTTGTTTACCAATGGTTCTCCACAACAAAGAGTAGTTGTCTGGCAAGATCCTGAAGGGCATTGGATGTCTCGATTTACCAAGAGACAGACATCAGCTCAACGTTCTGAACTTGCTGCTGTTTTGGCATTTAACCTCTTTCGATATGAAGACTTCAACCTAGTAGTGGACACACAATATGTTTATCTTCGCCTCTTTCCCGATCCTGGTGGGCAGGTACTTCTCATGGAATTATTCCACCTATGGGTACTATGATGAATTATTATGACTTACATGCCTTAAACAACTGGACTATCAGTATGTTTAATGATATGATTACAGCTATAACTTTGCTAAAGAAAGAACAAAGTGAGATACGTGATTTTGTATTACAAACTCGTTACACTGTTGATATGTTGCTTGCCTCCGAAGGAGGAATCTGTGCTGTTGTTCATACTCATTGTTGCATGTTTATTTCTGATTATACACCAAATATTATTGCTACTATATCACATATGGAAGATTCTCTTAAGGTTAACCTCTGATTCCTTTGGATTCAGAAGCAATTGGCTTTTGGGATAGCCTATGGTCTTGGCTACCCAACCTTTCCTGGTTTCGTATCTCTGCCAGCGAAGAGAGTCGAAGACGATGGTTAGAGACTTTGCATAGAGAACTGAAAAACAATACAGATTTACTACACAAGTATCACAAAGGCTTCTTTTTCCGATGGGAAGTTCCTGTGCTGCAATCAGACTCGCAAAGCAGCTCCAGGATGCACAATATGGGGAAAACATTGTGTACAAAGGTGGCCTCCTGTATGTTTACCATTGTATGCTTAATTTTAATACTGATTGTTGGATGTGTGCTCATTCTCTGTATAATAGATATTGGCCTTTAGGCCCTTTCAGTTTTGTTAACACTTCGTTTTGGGCTAATGTATCTATCTTTAATGATAATGCTACTGCATCTTCTAAGCAAACCCCCCGTGCCATTTCATTAGTACCTAACTACCTATGGCCCAAAGCTCCTATTTGTATTGAATCATTTAATGGTTATGTGGATCTAGGTTCTTATCCCTTTTGTAATCTTTCCATCGCTATTCCCTATGGTGCCATAGACTGGATTAATGCCTCCTCGGGATATGGCGAGTATGCCTATTTACCTACTTGCCCTTGTCCTGACTCATCCTGTGTTTTCACTGGTGGGACCTGTAATATTTTGGGTAATTCCTGTACTAGTAAGGATCTCACCTGTATCCCTTATACTGGCTGGCCTGATAACGTAACTCGATATGGTGCCCATATGTCACTCCCATTTCAACAATATCTTCTGTTTCGGACCATGCAATATCAATGTACAGATATTCATTTAGGAAATGTCTCTGAAAATTACACGTTTGGTTTACCCCCAGGCATTTTCTTCATCTGTGGTCATGCCGCTTACAAGGTTCTCCCTGCTAATTGGAAAGGACGCTGTACTCTTGGAACATTAGGTCCCTATAATTTGTATATTGCTCAGCATCACAACGTAAAACATGCTAGAAACCCTCATATCTATAAACGTGCACTGAATAAAACTGCTGGTATTGTTGCATTAGATATTTTTGGATGGTTTGTACCAGGTCTCAATGGGCTTGCCACCAATGCTAAGCTAGAATTAATCTCCCAAGATATAGAGCTACTTGCTAATGCTTCTAAAATTGCCATCAAAGCCCTACAAACTGAAATAGACTCTTTAGCTAACGTTGTTGTACAACATCGCTTGGGCCTTGACATTTTGTTTCTTCACAATGGTGGCTTGTGTGCCTGGCTCAATACTTCTTGTTGCTTCTATATAAATAAATCTGGGGTTATTGAGAAATCTGTCCTTCGGTTGCAAGAAGTCATGGACGGTCTTAGGGACGACTCCTCTGACCTATCTTGGTGGGAGTCTCTATGGTCTTGGCTTCCAGGTTTTGGCTGGGTTCATTCTCTATTGATGTATGTTATCATTATTGCAATATTGGTTGTTGTTTGTTGTTTTGTGCAGTGCATTTCATCCTTTCTCACTATGTGTATACAGTGTTGCAAGAAATCATCCAAAACTGTCTCCGCAAAACAATTATATCAAGTTAGGTACCATGCTTTGTATTCTTATGATAATGACTTTTAAATCTGTTAGTGTTTACATTTGGCAACATTTTAAATAAACAAAAATGGAGGGAGGGAATGTATGCCATAGCTAAACATATAAAGGTATTTCTTGTCATGTTAATATCCATGTTGTATGAACCATGTTGATCTCCTCATGTGATGTAATATGGTGTGTTACTGAGCAGAGCGTCCTATTGGCTCATGTAAACCTGACAGTTGATGTTATGTAACCGGTAAGAGAATAAAAGGAGGTGCCAGGCATCATTGGGGAAGCTATTATCACAGAGAGCTGAGCTGTTTTCACAGAGAGCTGTTATCACTGAACCATTTGAACAGCAACTTCAGCCAATGATCCTGAGCACGCTTTGAAAAGATTAATTCGACTGCAGACTCCTTATTTCAGAGGTCTCTCCCTCCGGAACCTTTCAGGGACCTCTCCCATCACCACAGGTTGTTGGAGCCGGATTCCAACAAAAAGCAATATTAAAAACACGTTCAAAAGCAGAAAAGCATACCCATCCATTAAAAAACCCCGCTCAGGCAACCGATCACCAAGGGATAGCCTGCCTGAAGAGAAAGATCTTCACCTGCTTGTGTAAGGGAAGCAAAGATGGGGACAGTCTGGCCCCCAGTGGCAGGGAGTTCCAAAGTCTGGAAGCAACAGAAGAAGACCTCCTGTGTCCTCATCAGAAAGAGAAAGGAGAGAGAGAGGCTGGAATGGAGAGTAAACGAGATGAGAAGGAAGGGGTTCAGGGAGGACCCTGGAAGGCTCCCACAGCAGAAGGATGTCTCGCGTGGGGTGATGGCCAGGATGATGAGACCATGCCCTTGTTGGAAGGTGAAGCGGGAGAGATTATATATAACCCACAACGTCGTTATGAATTGGCCGGGTCCCTGGAACTCTGGTGAGAGAAACCCATTCCTGGAGGAAGATTGGAAGCCCATTCAAGACTCGTTGTCGGAAGGAGAAAGATGATGGAATCAAGTTCTGGACATTGGTTATTTTTTAAACACGCGAATAAATATCTCACCTGTTTCTAAACAACAAAAATCTCCTAATTACTTTTGAGACGCGAAAGGAGCCTAGAGCCGAACCCTCACCATCAGAGCCACAATCAGCTCCAGGTCTTGTTTTTGCTGACTGTTTAGAGCTTCTCCATCTTTGGCTGCAGAGAATATAATCAATCGGAATTCGGTATTGCCCATCTGGTGATGTCTATGTCTGGAGTCGTCTCTTGTGTTCTTGGAATAGAGTGTTTGTGATGACCAGCTTTTTCTCTTGAGAAAACTCTTATTAGCCTTTGCCCTGCTTCATTTTGAACTCCAAGTCCAAACTTACCTGTTGTTCCTTTTATTTCTTGACTCCCTACTTTAGCATTCCAGTCCCCTAGAATGAGAAGAACGTATTTCTTTGGTGTCAGTTCTAGAAGGCGTTGTAAGTCTCCATAGAATTGGTCAATTTCAGTCTCTTCAGCATCCGTGGTTGGTGCATAAACATGGATTGCTGTGATGTTGAAAGGTCTGCCTTGGATTCCTTTTGAAATTGTTCTATCATTTTTGAGATTGTATCCCAGTACAGCTTTTCCCACTCTTTCGTTGACCATGACGGCTACTCCATTTCTTCTACGGGACTCTTGCCCACAATAGTAGACATGATAATCATCTGAATTGAATTTGCCCATTTTTAAATGGTTTAAACCTGTATCAATTACAGATGTGCTTTATCCTGATGAATTATTTTATAGTGTTCAGGTATTGTAATTAATTGTCCTTTATTGTTGCACCCTCCTTTTAAAAACATATTTGTAAGCTACTCTTGGTCCTTCCAAGGAGGAAGGCAGGTGATAAATGAAATAAACACATAAGTAAATAAATAATTGCCTAACCATTTTATTGCAACCATTATTATATGTTACACTTATAACCCTCACTTATACTACGTGTAGTGTTCAAGGTGGCTTACAAATATCAGTAATACAGAATAAAGGCAGTGAAAGGGGAAGACCATTTCAAGTGTAAGCTATTAAAAGTCAGCTAAGTCTATAAACTTAGTCATCACCTCCTGGCAAATAGAAGGGGGGGTGATATGGAGGCAGTGACAGATTTTACTTTCTTGAGCTCCATGATCACCACAGATGGTGACAGCAGCCACGAAATTAAAAGATGCCTGCTTCTTGGGAGGAAAGTGATGACAAACCTAGTCAGCATCTTAAAAAGCAGAGACATCACCTTGATGACAAAGGTCCGCATAGTCGAAGCTATGGTTTTTCCTGTAGCGATGTATGGAAGTGAGAGCTGGACCATAAAGAAGGCTGACTGCCGATTCTTGAGAGTCCCCTGGATTGCAAGGAAAACAAACCTATCCATTCTGAAGGAAATCAACCCTGAGTGCTCACTGGAAGGACAGCTCCTGAAGCTGAGGCTCCAACACTTTGGCCATCTCATGAGAAGACTCCTTGGAAAAGACCCTGATTTTGGGAAAGTGTGAAGGCAAGAGGAGAAGGGGACGACAGACGATGAGATGGTTGGACAGTGTCATCGAAGAGACCAACATGAATTTGACCCAACTCCAGGAGACAGTGGAAGGCAGGAGGGCCTGGCGTGCTCTGGTCTACGGGGTCACGAAGAGTCAGACACAACTAAACAACAACAAAAGTCTATAAACAAGCGATCTGAAATATTCACAACAAATATTAATTCTCACATTCCTGCTCATTTGTTTTGGCACATTTTAGAGTCTCCAGAGCACAACAGCTTGGATTGATTGTCCAGAAATGGGAGAAAGAGCAAGCAGGGCAGCTTGGGCTCACACTTGGTGACTGGCGCTTTCACCCTAGGCACCGGATCTCTCTGCACTGGATGGTGGCGAGTACCTGGCCGAGGGGAGCTTCCTTTTCTTCTTACTCTCCCCGGGAGCTTTGCTTCCCTGGCCTGGCCTTCCGTCTTCTGGGCTCTGGTGTGAGTGAGATCCATTCTTACTGAGCCCTTGAATGGCTTGCAAGTGGTTTAACTCTGTCTCTCCCGTTTTTCGGGTTTTGCTTTTTCACTCCCCCACCTCCTTACCTGCATTTTAAAGGAAAAATATTTTCCCAGTGGTTTGATCACTAGGAAGAGAGGGGCTTTGCTGGTCAGGAACTCCGGACTTTGTCCTCCAACTTCGTGGTGTGTGCAGGTGGCGTGGATTCGGAGCCCTCCCACCCGGCGAGTTGGCAAGGCTCGCCTGCAAGTCGAAAGGTGCCGCCTTGTGCGTTGCGAGCGCCTCCCTGGAGTCGAGAAGAGTCGGTGGACTCTCCAAGGGTCGTGGGGGGGGGGTCAGTGGGGAAGCTAGTTATTTATTTATTTATTTATTTATTTATTTATTTATTCATTCATTCATTCATTCATTCATTCATTCATTCATTCATTTATTTATTTATTTATTTATTTATTTATTTATTTATTTATTTATTTATTTACACCCTGCCTTTCTCCTTAGAGGCACCCAAGGCACTGATGTGCAACAAGAAAAAGACAATCTTTAACAGCTAAAAACCAGGAAGAGGAGAAATATTTGAAAGGACGTTAGCAAGTATTGTATTAAAAACAGTAAATGAAATTCATACTGAAAAAACATTGAAAAGCAGCAGAGAACAACAGTCCATTAAAGAAAAAACACCCTGTGATTCTGATTCTCAGTTTTCCCTCTTCCACTTCCACATATTGTGCTGTGCTGTCTTTTTTTTTTTTTACGTGCAAAATTTGGTGTGTTTGAAATGCTGCAAAAAAACACCCTTAAGGGAAGTGTTCTCTGGTCCTTCCTTTCTTGTGCAGAACAGACTCTGCCTTTCTGCTTCTTTTACCCCTGCTTCTGTTACCATTTGCTAAAACAGTCTTTTCCCACTATAAACCTTTGGTGGAGTTGTTTAGAATAGAAAAGATCTCTTTTGCTAGTAGGTGCACCTTGCTTGCTGATATAAAAACTTAGTGCGGAACTTTTCAATGTTGCCTGTTGTTGTTTCCACTCTATAGCGTCTGGTGAGAGTTTCTGTCTATTTTTTAAAATTGGTTTTGTTCTTTTGAGAACTACGTATCGAATGCTGTTTTTGTTGTGGGCCGTGAAGTCACCTTCGACTTCTGGCAAGCCTGTGAATCGGAGGTTTCCGATCTCTTCTGTCCCTCAGCTTTTTAACCCTCGTTCGCCACTCTAAAATGATTGGAGGTTTTTTTTTAATATAAAATATCTCTTTAGCTCCATGTGCGCCTCGGTTGCTTCGAAATCCCTGGTGTGGGAAGTTTTCAATTTTGCCTGTCCTTGTGTTTTCTTCTTCATTGTTTTTGTTTGTTTTTATAAATCTCTCTCTTTTTAAACATCCCTCAGCCACTGGATAGCTCAGTGCTTCAGGTCTCTGGCTACAGAGCCAGACGTTGGGGGTTCAGTTCCCCCACTGGGCCTCCGAGGAGAGAAGAGCCGGCCTGGGTGGCCTTGGGCCAGCTGCCCCGTTTTCCCAGGGCTCCCCAGGAAGAAAACAAGGGGAAACCACTTCCGAGTCGGGTCTACCTGGAAAACCCTGGAAACGGTCGCCCAAAGTCAGAATCCACTTATCAACTTTGAGAAAATAATGACATATAATGAAATATTAGATCCAGAAATAAATCTCAAATCCAAGGAAGAACTAGCAAACCAAGGACTGATTACCTTTATTGCAAATTCAATCAATATATAAAGAGGACTCTAAAACACAAGATTTCTACAAGGAACAGCCACAATTTGATAAAATAGTACTCCCTACAGACTATAAGCTAATTAAGAATATCTATACATTCCTCTTATGGTTGGACAGTGTCGTCGTGGTTGGACAATGTCATCGAAGCTACCAAGATGAATTTGACCAAACTCTGGGAGGCAGTGGAAGACAGGGGGTCCTGGAGTGCTCTGGTCCATGGGATCACGAAGAGTCGGACACGACTAAACAACAACAACAACAAATTCCTCTTAGAAGTGAAAATGGAAGATGAACAAGTGAAAATGGAAACAATGATACGTTGAGCTAAAAACTTTGGTCACACAATTCAGCTAGAAAAGTGGCAAAGGATAATTGTAAATTAACCTTAGCAACTGCATATAAAGAACATTTATACAAAATGTTTTACAGATGGCATTTAGCACCGACTAGAATAGCAAATATGTTCCCAAATGTTTCCAATAAGTGCTGGAGGGAACATACTACATGTTATGTATGGGGGACTTGTGAAAAAGCAAAAAAATATGGGCTTAAAATATACCCTTGGATAAAAAAAATAACAAAGCTGAATATAGAACTCAAACCAGAGTTGTCTTTATTGGGAATAATGACAGAGAACATTAACAAACAAGACAGATATATTATATTACCTATTTTGATGGTGGCTAGAATAGTATGGGCTCAACACTGGAAAAATGAGAAATCTCCGTTAGAAGAAATAATTGTACAAAAAATCTTAGATTGTCCAGAAATGGCTAGACTGACAATGACAATTAAAGGGAAAGAGGATTCGGAATATTATTAAAACTGGAATAAAATGTATGAGTGGCTAGAGCCAAGAAATAAGTTATAGAGACAAATGAGACATGATATGATATGAACAATTTGATGTATAATTAGTGAACATGACGAATGACAATGGGAATATGTTTGTATATGTTATAAAAAATTAAATATTAAAAAAAGGATCATGTTAGACAAAAAGATGCAAAAAAAGAGAATAATCCCAAGGATTTTTTTGCCCTTATATTTCATCTCTTTAAGATGAAGTCCATTACCCCACTTCTCTTATAAGATCCAAATATTCACAGAAGATCTGTCATTCTTGCCTTCTGTTTCTGTCCCAAGGATCCTCTATATCTTTGCATTGTTCATTTAAGAAGGCCCTCTTGTCTCTCCTTACTGTTCTTTGGAAGTGTGCATTCAATTTTCTGTAACTTTCCCTATGTCCCTTGCATTTTGTTTCCCTTCTTTTCTCTGCTATTTGCAGCCACTTTGCTCTCTTGCATTTCCTTTTTTTGGGATGGTTTTTCTTGTCCTAAAGGTAGCCCTTATGATGCAGCAGCTGACATGGGCAGTCAGTCCTAAAGGTAGCCATTATGATGCAGCAGCTGACATGGGCAGTCAGTCCTAAAGGTAGCCATTATGATGCAGGATCTGACATGGGCAGTCTGTCTTAAAGGTGGCCATTATGACGCAGGAGCTGACATGGAAAGTCTGCGCAAAAGGTTGTTCTCTAAATACCTAGCCCTTTGGGAGAAATTATACTTTAGGCCAGGGTGCAAGATGGAGCATATTTTGCGAGCCATTTTCTAAGGTAGAGTTGGCTGCCTTGGATTCCTGGGCATAAAGAAAGTCCAAAGACAGCCCTAATAGATGCAGTTTGGTTGGAAAAGCTTTAGGCCATGAGCTGTTATGGATCTCTTTCTGTAGAAGGTTAAGATATCCCAGGGAGGGATCAGCATGTATTTTACCTTGTTCCAATGTCTAAAAGCAAAGAGCCAAGCACTGCATTCTAGTGACGTTAGACCCGTCTCTAATCGTAAGGCAGCTGCAGGGATACATCTTGGCATTCCCAAAATGGATCTTAGAAAAATTGAAAGAACACTATTGTTGTTGTTTTTGCCTAGTCCTTTAGTTGTGTCCGACTCCTCTGGACCCCATGGACCAGAGCACGCCAGGCCCTCCTGTCTTCCACTGCCTCCCAGAGTTGGGTCAAATTCATTTTGGTAGCTTCAATGACACTGTCCAGCCATCTCATCCTCGGTCTTCCCCTTCTCCTCTTGCCTTCGCAATTTCCCAACATCAGGGTCTTTTCCAGGGAGTCTTCTCTTCTCATGAGATGGCCAAAGTATTGGAACCTCAGCTTTAGGATCGGTCCTTCCAGTGAGCACTCACAGTTGATTTCCTTTAGAATGGATAGGTTTGTTCTCCTTGCGGTCCAGGGGACTCTCAAGAGCCTCCTCCAGCACCACAGTTCAAAGGCATCAATTCTTCGGCGGTCACCTTTCTTTATGGTCCAGCTCTCACTTCCATAGCTCACTACTGGAAAAACTATAGCTTTGACTATGCGGACTTTGGTTGGCAAGGTGATGTCTCTGCTTTTTAAGATGCTGTCGAGGTTTGTCATCACTTTCCTCCCTAGAAGCAGGCGTCTTTTAATTTCGGGGCTGCTGCCACCATCTGCAGTGATCATGGAGCCCAAGAAAGTGAAATCTATCTCTGCCTCCATATCTTCCCCTTCTCTTTGCCAGGAGGTGATGGGACCAGTGGCCATGATCTTAGTTTTTTTTATGTTGAGCTCCAGACCGTTTTTTGCATTCTCCTCCTTCACACTCATTACAAGGTTCCTTAATTCCTCCTCACTTTCTGCCATCAGAATGGTATCATCTGCATATCTGAGGTTGTTGATATTTCTTCCAGCAAAACTAATTCCGGCTTGGGATTCCTTCGGTCCAGCTTTTTGCATGATTTTTCTGCATATAATTTAAATAAGCAGGGGGACAATATACAGCCTTGTCGTACTCCTTTCCCAATTTTGAACCAATCAGTTGTTCCATATCCAGTTCTAACTGTTGCTTCCACGTATAGTTTTCTCAGGAGGTAGATAAGGTGATCAGGCACTCCCATTTCTTTAAGCACTTCCCATAGTTTGGTGTGGTCCACACAGTCAAAGGCTTTTGCATAGTCAATGAAGCAGAAGTAGATGTTTTTCTGGAACTCTCTTGGTCTCTCCATAATCCAGCGCATGTTAGCAATTTGGTCTCTAGTTCCTCTGCCTCTTCAAAATCCAGCTTGTACTTCTGGGAGTTCTCGGTCCACATACTGCTGAAGCCTACCTTGGAGGATTTTGAGCATAACTTTGCTAGCGTGTGAAATGAGTGCAATTGTACGGTAGTCGGATCATTCTTTGGCACTTCCCTTCTTTGGGATTTGGATGTAGACTGATCTTTTCCACTCCTCTGGCCACTGTTGAGTTGATTTCACTCTGCAGGATGTCTGGCTCAAGGTCAGCAACCACACTATCTTGGTTGTCCGGGATATCCAAATGTTTCTGGTATAATTCCTTTGTGTATTATTGCCACCTATTTTTAATGTCTTCTGCTCTGTTAGGTCCCTACGGTAATCAATTTGATTTCCAACAGCAATCAATGAAGGGGAACACTCTCTATACTTGTGAGATCCTAGGATCCACGTTGGTATACCATATAACAGTTGGAGCAAAATCTTGAGCTTAAAAAGTTGAATAACAGCTGGTATAAATTGTCTGCATTCAATGCAGTAAATAAAATATGCAAGATACGTTTCTACATGTTCTGGGCTACTTGGATTATGGACCTACCTG
This sequence comes from Pogona vitticeps, assembly GCF_051106095.1. Taxonomy (NCBI): domain Eukaryota; kingdom Metazoa; phylum Chordata; class Lepidosauria; order Squamata; family Agamidae; genus Pogona; species Pogona vitticeps. Next base: position 14,955,311 of record NC_135784.1, read on the forward strand.
ATTGATCTTTTTTGGCAGTTCAAGGTATCTGTAATATGATCCGATCAGGCCGAGGGTGTCTGCAAAGATGATCATAATTTTGGTTTGTTAATTGGGACAATCCTCTTTGAAGAGCCACGTGTTTTAAGCTTCTGTTGTTGTCACATGCAATCAACATTGCCCCTGGTTTATGGTGGCCTTCTGAATGAACGATCTCCAAAATGCGTTGTCCTCAACAGCCCTGCACAGCTGCTGTAAAATCAACCCTGTGGGTTCGCTAATGGTGTCAATCCATCTTACATTTGGTTTTCCTCTTTTCCTGTTGCCTCCAACTTTTCTACAGAACCTGGAATGGGGAGGGACTGAATAATTGTGGAGTTGTTCAGAGACCGGTTCACATCCCAGGGTGGCAGATTTTCACCTGTACTCTAGTTTCTTTCTGAATGTTTGGCCCTCTCTTGCTTGTGCTACAGAAAAAGCTTTATGACTATTGCTTTGTGGTAAAAACTTTTTTTGGAAGGGGTCAGAGAATTTGAGAGTTATTTTCAACTTCATCTTCAGTTTACATGTGTGTTACGTGCCATTCAAGATGACCCTAATAGGCCTTTCAAGGCAAGTGAGATATTTAAAGCCACCCTCATGAATCTCCATGTGTGAGTGTGGATTTGAACCCTGGTCTCGCCCATCTGCTACTCCCTCCTGGGTTGTTTTAGCTTTGCATAGCCTTGCTATGATCTTTGTTTTGAGAAAGAAAGATTTTTGATTCCTTCCTGCAGGCTGATTTATTGTACAGACTAGAGGTGGGAAAGCCAAAATCAGCTGCTTGTGGAGCGGGAAAAGGGATTCGTATGGAAAAGGCTGACGATATTAGGGCATTCCAGGAAAGGACGATGGCGAAGACCCTAAACGGAGAAGCTTTGAGCTCTGACTTATGGTGCCAGCGCTTCAGAGAATTCAATCGCCAGGAGGCTGCGGGGCCCCGAGAAGTCTGCAGCCACCTCCATCATCTTTGCCATAAATGGCTGAAGCCGGAGCAACACACGAAGGCTCAGATCCTGGACCTGGTGGTCCTGGAGCAGTTCCTGGCCATCATTCCCCCAGAGATGTCCAGCTGGGTGAGGGAATGTGAAGCGGAGACCAGTTCTCAGGCTGTGGCCCTGGCCGAAGGCTTCCTCCTGAGCCAGGCGGAGGAGAAAAAGCAGGTGAGATGAACGATTCGTCCTGGGAATGCCATGCCCAGTTCAGAAAAACAATTTCCCTGTGGCCACAAATCCCATCAGCCCCTGGCCGGTGACCCTGGCTGGTGGTTGGTGGGTTCTAGGTCTTTGTTTATCTTTTCCAAGGGCTGTGAAGGCCCAACATCTCCCATAAATCGCCCCCTGGCTGTGCTTACAAGGGAATATTGGGATTTGTAGTCCTCCTCGTTTTTTTAAAGTTCTCATTCCAAGGGGCTTGGAATGGCCAGTTTTTCTGCTAAATCAGTCTGGAGGTCATTATCCCCAAGATTTGATTTCCCAGGGACTTGAAGGAAGGCATAACCCCAAAACTTTGCCTTGTCTTGTTCCATTTCTTCTCCAATCCTCTGTCTACCTGCCGGAGCAGTCGGAAGTGGCTAAGAATACCTCCAGGACAGAAGGAGATCTGTCAGATGCTAAACAGAAGCTGCTCTTTTGGAATGACCAGCTAGAGGAGGGTGAAGGTGATACTTCACTGGGTAAGGATTGCTGAAGGATTGCTTCTGTTTCGTCGGTGTTCTGTGCCTTCAAGTCAGAACCCGCGTATAACGACGTAAATAGGGCTTTCCAGGTAAGTGAGATATCTAAGGAGTGGTTTTACCGGTTCCACACCCTCAGCAAGTTTCCATGCCTGAATGAGAATTCGAATGCAGGACTCTGGAGTCACAGTCTGTCCCTCTCTTAATCACACTACACTGGGTATCACTGAATACTGTATCTCTAAAACCTATAGGCTTTAGAGAAAGGGGCAAAAGCGTATAGGTGGAAAAGCTGCAGAAGAGAGCGACTCAGATGATGACTGAGCTGGGGCACCTCCCTGAGGAGGAAAGGCTACAGCGTGTGGGGCTCTTGAGTCTCGAGGAAAGGCGCCTGAGGGGGGAATGTGATGGAGAGGTATCAAATTCTGCAGAGGGTGGATAAAGTGGATAGAGGGAAGCTCTTTTCCCTCTCAGGCAATACCTGAACCAGGGGACCTCCACTCCAATGAAGTGTTGAGAGAGTGAGGACAGACAAAGAAAATATTTATTGACCCAGAGGGTGGTTAGTCCGTGGAACTCCTCGCCACCAGATGGGGTGATGGCATCTGGCCTATATGCCTTGAAAAGGGGGTTGGACAGATTCCTGGAGGAAAACTCCATTGCAGGTGACAAGCCATGATGTCGATGTTGGGAACACCTCCACCCTTCTCTCCTCCTTCTTAGGCTCCTCCCCTTTTCCTCCTATCTCTAGCCCTTCGCCTGTAGTCTTTTCTACACCACTGTTACTGTCCTCCTCGTTAGACGTGGGAGGGGACGGCTCACTCTCCCTTTTCCTCGGTCTTTTTGTCCTCCAGCTCACAGCAGAATAGTGACAAGTTCTCCAAATCGTGCACCGCTTTCTCATTCCCTGGCCCTGAAGATCTTAACAGCTCTCTCTGAGACATTTTTTTAGGAGAAAGAACAAAAAACATTTCAGTACCGGCAGGCATGAACAGATCAACAGAAAGACAACATGCAACACAAAAGGCTTCCAACAGTCAAAAGAGAGGGAACTAGAATGCTCAGCAGAGAGGCGGGGCTGTCTTTGAATGTTGAGATGGGAAGGAATGATTGATTGGTGCTGGATAAATTGAAGGGCACCCCAGCCCAGAAAAGTCCCTCTCAGCCAAACAAGTGACAGGCATCATGCGAGGTTGCAAAAAGTCCCAACAAAGCTCCAGTTTTAGGGGTCTGAAGGAGGCTGGGTTCAGAAATGGTCTTGGGGTGTCACGTACAGGCTGTACTATGCATATACCTGATATAAAAAATAAAATATATTCTCCCACAAACTTTGCCCCCTTTGCAGGTGGTGAAGCTGTGCGAGGAACGTCTACAACTAGATCATCTGCTGTGGAGAATGGAATCGGAGTGGCTTTTGAGGTCAGGAAAGATGAAATCAAGGATGAAGTCCCCCATGGCTTGAAAGTGTCTGCCTCTTTCCCTTTGATTCTTTGCATCCGTAACCTGTGGGAAACCCACCTGCAAACCGGGAGGGCAAGCCAGTCCTTCTGAGTCATAATAATAACCTTTGAGCTGCAAAGCTGGAAAGGGACCCTAGAGATCATCCAGTCCAGTCCCTTGTCAAGCAGGCTCAGTGGGGGAATTGAACTCCCAACCTCTGGCTCCACAGGCAGGGATCTAAACCACAGAGCTATCCAGCAGTTGCTACTTTAGTTGCCAGGGAGAAGCAGATGAAAGCAAGGTGGTTAGGATCCCAGAGGTAGCAGGAGAGTCATTGCGGTAAATAGGCTCTGTCAAAAGAGACCAGTGAATATTATTCATGATAAACATACAGCTACACATATTTAAATTTTTTAAATTATATTCTGTAGGCTTCCAAGAGGCATGGTATGGCGTTATTAGTACTGTGTATTTTGTTGTTGCGAGTCACCTTGGAACTCCTAAGGGGGGAGAAAGGTAGCATGTAAATAAACCAAACAAAAACAAATATTATTTTTATTGATTAAAATTATTACCTTGCCCTTCTCCCAAAAAAGGACCCAGTATAATATGAAACACAATATTAAAAATCGGAAAACAGTAAATGAGAATAAAGAGGCCCCACCTTGCTCCTGGTCATGGTGTAGAGAATGAGGAATACATGTATTGTCTGACAGTTCCCGACCATTAGATCCAGGCAGTGGCCAGTTATTTTGGACCTGGGTAGCCTCCGTTATTGAACAAATAACTAATTAAACAGTTAGGCCCAGAAATAACGTTTGGCAAGTAGGTGGTCAAGGAGAGAAACATGAAAATCTGATTTATTTAATGTTTTTTTCCCACCTGCTGCTTTTCTGTCCGAGAACACCCAGAATCGGGTTTTGGCCCTAAAGCTCTGACCCCTTCTGTTGGCTAACGTGATCTGCCTCTTACTTGCACTGTTTATGGCCTTCATAAATAAAATATGTTCATTTTTTTTTTAAAAAGGGGCACACACTGGAAACGCCCTGGAAAAGCCTTTTGTGGGATCCTGCAAGGCAAAAGACCAGTCTCCATATATTAATGATTTCCTAGCATCCGTGGAAGAACCATTTTAGCATCGAAAGGGGAAAAAAGTATTTTCTTCTCTTTTAGAATCCACTAATCTTGGAAGAGGTGACTGTGCGTTTTACCGAGGAGGAGTGGGCGTTGCTGAATCCGGAGCAAAGAGCTTTGCATGAGGAGGTTATGGCAGAGATTCATGCAAATGTAGCCTCTTTAGGTAAAGATCCCATTTATCCTTTTGTTAAGAGAAAATATTTAAGTGAGAATGTTTATTATTTACGAGATGATTCTCCCTGGGTTTGAACAGTTTTTCTAATCTAGAAGAAGTTAGGGAACGTTTTAGAGGAAAGTGGTTACCCTTGTTATAAAAACATTTCATCATCATCTTAGGAGTGAAAAGCTGATACAGCGGCGTTCCGGATTAATCGTCGCTATGCAAAAATATCACTAAACGGATCGAAAAACCCCATAGGAACGCGTTAAACTTAGTTTAAAGCGTTCCTATGGGGCCCAAACTCACCGTTCAGCGAAGTTCCTCCATAGCGCCGACATTTTCGCTCACTCGGTAAGCAAAGGCAGGGCGCGAAAACACTAGCGACGGGCATTTTAGGCACTCGTCGGCCATTTTGGAACCGCCGATCAGCTGTTGTAAAAACATCGCAATGCGAAGATTGGTAAGCGGAATGCTTACTGATCATCGCAATGCGAGTTTTTCCCTATCTAAACATCGCTTTAGCGATCGCAAAAGCGACATCGCTATGCAGATTCATCGTTAAACGGTGCGCTCGTTAAGCGAGGCACCACTGTACTGTCCTTCTTTGGACACATCATGAGAAGGCAGGATTCTTTGGAAAATATTATAATGCTGAGAAAGGTGGAAAATAGCAGGAAAAGAGGAAATACATGATGGATTGACTCCCTAAAGGAAGCCACAGGCTTGAGTTTGCGGGACCTAAGCCAGAAAAGTTGAGAACACGGCATTTTGGAGATCACATAAGCTAGAGATAACTTGATGAAATATAAGAACAGTCTCATTAAACAGTAACTGTGATAAAGCAATGCATTAAAACGGCAATCTGGGCCAGAGATCCCAGGATAGGATAGGCTAAAATGAGGCCCTATGCCAAGAGTGGGAATTTAGGAGAAATATACCCTAAGAGGATATTCCTGCTAACTCCTGGTGGGGGTTAAGCTAAGAAATGAATTCAGCTCTGAAAGCTTTCAAGCTTTTAGAAAAGTCAGCTCAAAGAGGGCTGGTGATGCTAAAATAAAATCCACTAATAGTTATAGGATTTAGTTAACAGGATGGTGCAGAGTTACATCTCCTGTAACTTCCTAGGTCATCATGGGAGGGTGACTCTTTGTGACCCCATGGACCAGAGAACGCCCAGCCCTCCTATCTTCCACTGCCTCCTGGAGTTGGGTCAAATTCATGTTGGTGGCTTCGACGACACTGTCCAACCATCTCGTCCTCTGTCTTCCCCTTCTCCTCTTGCCGTCACACTTTCCCAACATCAAGGTCTTTTCCAGGGAGTCTTTTCTTCTCATGAGATGGCCGAAGTATCGGAGCCTCAGCTTCAGGATCTGTCCTTCCAGTCAGCACTCAGGGTTGATTTCACCAATATCTCTGTGCAATCATATGCACACAGACGTTGGCAGGGATAGGGTTGCTCAGATGTTATTTAGTAACATCTCCCATTCTCCATGTGTGACACGACTGAAAATCAGACAGAAGTGTGAATTTCCTGACCTTTTGTGTCACGGGCCAATTTGGGTTCTGTTCTTTGCTTTTGCTGGTTAAACAAGTTTCTTCAACGGAGCTGTTTTCCTTAGGATGTGGCTCTGCCCCTGGGCGTCAGGATCTGACCGACTAAATTTGGCTCACCTGGGACACAAGGCCTAAGCTGGAATTCTCAGTGGCTTGGTGTAGCCTCGTTGTGTCCATGGTTTCTGTTCAGAAAGGAAACTGACCCAGTACTAGGTGAACACTTCCTTTCTGAACAGGAAGCTAGGCAGAGCTTGGTCTATGCTGAGCCATGAAGCCTTCTAGCTTAGCCTTTTCTCCCAGGCGATCCAAAATTACAGTGTCTGTAATGTGGGAATTCCCACAGTGGAGAATGATGGGATTTGTAGTCCACAAAATCCAAACGGCTCATCCCTAATTGCAATCAGGTCTTTGTGATCCCAGTCTCACATGCTGTGTCACACCAACTGGTGGTTAATGCCGTTCTGAACTTGTTCCAGATGTGCGCCATCCTGTATTTGTTTTCACCTGCCACATTTAGTTGTCTGTGTGTCAGCAGTTTCGAATGAGCACATTTTGTCTGCTGATTAGAGCTTCCCTATCTGACTCACCTCATTGCCATGATTTCAACAGGAGATCAGAGAAGACAGGAGTATGAGGAGGAACCCTGTAGAGGGCCAGTGAAAGAACTTCACTCTCGAAGCAGAAAACAACAACGAAGCGAAACAAGAGAGGGGCCAAAGAGGAGGGAAAAGTCCTCTGATCCGGAGGCTGGGGATGTGCCCACTGTCCCAGTCCAAGCAGAAAGAAACCAAGCAAAGGAAAATATTAAATGTCTAGAGTGTGGGAAGACCTACAGCAAGAAATCTCACTTGAAGCGTCATCTGAGGGTCCACACAGGGGAGAAGCCCTTCAAGTGTTCGTACTGCTCCAAGGGCTTTCTTGATAAAGCCCGTCTTAAGGAGCACATGACCATTCACACAGGGGAGAAACCCTATGAATGTTTGGAGTGCGGGAAGAGATTCAACGTGAAGGGAAACCTTGCTTCTCATCAGCGGACCCACACGGGAGAGAAACTGTATAAATGTAATGTGTGTGGGAAGTGTTTCACTCACCGTTATAGCCTCATTTATCATAAAAGGTTCCACACTGGAGAGAAGCCGTATGAATGCCCACAGTGTAGCAAGTGCTTCCGTGGGAACCTGAAAAGGCATTTGACGTTGCACGCTGAAGAGAAACCCTATAAATGCCTGGAGTGTGGAAAGAGCTTCAGACAGAGGATACACCTCACTTCCCACCAACGAATCCACACTGGGAGAAAGCCGTATGAATGCCTGGAGTGTGGAAAGAGCTTCAGACAGAGGACACACCTCACTTCCCACCAACGAATCCACACTGGGGAGAAGCCATTTAAATGCTTGGAGTGTGGAAAGAGCTTCAGACAGAGGATATGCCTCACTTCCCACCAACGAATCCACACTGGGGAGAAGCCGTATGAATGCCTGGAGTGTGGAAAGAGCTTCAGACAGAGGACACACCTCACTTCCCACCAACGAATCCACACTGGGAGGAAGCCATATGAATGCCCACAGTGTAGCAAGTGCTTCCGTGGGAACCTGAAAAGGCATTTGATGTTGCACGCTGAAGAGAAACCCTATAAATGCCTGGAGTGTGGAAAGAGCTTCAGACGGAGGATACACCTCACTTCCCACCAACGAATCCACACGGGAGACAAACTGTATAAATGTTTTCAGTGTGAAAAAAGTTTCTCTCGGAGCTCCCACCTGTCTTCACATCAGAAAACTCACACAGGTGACAAGCCGTATAAATGTTTTGAATGTGGAAAAAGTTTCTATCGGAGCTCCCACCTGTCTTCACATCAGAAAACTCACACAGGTGACAAGCCGTATAAATGTTTTGAATGTGGAAAAAGTTTCTATCAGAGCTCCAACCTGTCTTCCAATCAGAAAACTCACACGGGAGACAAACCGTATAAATGCTTTTAGTGCAGATTCAGCTGCATCCAGAGTAAGAGCCAGAGTAATAAAGCCATTCCTCATAGTCTGGATCTTGCTGAGGGCAATTCAGAAAGAACCACGATGTGAAGTTGGTGTGTTTGTCAATTAATAAATCTTTTGAATCAATTTCATTAATTTGTTGTGATTCTATCTATTTGAGTTTCCATTGTTAACTCACTGTGACAAGCTCAAGGAAATTAAAATAGAATATATCTATCAACAACAAATCTATTTCATATCAGCATTGTACATTTGACAAATATATCATTGAAGGGAAGGAATGTTACCTTTTTCTTTTCTTGCGTTAAGGTGTTCAGCTCAGTGGAGATCGATCCCCCACTGTGCCTTCCTGACAGGCTGGACTCGATCCATAGGGTCCCTTCCAACTGTAGAGTTCTGACATAATGGTGATGATATGTGACGTGATTTTTCTAGAACATTTTGAACCGCTATAGAATCCTGCCCCTTTGACAGGGGAATTATTATCTAGTCATCATACTTCACGGCTGGAATTGATCTAATTTTATTCATTTATTTAAAATATTTTTACCCCACCTTCTTTAAAAGGACCCAAGGTAGCTTGTATCATTAAAAGACAACATTTGAAGCTTTAAAAAAAGTATACAAAGAATAAAAAGGATCGAAGAAATGGTAAAAGCAATATTAAAAACATGTTCAAAAGCAGAAAAGCATACCCATCCATTAAAAAACCCCGGTCAGGCAACCAATCACCAAGGGAAAGCGTGCCTGAAGAGAAAGATCTTCACCTGCTTGTGGAAGAGCAGCAAAGATGGGGCCAGCCTGGCCCCCAGTGGCAGGGAGTTCCAAAGTCTGGGAGCAACAGAAGAAGACCTCCTGTGTCCCCATCAGATGTACCTGTGGAGGTAATGGGGGGGGGGGTCTTGTCTGATTATCTTAACACTCGAGCAGGCTCATAAAGGGAGATGCAATCCCTGAGATAACTTGAGTCCAGGCCATTCAGGCTTTATAGGTTAGAACCAGCTCTGTGAGTTTTGACGGGAAACCATTTGGGAGACCCAATGGAGCTGTCACAATAGGGGACATTATGTGATTCCTGTGGCCAGCCCCAGTCAGCAATCTGGCTGGCACGTTTTGGATCCGCTGACGTTTCCTGACACTTTCCATAGGCAGCCCCATGTACAGTGGGTAGCAGAGGTCCCCAACCTCTTTTTGGGCCACTTGGGGAAGGAGGGGCACCCTCGTGCGCATGCGCAATGGAGCAGGAGGTTGCTTGTGCAGGTGCGTGCATGCTCATGCGCATGCACGAAGGGAGGTGCGGTGCTCATGCGGGCGGGTGTGCACTCATGCACTAGGGCAAAGGGTGGTGTGCTCAGGGGCACACATGCACAAAGGGGTGGGGGAACACAGGCATGCATGCGCAAAGGGTTTGTGCAGGGGGAGTGTTGAAGGAAGGTCTGTTGCCGCAGCCCGGTCTGGCTCAAGCCACGGACTGGCACCAGGCTGCAGACCAGGAGTTGGGGACCTCTGTGTTACAGTAATCCAGCCAGGAAGTAGCTATTGCATGGGTCACCAATGGCCAGATTACTGTTTGTTAGGCATCCTTCAGTCTCGAAAGACTATGGTAGCGTGCTCTGTATGGAGGACTTGGAACAGCGTCTAGTGTGGCTGAGGAGGCCAATTCGAGAGTGACAATCCCTTCCACACTGAAGACAAATCCAATCTGTCCCCTGTCCAGCTCCCTGGTTTTGCTGCTTTTGTGATTTCCTCTTTGCCTCGGCCTGCTGGGCAAGGGTCGCTTCAAATTGGGAGAGGCCACGATGCAGTGCCTGCCTCCAGGCTGAACGCTCAGATGTCAGGGTTTCCCATCTGTTGAGGTCTATTCCTAAGGCCTTCAGATCTCGCTTGCAGACGTCCTTGTATCGCAGCTGTGGTCTCCCTCTGGGGCGATTTCCCTGCACTAATTCTCCATACAGGAGGTCCTTTGGAATCCGACCATCGGCCATTCTCATGACGTGCCCAAGCCAACGTAGACGTCGCTGTTTCAGCAATGTATTCATGCTGAAAATTCCAGCTCGTTCTAGGACTACTCTGTTTGCGACTTTGTCCTGCCAGGTGATGCCAAAAATCCGTCGGAGGCAACGCATATGGAACGTGTTCAGCTTCCTCGCCTGCCGTGCACAAAGGGTCCAGGACTCGCTGCAGTACAGGAGTGTGCTTAGGACACAGGCTCTATAGACTTGGATCTTTGTATGTGTCGTCAGCTTCTTATTGAGCCATACTCTCTTTGTGAGTCTAGAGAACATGGTGGCTGCTTTGCCAATGCGTTTATCCAGCTTGACATCCAGAGAGAGGGTGTCAGAGATGGTTGAGCCAAGGTACACAAAGTCATGAACAACCTCCAATTCTTGTGTAGAGATGGTAATGGAAGGAGGTGAGTCCACGCCCTGGCCCATGACTTGTGTTTTCTTCAGGCTGATTGTTAGTCCAAAGTCTTGGCAGGCCTTGCTGAAACGATTCATGAGTTGTTGGAGGTCTTCAGCAGAGTGGGCAACGATGGCTGCATCATCTGCGAAGAGGAAGTCCCGCATGCATTTCAGTTGGACTTTGGTCTTCGCTCTCAATCTGGAGAGATTAAAGAGCTTTCCGTCTGATCTAGTCCGGAGATAGACACCCTCGGTTGCAGTTCCAAAGGCATGCTTCAGCATGACAGCAAAAAAGATCCCAAAAAGTGTTGGTGCGAGGACACAGCCCTGTTTCACTCCGCTTCGGATGTCAAAGGGGTCTGATGTTGAGCCGTCAAAAACTACAGTGCCTTTCATTCCCTCATGGAAAGATCTGATGATGTTAAGGAGACGAGGTGGACAACCAATCTTGGGAAGTATTTTAAAAAGGCCATCCCTGCTAACCAGATCAAATGCTTTTGTAAGGTCTATGAAGGCCACTAAGAGCGGCTGTTGTTGTTCCCTGCATTTCTCCTGCAGCTGTCGGAGGGAGAATACCATGTCAGTGGTGGATCTATTAGCTCGAAATCCGCACTGTGGCCAGATTAGACCTCTCAAGAAACGGGCACAGCTGGCACACTAGTTTTAACTGTGCAAAGGCACTCGTGGCCATTGCCGAAACCTGGGTATCCAGGCTGAGAGATGAATCCTTGAACACCCCCTCCCCAAGTTGCACATCTGTGTCTTCAGAGGGAGCGTAACCCCATTCAGCACAGACTGTATCATTATATCTGCCTTGTTTATTTATTTTTTAATTTTTTTTTAATTTGGCTTTTATACCACCCATCTAGACGACTCTACTCTGGGCAGTTTACAGTAAAAAAAAAAAGCATTAAAATTAAAGTCATCGATAAAAAGACTAAAACAAGCCAAAAACAGAGGAAAATTACAGTAAGTAGTGGCAGGAGGGAAGGCCTGCGTAAAGAGCCAGGTCTTCACTTTACTCTTAAAAACTCCTAGCGAGTTTATCATCCTGGTCACCCTCCACTAGACACGTTCCCATTTTTTGGCACTTCTTAAACTCTAGTGCCAGGAATTGGGCCCAAATACCCCAGGAAAAGTCTGACCAAAGCAGAACAGAATGGTAGTATGAGCTAGACTTATGGTTCTTGGACTAGAACTCCCAGAATTCCTGGCCAGTAGAGCTAGTGGTGAAGGCTTCATTCAAGAACATCTGGCAACCCAAGGTTATATTTGGGCAGCCGAGCATACCATAGCTGGGCTGCTCCACATCCTGCACATTCATCAGCCTGCAGGGTAGTGGGGGGGGGGTGGCTGAAGAATTGCAGAGTCCTGTGTGGGAGGAACTGGTCAAAGCTTTGTTCTTACTGGAATTGGATTCTGAAAAATTCAGATATTAAAGGGGAGCTCCTGTCCTCAAATCAAATGTGCCACCTCCACCTTCCCATCACTCCCCCTTTGAAAACGACTCCTATAATGCATCCATGTGCACGTGTGCGCACACACGCCCCCCCCCCCATGGTCCCTAGAGGGCACACAGAAACTTCGAGCTGAATTTACATTTTTAAAAATCCATTCTAAAATGGTTGGGGCTGTTAAGATACTGAAGGTCCACATATGGCCATAGGCCGCCACTGCGGCCTTAAATGCTTCTGTGAAAAAAAAAAGGTTCTTGCACACAGAAAGCTAGCGTGTCAGGGATGTGACAGGGTGGGGCTTGAGATGTGCTGTTTTCCCTATCCATTTGAAGAAAGACTCTTGAGTGAGTAGGTGCAGGTGTTTGAAAGGGACCCCACCCTGCCACGCATTCCTTGTGGGGAACCTGCACAGCTCTAGAGCATAGTGCCCTGTTAAGCAACATATTTTTACTTCAGCCAGGAGGGCCTGAATTCAAATCTTGACGAGGCCACAAATTCCATGCAAGTCGTCCACCTTTTGTAGGGTGAGAAGGGGAGGTAGAGCAGACATGTTGGCTTTCTGTCCTCTTTGGAGGAGAACAACATATCCTGGATAGTTCATGAACAGGGTGTGGAAGCAGAAGCCCACCACCACCACTGTTTATACGACACAGACACCACCAAACGAGATTTGAGATGGACTGTGTCTTAATTTGGAGGTTCCATTTCATCATCGCAGACAAGAGCTGTTGCATTAACATCTTCAGATCACTCAGTAAATTTTAATAAATTTACTGAAAATATCCTTACAAGAACCCACTAGAACAAGACATATAAGGAGTTAGTATTTGTTGTTGTTTTGTGCTATTTCTTGCCTATGGCGATCCTAAAATGGTTTCTGAGGGATATGAGAGATTCACGGACTAGTTTCTCGTTGCTACTACTAGGGAAAGTGTCCATGACTGAGTAGAGATTTGAACCCAGGTCTCCTGTGTTGTTCTCCGTCACTCTGCCCTCCAGATGTTCTTGGACTTCATCTCCCAGAAATCCTGGCCAGCAGAGGTGGTGCTGAAGGCTTCTGGTAGCTGTAGGCTAAGAACATCTGGAGGGCCACAGTTTGACACCCCTGCGTGGCTCTCAAATGTTTGGGATTTACAAATGCATTAATTCCAACTTCCCACTTTTTGCGACTTGAGCTGCAGTTTACAAAATGGCTGCCTTGCTTTAGTCAAAATGGAGACACAGTGTGGCATAGTGGTTAGAGGGTTGATCCTGGACTAGAGAGAGCTGGGTTCAAAATATGGCTCGACCAGGACACCTGGGTCAGTCACACTGTTGCAAAGAGTTTGTGAAAATAAAGCAGGGAGAAGCCCTGTAAGCTCACTGGAGGGAGGTGGGATATAAACATTGCAAAGAAGGAAGGAAGGAAGGCCATTTGGAAAGTCAGTTGACTGATCAATCAATAAATCTTAAGAGCTGTCACCCGGTTGCCCTTGGTTGCTTTCCTCCCTGAGCTCCTTCCACCAAAACATTTTTATGCAGAGACCTATTATTTCAATGTATTGTTGTTGTTTAGTTGTTAAGTCCTGTCCGACTCTTTGTGACCCCATGGACCAGAGCACGCCCGGCCCTCCTATCTTCCACTGCCTCCCGGAGTTGGGTCAAATTCATGTTGGTGGCTTCGGTGTCACTGTCGAACCATCTTGTCCTCTGTCGTCCCCTTCTCCTCTTGCCCTTTCAAAAAAATTTAAAATAAAAAAAAATAACCCTCTTTTGCCACTCTAAAAATGAGTGGGTTTTTTTGGAGTAGAAAATATCTCTTTAGCCACATGTGTGCCTCGGTTGCTTCAAAATCCCCTGGTGTGGGAAGTTTTCAATTTCACCTGTCCTTGTGTTTTCTTCTTCATCATTTTTATTTGGTTTTATAAATCTTTTTTTCCCTCAGCCACTGGATAGCTCAGTGCTTCAGGTCTCTGAAGAGCCAGACGTTGGGGGTTCAGTTCCCCTCCTGGGCCTCCGAGGAGAGAAGAGCCGGCCTGGGTGGCCTTGGGCCAGCTGCCCCGTTGTCCCAGGGCTCCCCCGGAAGAATACAAGGGGAAACCACGTCCGAGTTGGGTCTACCTGGAAAACCCTGGAAACGGTCGCCCAAAGTCAGAATCGACTTAAAGGCACACAATACCTACTAGAGCAGTGGTCCCCAACCTTTGGCCTCCAGATATTCTTGGACTGCAGCTCCCAGAAGCCTTCACCACCACTTCTGCTGCCCAGGATTTCTGGGACTTGAAGTCCAATAACATCTGGAGGCCCAAGGTTGGGGACCACTGTACTAGAGAATGGGAGGAGAGGCAGTTCCAACATCAGTGAATATCCGGAGCAGATTTTGCTCCGCCATTCCTAAGTTAAGATGCAAGCTTTTAGACTTGTCAACGGTTTTGGGGCAAATCCCATGAACATATATCATTTTGGTTGTTCTGGGTTTTTTGGGGTCTTCGGCCGTGTTCTGAAGGTTTTTCTTCCTAAAGTTTTGCCAGTCTCTGTGGCCGGTATCTTCAGAGGACAGCAACCTGTCCTGTGAAGATGCCGGCCACAGAGACTGGCAAAACGTTAGGAAGAAAAACCTTCAGAACATGGCCGAAGACCCCAAAAAACCCAGAACAACCATTAGATCCCAGCCGTGAAAGCCTTTGCGAATATATATATAATTTTTTAAAAGAATTGGCCAGGTGCATCTTGCCCCGTTCTAATCCGAGCCCTCGTTTTGCATGGGGGGGGGGGAAACGAGGCAGCCACCAGTATGCAGAATGCTTTTGCAGAGCATGATGGGAGAAATGGACGGGGATATGCAAAGAGCTGTCCAATGACTGTCTGGAGGATCCGACTCTCCCTCAAGAAATGGACCAGATCTGAAGAATCTACAGAATTTCTCTCCAGTTTTCCTCTCAGGCCTTTGCTTTCCCTCCCGACGGAAAGTATGCCCTTTCCGGAGCAGGCAGCGTGGGACCCGAGAGAGGGCGTTTGGCGAGGGGGCGCTGGGTGGCTTGGCCCATTGCCTCGCTCTCAGGTCCTTGGGAGGATGCTGGTCCCGGAAATCTGGTGTTTTTTTTTTTTTTTTTTAAGTGTAGGTATCGCTTCTCGGCCTTTTGGCTAAGATCAAGTGTAGTATCTGTTCTTATCAGTTTAATATCTGATATGTCCTCTATTTGAGGACTACATATTAAATGGATTTTTAGAGCTGGGAGATGGAAAAGGGGCTTGCTCCAGCCACTCCAAGCATCAACCTGGTATTGCAGTGCCTCCAGGAATGGTGTCCCTTCCCCTCTTTGGGGGGGGGGGAGAAATACTCAAGGTTCAAAGAGAGAGAAAAAATATCTTGGCAACCACAAAGCAAAGACATTCTGAGGTAATTCCTCTCTGGTGTCCCCAGTGCTTGCATCTGTCGTGTAGAGCAGTGGTTCTTAACGTGGGCGATAATGCCCCCCAGGGGGCCATTTCATTTTTCAGGGGGGCGGTAGAACGAAAAGGGGCGGCGTGGGGGTGCTGGAGCAGAAGGGGGGCGATAGGGGGGCGCTGGAGCAAGCCAAACCTGTTAAGATGGCTGCAGCCTTTTTACAGTGTGCATGAATATATATTTTCCACCAATCTTAATTAAGTTTCAAAATTTTCATCTTGAAATTTTTAGTTCCTGTATTGTGGTTTGTTTTTATGCCCTTTTTATATTTCTTTTGCATCTTAAAATTCGCTTGCAACTAAATCATTAAATGTTACTTTTTTGGGGCCATTCATTTTCTTGGAATTGAATTTTGTTTTCAGGGGTCATTGGATTTAAGTATAATAAATAAATAAATAAATAAATAAATAAATAAATAAATAAATAAATAAATAAATAAATAAATAAATAAATAAATAAATAAACAAATAAACAAATAAACAAATAAATAAATAAATAAATAAATAAATAAATAAATAAATAAATAAATAAATAAATAAGAAAGATATCATCACCGCGGGGAGGGGGGCGATGATAACTTCCTCAATGGCTCAAGGGGGCGTTTCTTTCAAAAAGGTTAAGAACCACTGGTGTAGAGTGTGCTACGTAGTGAAGCTGGTCTTCAAGTTTGAGGGGTCTTCCCTTTTGAACATGAGTGTAGCCATGGCTCTTTTCCAAAAAGCACATGTGGGAATGTTCTGGAGAAGCGGCTCCACCCTGGCCAGGTTAAATCCTATGGGGCTATAACAGGGCAGCCTTGTTTAACTCCCGTCCTCACACAGACTTTTTCAGTTTCAGAGTCCAGAGGTGTAAGGAACTGATTAACATGACCTGAGGGCCGGCCTTTGAGTAGAGATAAGAACCTTGGATCACCCAGCATTCTACCTGTTGAGATTTCAAAGGCACTTTGAACTAACAGACCACAGGATGGAGTCTGAAAACATCTGGTCCAAGTGTTAGGAACCAATTGTTTGGAAAGTCTTTGAAAAATCCCAAGGATTCCTACTAGAACGGACACTGTTTTGGTATGGCTGAGATAATGGATATGTCTGAGGAATAAAAGGCCTTTTGGCATGCGTTTTTATGGGATGGCAAAACTAAAGCACACAAGCCTCGTGGCGCAGTGGTTAAAACGCTGTACTGCAGCTAAAACTGTGCTCACGACCTGGGGTTCAAATCCCAGGTAGCCGGATCAATGTTGACTCAGCCTTCCATCCTTCCGAGGTCGGTAAAATGAGTACCCAGCTTGCTGGGGGGGGGGCAATGTGTAGCCTGTATAATTAAAAATTGTAAACCGCCCAGAGAGTGCTTGTAGCGCTATGGGGCGGTATATAAGTCCAATAAATAAATAAATAAATAAATAAATAAATAAATAAATAAATAAATAAATAAATAAATAAATAAATAAATAAATAAATAAATAAATAAATAAATAGTACTTTCAAAATAACATGATAAGAGATGCTTTGCTAACTATATGGGGAAAAGTAAAAACCAGAAACTGTAGGAAAATACCAAGATGGCTCTCTCCGATAGAAGCATTTATTTATCCATATCTTATCAACTTTGAAAAAACAGTGACATATAATGAAATATTAAGCCCAGAAAGAAATCTCAAAACCAAGGAAGAACTAGCAAGCCAAAGACTGATACCATCATTGTTACCTTTATTGCTAATTCAATCAATATATAAAGAGGACTCTAGAACACAACCACAGTTTGATAAAATATTACTCTCTACCGAAGATAAGCTAATTAAGAATATCTATAAATTCCTCTTAGAAGTGAAAATGGAAGATGAACAAGTGAAGGAAACAATGATACATTGGGCTAAAAACTTCGGTCACACAATTCAGCTAGAATAGTGGCAAAGGTTCTGGAGTGATACAGTAATTGTAAATTAACCTTAGCAACTGCATATAAAGAAATTTTATACAAAATATTTTACAGATAGCATTTAGCACTGACTAGAATAGCAAATATGTTCCCAAATGTTTCCAGTAAGTGTTAGACATGAGGGAAGATACTATTACATACGGTGGACCTTTGAAAAAGCAAAAAAAAAAAAAAAAAAGGGTTAAAATACACTCTTGGATTAAAAAAAAATAGCAAACTGAATATAGAACTTAAACCAGAGTTGTCTTTATTGGGTATTATGCCAGAGAATATTAACAAACAAGACAGCTATATTATATTATGTATATTGACGGTGGCTAGAATAGTATGGGCTCAATACTGGAAAAATAAGAAATCTCCTTTAGAAGAAATAACTGTACAAAAAATCTTAGATTGTGCAGAAATGCCTAGACTGATAATGACAATTAAATGGAAAGAGGATTTGGAATATCATCAAAACTGGAATAAAACGTATGAGTGGCTAGAGCCAAGAAATAAGTTGTAGAGACAAATGAGACATGATATGATATCAACAATTTAATGTACTGTATACCTAGTGAACATGACGAATGACAATGGAAATGTGTTTTTATGTGTTATAAAAAATAAATATTAAAAAAAGGATCAGGTTATTCAAAAAGATGCAAAAAAAGGAAAGAAAAATCACAAGGATTTTTTTGCCTTTATATTTCATCTCTTTAAGTTGAAGTCCGTTACCCCACTTCTAAGGTCCAAATATTAGCTTCACAGAAGGTCTGTCATTCTTGCCCTTTGTTTCTGTCCCATGGATCAATTTGGCCTTGATCAATAGGTTATTTCTTGAATATAATAAGTCTCTGCTTATTTTATTCCCTTAGGCAAGAATGCAAAATTTCAAAACTTTTTCGTTCTGCTGGGTATGATAATGAGAAATTTTGAACATTTTTCATGTTTCTTTCTTTTTTCTGTTGTAAAAGTTTGATAAGCATATAAATTGTTTTGGTGAATTTTTTTTTAATTTTTTTAGTCAAATTCTGAATGGAAAAGGTATTGTGCTTTCTTTTTTGTGTAGCTACCAGTTTTTTTATTCCATGTGGTATAACTTGCCGATATCCAATAATTTTAATTTCTTGTACTTTGTCTTTGTCTCTGGTTCTAAACAGTGGATGGTTTTCAGTTGAGCAATGTATTTAATTATTTCATGTTGTTTGAATTTTTTTAATGCTGTCGCTATACAAATAAACTTGTCTAGCTTGCTTGCTTTTTATCCACAAGGGTGTGTATTTTTGCTGCTGATGGAGAAAATTCTGATTTTCCTGGTCTGATTCCTGGTCACAAAACCTCACAGTCTCCATACTGTACAGAGAGGTGTTTAGTCATACTAGACACGTGGCTATTTGTAGGATGAACTCAGGAAACAAGGAAATAATAATTCCTGTCCCCCTGTTCTTTTGAAACGTAGCATTTTAAATTACTTGCTTTAATCTGCATCCTAATTAGAGATTATTTGTTTTAAAGAGGTCTCCATGGTGGTACAGTATTAGTGTTCATCCTTCTGAGTTAACATTTCAAGGTACGCTATTTATATAAGTGTGTCTATAAATGCCAATTTGGGATTAATTACTGAGCTATCTAGCAGTTCGCTTTTGTTGTGAAAACCACCTATGCATCTATCTAGGTAAAGGTAAAGGTTCCCCTTGACAATTTTTGTCCAGTCGTGTTCAACTCATCCCCGTTTCCAAGCCATAGAACCAGCATTTTTGTCCGAAGACAATCTTCCGTGGTCACATAGCCAGTGTGACTTAGACACGGAACGCTGTTACCTTCCCACTAAGGTGGTCCCTAATTATCTACTTACATTTGCATGCTTTCGAACTGCTAGGTTGGCGGGAGCTGGGACAAAGTGGCGGGAGCTCACTCCGTTGCGTGGATTCGATCTTACGACTGCTGATCTTCTGACCCTGCAGCACAGGCTTCTGCGGTTTAGCCCGCAGCGCCACCACGTCCCCAAATATGCATCTATCTATAAACATGTTAAATATGTCTGAGTATACAGTAGTTATAGCAAGTAATTATTGCCATTCGATTATGTCCCAAACGCATAATCAGGTAAATAAAATCTGAAATGCCATGGTTAGAATATTTCTCCTGGAGTGGAAAGCTCTTTTTCAATTCTGACGTTCCCCGAAAGCTATTGTGTGTCCTTGGGTCAGTCATTATCTCTTAACCCATTCTACTGGGCAAGGCTGTTGAGCTGCTTGGTGAGAAATCTGGGATTTTTAGGTTTTGACTAAAGCCAGCCCTCTTTTGAGCCCTGACACCTAAACCTGAGGGGCTTCTTAGCTTCCTGTTTCTCTTGCTAAGGCCCATTCTTGCTACTCCTAAGAATAGCTCCAAGTGTAACAGGAGGAGTGTTGTGAGAGAACCAAGACTGATTGGGTTGTTATGCAAATATTGCAAAGTAGGGAAAGCTAAAATCTCTCTGGGATTTACCCTAAATATCAGTTCATTGTACCTTGCATAGAATAGGATCCGAAGCAGCTTTTTCCTGCCTCCTAGAAAATTCAGGGCTGGGTATGCGGGGCTCGTCAGCCTTGGAAGGCAGCCCATCTACAGTAGAAGAAGGAAAACTTAGATTTCAAACCTCCACTGCTTTATGGCTATATCCACGGATGGAAAAGGCTTCAGGAGTTAACTTTGAGGCAAAATCTGGAGCCGGAGTCCCAGAGACAGTTCAGTTGTTCCAGCAACTCCTGCGACATCTCTGGAACCAGTTGTATTGGCTCTTGCCTTTCCATTGGACTATTTCAGTGATGTGGAGAGGGGGGATTTGCTGCTTGGGTAACAGCCTATCCTCCATATTATTTTACCCAGGCTTCGTGCTCTGGAGAGGACACTCCAGCTTCGCATACAGCGTCGAAATAACAGGGGAAGTAGCAGTTACTGGTT
Source organism: Pogona vitticeps (assembly GCF_051106095.1). Classification (NCBI taxonomy): domain Eukaryota; kingdom Metazoa; phylum Chordata; class Lepidosauria; order Squamata; family Agamidae; genus Pogona; species Pogona vitticeps. Next base: position 14,975,441 of record NC_135784.1, read on the forward strand.
ATAGGTCTTTGTTCAATTGGCGTAGAGCATGACGTCAGGGGCTACTTCTGATGGTGGAAGAGGTCATTGCACCTCACTAGGTAGCTACCGCCTGCCTTAAGCTGGGCAGCCCCCAGGCAGTAAGGTGCAACCTTGCCACGATCTGTTAACCTCACGGGGTGCGTGGGGTTTAGGGTGAAAGCCGACAAGCAGATCAATAACCCTGCACCATGCTAACCTAATTCAAATGAATAAGAATGATTGATTAACTAAACGTCTGATTGGCTTCCGGAAGCCTACACATAAGGAAAAGCCTAAATCGAACCATTTCTGTGCAGTTCTCTTTGCCACCATCAAAAGAGGGCTGTTGAACTGGAAAAGCTAGAAAAGGGAGAATGAAAGGAAAAAAAAAACAGGGATTGAAAAGGTTGTTTTAGAAGGTGTATTGAATTTCCGTTGTTTTGTTTGTTCTGTGGTGTAGGAAAATGTTGACATTTACAAGCTGCATATGCTGCCTTTGGGAGGCTGTGATGGGAGGGACTTTGGACTTGAATCACACAGTGGCAGCCAATTGCTTCCCTCTCTACCTCAGATTCCTCTTCCCGCCTTTTTTACTCAGTCAGGATTCTGTGTCAGTTAGAGTCAGGTTAGCAAGGTTCTGTGGGTGTTAAGAGTCTGAGTTATGGAGTCAGCAAATAATGAAGTTAAGACCTTAAACTACTGTATATAACAAGTAAATAAGTGTTGTTATCTGATATATATGAACATTTTGTTGGAACATCTACCTTCCTATTACACCTTTAAGAGAATTGGATGGGAGGAACTTTTGAGGGAATGGCAATCAGAATAGCCAATTGTTTCCCTCTCTACTTCAGATTCCCTTTCCCGCCTTTTTATTTTCACCTCAATCAAGGTCCTGTGTCAGAATGAGTCAATTAATTAACAAGGCTCTGAGTCTGTTAGTGTTTAGCAATGTCTGTGCTAGAGACAGTTTAATAATGGCAGTGTTCAGTGAGTTGGAGTATGAATGTGTATATAACCAGTCAGTTAAATTAAGAAAATAATTAAGCTCAGCCAGTTAAGATACTGAACCAGATAACCAATGTTTTAGCCAAGTTTCTGTTTGTATTCTGATATGAACATTTTTTAAAGTCTTTAAGGTTTTTTTGAGAGAAAATTTTATTCTTTCTTAGTGCCAGAGTCTGAGTATTTTGAGACTGTGTTCTGCCAGTTGAAGTAACGTGAGGTAAATCTAACTACCGTAAACTGATTTTTTTCTGTACAATAAAGGATGATGTATTTGACGGAGACTTGTAATATACTGTACTAAGTTGCTCTGTAGATCTCTCTATGGATTTTCTCTCCGTGTAATTTTTTTTCAACCAACATTTTACCACATATTCTGCTCAACAGATTTGTGAGTAAAATAGATACATTTTAAATTATTTCTCAACACCAAGAGTTTCTGATTGAATCTATTCATGCTACAATGCCAGTTGAGGTAAATCTAAACTAATAAAGGATGGTATATTGAGGGTTACCTGTAATTATATAATAATCTGCTCTGTCTGGATTTTTGTCTTTGCTGCACAGCTGGAGGTATTAAACCAGCAATTTACATACTATGCCAATAGAAAAAGGCAGCAAAGAGGAAACAATGTGGAATGCAAGATATTTTAATAATTGGAAAACCAGAATCCACCCATATTTTTCCTTGAGAACTACAGAAATCTGTGCCTCATTCTTTATTTCTACAGGAAACAAGATTCTGTCCTCCCCGATGCATGTTCTGATGCATTCTCACCAGGGTGAATTCTTTGATGGGAAATAAGGTGTCTGCTCTTCCTGGAGGACTCTCCACCCTCCAAGCATTTGAACTGTTTCTCTCCCTCTGTGTGGCTTCTTTGATGAGAAGTGAGTTGTGCCCTCTGGCCGAAGCTCTTTCCACATACCAGACACGTAAAAGGTTTCTCTCCCGTGTGAATTCTCATGTGGTTATTCAGGGTTGTGCTCTGGCCAAAACTCTTCCCACATTCCAAGCATGTAAAAGGTTTCTCCCCTGTGTGGATCCTCATATGGAGAACAAGGTGTGTGCTTCGACTGAAGCACTTTCCACAGACCAAGCATTTAAACGGTTTCTCCCCAGTGTGGATTCGGCTGTGAAAAGTAAGTTGCGCACTCTGACGGAAAGTCTTTCCACATTCCAAGCATTTGAATGGTTTCTCCCCTGTGTGGGTTCTCATATGGGGAACAAGGTAGGCATTTCGACTGAAGCACTTTCCACAGACCAAGCATTTAAATGGTTTTTCCCCGGTATGGATTCGCCTGTGAAAAGTAAGTTCTGCACTGTGACGGAAGGTCTTTTCACATTCCAGGCATTTGAATGGCTTCTCCCCTGTATGGGTTCTCATATGAGAAACGAGGTATGTGCTGTGACTAAAGCACCTTCCACATTCCAGGCATTTGAATGGCTTCTCTCCTGTATGGGTTTTCATATGAGAAACGAGATATGTGTTGTGACTAAAGCACCTTCCACATTCCAAGCATCTAAATGGCTTCTCCCCAGTGTGGGTTCTCAGATGAGAAAGCAGATATGTGCTGTGGCTGTAGCTCTTTCCACACTCTACACATTTAAAGGGTTTCTCTGTGTCAGTTCCCTGAGGGAAAATGAGGCTCGCTCTCTGCTGGGAGCTCTTTCCATTTTCCAAGCATTGAAATGTTTCATGAATTTCAAGCGCTGACTTAGGACTAATATTTGTGGCGCATTCTGGGATTTCCAGCAGTTTCTTTCCCATGTGGACTGTCCAATTAGCACTTACACTGGCTTTACAGCTGCAGTTATTTATGCACAGACATTTACCCCTTTCCTTGCTTTTCTCCGCATTTTCTTGGAGCAAGGCATCATGTGAATCTCTGTCTGGAGAAGCAGAAGATTCATTTCTTCCATGTGTTTTTGCCTCATTTCTCCTTCCTTGATGTTCACTCTCTTTACCAATGACTCTGTCCAGGCATACCCCATGCAATTCTTCCTCATTCTTGCTGTCTCTTACATCACGGGCTGAAATAAGAAAAACAGAATCCTATTGGAACCAAAATGGAAAATATAGCACAGTTTGTGTTTCATCCTCTGAATATCCATTAAAATATTTGAAAGGACAGCAGACTGGAAGGTAACACCTTGGGCTGCTGTGCATGTTTGCCTGGCATTCTCTAAGAAGGAAGATTTGGGAACAAATGTCAGGAAAAGCTTGGCTGTCTCCTTTTTTGACTCTTAGACCTCCTGCACCTACAATCAGTTTGATACTCTTAGAAATCTGCCTTTGTCCCACGTCCTTTTCCTGTTTCTCTAAAGGGGAAGGCATACCACTAGTCTTTTCTTCTATGCTTTCTGGGGACTGTATCGATTAGTGAGGATTAAGCTTTAGACCTTTACATCTGAAATCGAATATCCTATTTGAGTGACTACTCGTTTTTCACCTGTTTTATTGTGGATTTGCAGTGGGACTGAGCATCCAAGGGTCTAAACGCCACCTATTGTGCTACAGAAAGAAAAACTGTAATATCCTATCTGAATTGTTACTTATTTTTAATGACGTCTCTTATTGTCGATCTTTGGTAGGACTTACTGCCCAAGTGTCTAAAACCACCTAGCTTGCTAAGGAGAGAGAAACCTTGAAAGTTCTCCTCTCTTTCAACTTGTGAATGTTCACAGCAGTGATGCACTACATATTCTTTGGTACTATTTGAACTGTGGATTTCTTGACTGAAGGGAAAAAAGCAAAGCTCACCCAAAGCCACCACATTTTCACGCGTCTCCTCCATGACGTCCCTGTGGCAGGCCCTTTGGTTTTGATCCAGCAATGCCCACTCCGCCTCTGTGAAATTCACGGCAACATCATCAAAGGTTACAGGACCCTGAAAGAAGAGGAAGCCTTTCATCCTCAGAGAGAATGTGGTTGTTCGACTCCTATTACGTGCTGTCCAGAAGAGAATGAACACAACCAGAGGGCTGGGACTGAACCGTTCCCTGAGGAAACCGCCAGGCCATTTACTACACAATATTGAAAGAAGCGAATGGAATGGGCAAACGGTATCCAGCCGAGGAGGCAGACAGGAAACAAAGGTGCCCAGGTGCCTTCCCCATCTCCCCATCCAATCCCCTTTACCTCTTCTGGCTGCACAGGCACAGCTTCCATTCCTCTGCAAAGGAGAGATGAGGGAGAAGTTCCCTGCATATTTTCAATGCCTGCAAGGAAAGATCTCTTATTCTTCACATGAATTTTATCCCCGACTTACTCAAAAACAGAATCTTCCTATTTTGATCAACCAGTCTTTCATGAATTGCACGCAGGAGGCCTAAAAGGCCATTCACTAGCTTTGGAAAGATGCAAAGAAGAAAGATCAAGAAGAAATGTGCTGACTGGGTCTTACCCTGTGAGACGGCTCCGCCGATCCCCTCCAGCCTGTTCGTCGGGAGCTGTGGCCTCTGCCTGAGGGACAAAGGGGAGTCAACTGCCAGAGGGAAGCCAGGGACAGATTTTGAAGAACTCTGTACAAAAAAAAAATACACACAAACACACACACAGCAAAGTCTGGATACCCAACACTGGAAGAGAGGAACAAATTTACAAACTAACAGTATAGGAAAGAACATCAGATTTAGGAAGAAGAGTGGAAATGGTTGTTGTAGGTTTTTCGGGCTGTTTTGCTGAAGGTTTTTCTTCCTAACGTTTCACCAATCTTTGTGGCAGGCATCTTCAGAGGACAGGAGTTAGAACACTGTCTGTGTTCTGTTATAATGTGTGATTCTGTTATTTGTAGCTGTGGGATCAGCTTTTTGTCCTTTTCAGGAGATTGGGTGATTATAGTGATCAGGGTGTTTTTTTAAATGGGTGTATTGTTGTGATGGGGGGGGAAGACGGTCTGTCACTGTGATTGGATCCCAGCCATAAAAACCTTAGAGAATACAAGAGCAGAAATGTTTGGTTCGGCAACTTATAAAAAAACTATAGACCTGAACTCTCACCAGCTCCTCTTCTTCCTCCTTATCCACTCTCTGGCTCAGGAGGAAACCTTCCGCCAGAGACACGGCCTGGGAAGTGGTTTCTGGCTTGCACTCTCTGACCCAGATCTCCATTGCTGGTGGCAGGACAGCCAGAAACTGTTCAAGGACGATCAGGTCCAGGATTTCAGCCTTGGTGTGTTTTTCTGGCTTCAGCCACTGACGGCAGAGACGATAAAGTTGGCTGCAAACCACTCGGGGCCCTTCATCCTCCTGGTAGCTGAATTCCCGAAAATGCTGGCACTGGACTTCTGAGTCAAGAGAGTCCACATCAAGGTTGTTCTTTCCAGTTCCTACTGGGAATTCCTCTTTGCTCCAAACCTCCATGTCATTAGGCTACTTTCCAGCTCCGGAACTGGCTGAGACCTCCAATTTCATCTCCAATAAGAGCCAAAAGAATGGAAGGAAATGGACTGCCTTTTCCCTCTGTAGGAAAAGTAAAGACATCACAAAACTCAGGGGCAAGCTCAAAGCTTGGGAAAAGCTCTTTTATGTGAGACAGAGACTGAAGGAGGAGAAAGCAACTGACCACGCAACCCCACTCTACAGACTCTCTAAGGTTTGTGCTCTCCACATGTTTTCTAACCCCCCCACCACCAGGGACTACCTTCTCCCCATAGTAAAACTTGCATTACAATTAGAAAGTGCTTTTTCACTGGTTTCAAACCCAGATTGTCTTCAACAGAGAAGGATTCAAAGGCAGGGGAGGAGAGCGAAGGGGCCTGTCCCGTCTTCGAAGTGATTTAGCCCTTGGAGGCTCCTTTGTGGGAAGAAAAGGATGTTACTCAACACTGCTGGAGGTCTCTCCCAGCCCCACACGGTCCCATGACTGTCACCTGCCTCACCAGAAGCAGATCCAAGGAAATTTTATCTCCGGGAGGGGGAAAAAACAGCTGTATTCCAATACGCCTACAAGAAAGCATGGAAGAGGAAGGTGGGTGAAGAGAGAAAAAATGGTACTGGAAGGGCTTTGTTTTTAAAATGCTTTGTTTTTAAAATATAGGACTCTAACTAAGATGATGGGATACTACCTATCCTGAATTGACGGCTATGTTTTTGGTGCATTTAGGATTATTCTACTCTTCTTTGTTTCATTGTGTGTGTTTTCAAACTGTGGAGGAAGGAGCCCTCGGAGGAGGAGGAGGAAGAGGGGAGTTTGGGGGACGATCCCCGGAGAAGGTTCACCTAAGGGTCACCTGCCCTGGCCGTGAAGGAAGGAAGGAACGAAGGGAGGGAGGGTCTTCCAGGGACTCCCCGCCAGCTCGGGCTCCCCTTCTTCCGCCTCTCCTTCTCCCAACTCTCTCACCTCCCTTTCTCCCTCGAGCCAAGCCCCACAACCAGCTTCTCCAAGCGCTGCCCCACCTCCCTCCTTCTCCCAGCCTGAGGCTTACCGGCTTTCCTAAATCAGTTCTGCCCGGAACTCTGAAGGAGGGAGGAGGTTCTTCCGGGAAGGAAAAGATGGGTGCACCTTGGGGGCGGAAACAGGAAGTGACTTATTTTTCTGTGGACTCATCTAGGAACTAGGATTCCATGGCTCTACCTCCTTTGGAGGACCTCTGGCAGGTAAATAGGGTGGTTAAAAGAGAAGGGCGTAAAGGTTGGCAGGCACTCTCGGGATCACCAGCCCCTGTCAGCCAGATACCTACATTCCTGAGCTATCTCTCCAACAGCACTTAGGAAACACACTTTTAATGGAGAAATGTTGGGCCTTTTTATTGTTTGTCTCTCTCTGTCTTTGTGCCTGGTTAAAATCTGCTCTGAGCCGCCTTGAGTCCCAGATTGCAGAGAAAGGTGGGATAGAATGAAAGGGAAAGAGAGGAAGACTGTGCGGAATATTTGTTTCGTTTAATCACAGTAGGAGGGCAGAGAAACTGTTTTAAGTTTTAGGAAATGAGCGTGGATGTTATTTTTATTTATTAATCACATTTACACCCCATCTTTCACCTAAAAGGATAGCACTCATGGCAGCTTACAGTATTTATTTATTTATTTATTTAAATTATTTATATGCCACCTTCCCCCCCATAGGGGACCCAAGGCAGCTCACAACAGATAAAACAACAAATGTAAAAATATTATATAAATAACACATCTAAAAAAATCAAACATGTATTAATATTAAACAATCAAGTTAAAAAAGAATCAAAAACATTTATAAATCCGCAAGTTAGAAACCAGCCTTTCTGAGATCACATCACTGACTGCTTAAAAGCCTGCCTGAAGAGGAAAGGAAAGAAATAATATGAAGAGAAATAGTAACAGATAAAACTCATATTTAGCGAAAACTAAATGGCTGCTTCTTTGGGACTAGCAGAGTCCTCTACTTTCATATTTTACTTTACTTTATTTAGACTTATACCCCGCCCCTCTAGACAAAGTCTACTCGGGGCGGCTTACAAAAATGATAAAATAAAATAGAATAATACACTTACTAAAACCTAATCTCCAACATATGCAGCCCCCAGAAGAGTCAAAGGAATGGAAGTGAATGAGCTTTCTCCTTTCTAGAAAGGACAAAGAAACATGAATATGTGGGGGAATATTCAAGACTCTGGAAACTTCTGGAATGTTTCAGACATCAGTCAAAGGCTGGTTCTCACTGATCATCAGAGGATAGTACACCCATCCATCAATCTGTTCTCAACAGCTTCTGATCTCATTGCACACACTCGCTGCCTTCTCTAGAGTCTTCCTCCTTGATTCAGTTTGTCCTTCACCCCAACTTTTGCCAATAGCACTTGATTTTTCTTTAACACACATTTTCACTATGAACAGAAACTGCTCCTCAGTTGCCCCGGTGTAATGCTGTCTCTAACAGAAAAGGGTTTCAAACAGAGAAGGGACCACTTTCTCGTCTTTAATAGCCACCATTTCCTACTTTTGAACCAGCTTCATAGTTGTTGATGACTTACAGGCTATAAAACAATTAGAAAATCTCCCCAGTAAATCTTGGTGCTAAGAAGTGACCATACGCACCAACACCTTGCCAAGGAACAGAATATTAAGGACCTTGTTCTATCTATGACCTCATTCTAAGCTAGTTAGTGTTATGTATTCTGTCTGTATGGCTCGCCCCGGGTAGCAATTTGCTAGATGTGCAGTATATAAATTGATAAACAAACAAACAAACAAAGTAAATAAGCAAGTCAAGCTTGCAAAAAACAAGAGGACTTTGGGACACTCCGTTTTGTTTTAAAACTTCACCAAACCAAGCCCACCATGTTCCTCTTGGGAATCTTATGTTCTGAGACATACTTCCATACAAGGAGAGTCCATTCTAGAAACATCAAAACCAAGAACAGACCAAAGATTCATGCAGGATGAGTTCCCGTGTCATGCAATGTACATCTTTTCCTTCCAATGAGTCCCCAAAGACTGCACATTTTCTTATTCATCACTGGTTCTGCCTCTCCAGGCTGCGTCTTTTGACTTCTGAAAGGTTTAACAAGCCAAGGAAGGTTTGCCAAGGCCAGAATTTGGCTGCTCAGACTTAGTCGCAGGATGCAAACTGGTCACGTTAGCAGCGCCCATTCTTAGAGATTTATAGACCAACCCATAGACATAGCATGGGTTGTTATGGTATATGTGAGTGTGGTGAGGCAGGTGAGGCTTGTGAATGGGATGTAACTGGTTCTGGGCCGAATTACCCCTGTAAAAGGTAATCCCTTGGAAGGATGAATCATATGATCCATCTACCTCCTTCATACTCGGAGCTGAGGAAGAATTTTTTTTCAGGGAGCTTGGAGAGGTTGACTTCAGGAAGCACCCTAGGATCTGGCAGCTGGAGATACATGAACAATCATCCGTTGATTTAAGCAGATTTAAGTGATCAGATCCAGATCCCAAAATAATAGCAAAATAATAATAATATTAAATGTATTAAATAGCATTAATATTACAACAATCAAGGTTATATTAAATAATATTAAAAGATTGGCTATATTAAATAATATTAACAGATCGGCTATATTAAATAATATTAACAGATTGGCTATCTAGTGTTAGGCCCTGTGAGAAAAGCTCAGATGGATCCCTCAGAGAAATCACCCCTCGTTCCAGACAAGAAAAGGGAAAGGGTCAATTACCAACCGTCCCCAACCCTGGGCCTCCAGAGGTTCTTGGACTACAACTCCCAGAAGCCTTCACTACCACCTCTGCTGGCCAGGATTTCTGGGAGTTGAAGTCCAAGAATATCTGGAGGCCCAAGGTTGGGGACCACTCGATCCCCAGCTTTCCAGTCTGTCTCCTCCTAATCCAGCGTGCACACCCCAACACTCATAGACCAGGGCAGATGCCAGTCACTGGGAAACTGGTATCCCGCTATCCCAGTTCAAAGGGGGTGCTGGTAGAGTGAGGTCTGCAACCTAAAATATAGGGGGTTTCGGGAGGCGAAGGTGAGTTTTGGGGGATGATCCCCAGAGAAGGTTTCCCTGCCCTGGATAGGGACGGGAGGAAGACAGCTGTGTCTGGCTCTTCCAGGGATTCCCCATCAGCTGAGGACCCCCTTCTCCAGCCCCTCCGGCCCCCTTCCTAAGCTAAAGAGACGTCCTGCCACCTTCCCCCATTCCAACAAGCACCTGCAGTACCATCCGGAACGTCCAAGACAGGCCTCTGGCGGGAAGGGGAACAGCGACGCACCTCAGAGTCGGAAACAGGAAGTAAACTTTCAGCACCCTTATCTATCATTCCTGTGTGACTTTCTGGGACTCAGAAGTCAATGGCTTTAACCCTTTGGGAGGAAATCAGCTGTTGATAAGAGAATTAATTGGTAGAAAATTTGTGTGAATTTATCGGATGATATTTTCAACAGTAAGAAGCTTTCAGGGGATGGATGCCGAACTTTTAAAGCCCATCTTGTTTTTAATACAATATCTGGCTGCACAGCCAGGGGTTGGGAGTTAAGATTCTGCTCAGTGCTTCCTTGACAGGCTGTGGGTTCGATGATCCCTAGGGTCCCTTCCAGCTCCACATTTCTAAGAGTGATGATGATGGCTATGATTAGTGTAATTTATTTCGTTGTGAGCTATGTTCAGCCCCACATAAGTCAAGGGAGAGGGAATGAAAATAATAGAAATCTCTCTTGCATCATTTATTCATGTCTAGGTAAAGGTAAAGGTTCCCCTTGACATTTAGTCCAGTCGTGTCAGACTCTAGGCCGTGATGCTCATCCCCGTCTCCAAGCCATAGAGCCAGCGTTTTGTCCGTAGATAGTTTCTGTGGTCGCGTGGCCAGCACAACTAGACATGGAATGTTGTGACCTTCCCACCGGTGATACCTATTTATCTACTTGCATTTTTACATGCTTTTGAACATCTAGATTGGCAGGAGCTGGGACAAGCGATGGGAGCTCACTCCGTGGTGTGGATTCGATCTTACGACGGCTGGTCTTCCGACCTTGCAGCACAGAGGCTTCTGCGCCACCACGTCCCTTAGATCTCTCTAATTAGAGCCCCCCTCCCTCCCCCCCCCGTTTGCATGTAAGCTCTTTCCTATCATCACAATGGACGGGGATCCCGGGGGGACGCACTTCAGAGGGAGAGGGATTAGAATCCACCATGGTTCCTCCATTCCATTTTATAGCAACCATCTGTATTTCCTTAACCTTTAAAATGCTGATAAAGGAGGACGGCAGTGGACTACTCTACATGACTGTCGCCCCTCCACTGAGAACCAGCTCTTCAAAATAAAGAGAGAAGTACTGTAGGCCCCCTGTATCAGCGGGATACAGCCAAGTTTCACTTATCCGCTGTCTAAAAATATTAAACATACAGTAGTGCCTCGCATAGCGAAGGTTAATCCGTTCCGGATTAACCTTCGCTATAGCGAAACATCGCTGAACGGGACAGGGAAAGCCATTGGAACGCATTAAACATCGTTTAATGCGTTCCAAAAGGCTCCTTTACTCACCATTCAGCGAGGTTTCCTATGGCCGGCAGCCATTTTCGTGCCCTCGTTAAGCGAGGGGAGGGCGCGAAAACGCTGCGCGCGGCCATTACGGAGCTTCCGGCGGCCATTTTGTCCGCCGAACAGCTGATCGTCGGGCTTCGTTTTGCGAAGATTGGTAAGCGAAATGCTTACCGATCTTCGTAAAGTGATTTTCGCCCTATCTAAACGACGTTGAGCGATCGCATTAGCGATCCAAAAAAACGGATTGCTATGCGATTTTGTCGTTATACGGTGCGCTCGTTAAGCGAGGCACCACTGTAAGAATTTTTTTTAAAAAAACTGGATCTACCGTACACCTGTTAAGTGAGTGTGGTTTCTTTGGTTCAAATCAGCAATGAAACTCTATGGGGAAAAACTTTATGGAAAATGTGGAAGCTTTTTAAAAATAACAATACCCACTCCTGCGACTTTGGAAAACAGCTTCCAGTTGAAGCAGATCAGAGACAGGGGACGGAGTGGCCCCATAAGTAGTCGGGACTAGAACGGTCACCACCCATTGCCAATGCTGAAGGATAATGGGTGCTGTAATCCAGCAACCTCTGGAAGGCTGTACACTCCCCAAACCTGCAATAGAACTACTGGGTGAAAGAAAACCAAATAGGGAACATGAGCGTCAAACTTTTGGACTTTATTGGTAAAATCCATAGCTCAGTAGCTTTGGTCTCTTGAAAGTTAAATTCCTCACTGTGGCTTGTTGAGAGAGTCTGGATTCAGTGATCTATTGGGTCCCTTCCAGCTCTGCAATTCAAAGGTTATTATGATCTTGCCATGAACTTTTGGATTTTTAAACTAGTACAAAACTGAAGAAAAGGATTTTTCACCCACTGAAGCTCATGTATTGTATTATTTTTAAATGGTCTATAAAGGTATTGCCTATTTTTGCATTTGTATATCAATTTGTTTGGACCACACGCCTCCCCTTTATTTCAATGGAATTATGAGGATACCAAGAAATAGCCACAGACACACCCCATAAGAAGACACATGGACTCTCAACTTCAGTGGCGCAGGACTGCAACCACTAGGTAATATTATGATGACTTTAATCTGACTCAGTTGGTTAAACCTAATGAGTTTACTAAATTATCATCCCAATTACCAGATGGAGGACTCAGGTTTTCCATTTCACTCACCCTCTTGCCAAGGAGAAAAGTTTCAAAGGCCAAAGAAAATATCTGTGTGTACGTGGCCTGTGCTGTGTTTGGAGATCTGTAGGTTACTCAATCCACAGCTGACTTAGCTGTAACCATAAAACAGGAACCACACTTACATCTAAGAAATACGTGCCTGGCAAAATTCATCTTGCCATGAAATTTTGGACAAGTTCTTCACAACTGGTACAGGTTTGACGAATTGGGTTTTTTTAAATCTACGAAAGTTTGTGTATTGTATGATTATTTTTTTTAGTCGTCTATAAAAACATCACCTATTTTTTCAGATCCACCCTAGGGGAAAAAATAAACAGTATTTGGGGTTCCCTGTGGACAAGGAACAACATTTGATGGAAGCTCAGGAAGGCGCAAACAAATCCAGTCCATGCAAACAAAGTCTTTAATGAAATAAGGTGAAGAGAACAGGCAATGAATGCAAAGAAAGATGCAGAAGACAACAGAGATGTGAATTTCACTGGAAATACTGCTTTGGCACCGAAAAACTCCCAGGGTGAATGCAAGTCGTTTCCGTTTTCTTTAAAGTGTGCATTATAAATAAGGCAAAAAAATTAATTTAAGACCCCCTTTCCCCAAAATCTGGAGTATAATACATAAAAAGCACCTTTTCAATCTTAGTTTATTAAGAGAAACAACCATACCATGCAGGAAACAGAATTTTTTTTTTTAAAAAAAAAGGTATTATTTATTCCTATGCGGGTTAGATAGCTCAAAGGTTTAGGGATCTGGCTGCAGAGCCAGAGGTTGGGAGTTCGATTCCCCCACTGGGCCCCTGGGAGAAGAGCCAGCCTGCGTAGCCTTGGGCAAGATGTACAGTCCCAGGTGTGCCCATGGAAGAAAGGAACGGGAAAACTGGAAAGGTTCATCATCAATCACAATCAACTTGACAACACCATTATTAGCTTAAGAGGAGGGCCAAATCTGATTGCCATAAGCGGGGCCAGATCCATGCCTGGACTTTGTAACTTCACATTTCCCCACTTCAGCTAACCTGGATGGTCACAAGTCTCTAGATACAATGGTTCCCAACCTTGGGTTCCCAGAGATTCTTGGACTAAAACTCCCAGAAGCCTTCACCACTTCCTGTACTGGCCAGGATTTCTGGAAGCTAGAAATCCTGCCCAGCACAGAGGATGAGATGGTTGGACAGTGTCTGCGAAGTGACCAACATGAATTTGACCCAACTCCAGGAGGCAGTAGAAGACAGGAGGGCCTGGTCCATGGGGTCACGAAGAGTCGGACACGACTTAACGACTAAACAACAACAATCCAAGAACATCTGGGGATGTTTGGGAACCACGCTTCCCAAGCTTAGGAACCACTGTGTGTACTCCAACATGACCCAAAGACATACTTGACCCACCATAGCTCTAAGACTATAAGATTCAATCCTCCCTGGATCTCTCCTCACGTAGAAGGCTTCACCTCTGGAATCCCCCACTCTGGCCAGCTTGGATCGCTTTCCCAGGGTCCTGGACCCCCTTTTCTGTGCTTGTCTTTCATAACATGAAATTTCATAATGGGATATTTGCCTCCTCCAGGCCCTTCATGCAGAAGAACATGAGAAGAGTTTTGCTGGATCGGACCAAAGGCCCCATCTATTTTACTGTAGCATCCTGTTAAAACAATGCAGAGAGCCCTCTGCCTTGCAGCTGCTAGGATACACAGATATACTGCCTTTGGAACTGGAGGTCTGATACCCACCCAAGCTGACCGGCCATCACTACTTCTGGGGGTGGGTGGGTCAAGAATCCTGGTTTTTACTGCATTGTAGACAAGATTCTTCCTTTTATCTACAATAATTCTACCATGATCCACTTCCTGTAGTAACCACAGGTTTCATGACTATGCATAAAGAAGGATGAGAGGAATTGATTTGTGGTAATTCTCCTCATCATTTCGCAGGATAACTCCATGTTTCCTGAGCAAGGGACAATAAACTGATTTCAAGAAATCAACTGACATAGAATCACAGAATAATTGAGTTGGAAGGGGCCAACAAGGCCGAAGAATCCAACCCCGTGCCCAATGCAGGAATCCAATTCAAAGCAGATCTGACAGAGGGTAGTCCGGTTTTCTCTTCATTGCCTCCAGTGCTGGAGCACTCATCACCTCCTGAGGTCATGGAGTCCATTGTCGTACTGCTCTAACACTTAAGAACATTTTACTGATTTTCAGTCTGAATCTGGCTTCATTTAACTCAAGTACGTTATTCTGTGTCCTGCACTCCGGGGCAACCCAGAACAGATCCTGCCTCTCCTATATAGACCTGCTTTCAAATCTTTGAAAAGTGCTCCCCTATCTCCCCTCAGTCTTCTTTTTTCAAGGCTAAACATGCCCAGTTTGCTGTTTTTCTTCATAGGGCTTGGTTTCCAGACCCCTGATCATCCTTGTGGCCCTCCTCTGAATTTGTTCCAGTTTGTTCTTTCATCCTCAGGTTTATCATGTGGCTGCCCAAACTTAAATCATACTACATTTTCTGAACCACCGCTAACAGCTGGGTCCTTTCATTGTACTCCGAGAACAAATAAATGGTTCAATTCAAGGCTAAAAGGCAGCCTCCGTTTTCCAATCTGCCTCTTCACCATTCTCCTTGTTATTTATGGCAATCCAAGCAAATGCTAGAGCTGTACCTGACTCCTGACATATTGCAAACATATTTGGGAAGAGTCTAGGATGGCGGTGTTTTTTTGAAATATAAAAAAAAGGGACACAGGACAAAAACTTCAAGGAGCCAAGATTTTATGCAAACGAATATGCAGCCTAATGGGCGAAGCTGATACCAAGCTGGCCAGGTTTTCACAACACCTCTGCAGAATCTCACTCTCACCTAGACGGATATGTACATGACACAGACTCTTTTAACTGGGAAACCTCTTTGACTAAGGACCAGCATGGGTTAAAAACAGTGGCTGGGGAGAAATAGTCTCCTGGTTTCAAAGGGAGCCAAAACTCACAAAAGGAAATAAAAAAATCGCTCTAAACAACCCTAACCAAATTTACATAATATTTCAACTAAGAATCTCTCAGAGGATAGCCCTCCTTGTAGAGAGGCCAGATAGACTAGATCATCTTCTGGTTTTAAGCTTGTAAGTATGGTCTGGAGGTCTGGAGAAAGCAAGACTGTTCGGCATTTTTGTAAACAGAGTCTGCTCAACTTCTTCCTCCTGTGAATTGCCCCGACCATCAAACAAGATTGGTTGTTGTGGGTTTTTCGGGCTTCTTGGCCGTGTTCTGAAAGTGGTTCTTCCTAACGTTTCGCCAGTCTCTGTGGCTGGCATCTTCAGAGGACAGCAAACTGTGCTCTGGCAAGATTGTACTCTGGCATCAAACAAGATTAGCAGGTGAGCAAAGATTAAGATCATCAGGTTAAGTGGATGCCTGACTAAGAAGGAGCCAGATCATTTTAGTTGAGACTGGTCAAAACCAGATCAAAAAGACATCTAATAGCTATATGCGTTGCTCTAGGATGAATCTTCTTGCTGTATTTCTCTGTGTCTGAACCCTTCCAAACCTCTTTGGCTCGAAGATGGTCTAATGAGACTAAGTAAGGATGACCTTTGTCACCCCTGATTTATCTTCTGGGAATATCTTCCCCACACCTGGGGGGTTAATCCAATCTCCTTCCCCCCCTTGCTTTCTTTGTGTGGATTGTGGGAAAATACATCTTTCGTTTTCTCTCCTCTTTCTTGTAGCACTTCTGCAAATAGTTGGCTCACAAGGAGCCTGAATCTCAGAACCCTCTTAGCCAAGTGAGTTTGCCTCTTTTGAATCTGTATTTCCTCATATTATATACAGTGGTGCCTCACTTAGCGATGTTAATCCGTGCAGGAAAAAACATCGCTAAGTGATTTAATTGCTAAGCGATTTTAAAAAGCCCATAGGAATGTATTAAAACGTGTTTAATACGTTCCTATGGGCTAAAAACTTACCTTAAAGCAAAATTCCTCCATAGCGGCGGCCATTTTGGGTGCCTCTACAGCGAGGCAAAACAGTGGCGGCCATTTTGTTTTTGCAGCGGCCATTTTGGAACCGCCGATCAGCTGTTTAAAAAAGTTCACTTTGCCATGATCGCTCCCCCACGATCATTGCAAAGCGAATTTTAGCCATAGAGGACATCACTAAGCGATCGCTCCAGCGATGGCCAAAAGTCCATCGCAAAGCGTTTTCATCGCTCAACGGAGCGATCGCTAAGTGAGGCACCACTGTATTTTCCTGTAAATCTTTGCTATACAGTAGGACTCCCTTATCCACAGAACCAGTATCCGCCGATTCACTTATTTATGGTCTGAAAATATTAAACATAAAATCCTAAAAATATATATTTCTAAAGATGAAGTTACCCAGAACTGGCTACTAGAAGAAGCCAGAGACCATGCTGTGTAGTATAGCATTTGCTAGAGAAATAGATTTCCATATTATTACAAACACTGGTCACTAGAGGGAGCCAGAGACTACACTGTGGATAGCAGAAAATTTCTGTACGCATCCTTCAGTCTCAAGATACTATGGTAACATGCTCTGAATGTCTTGGAACAGCATCAAGTGTGGCTGAGAAAGCCAATTTGAGAGTGACAATCCCTTCCACACTGAAAACAAATTAAATTTGCTTCAGCTCCCTGATTTTGCTGCTTTCGTAACTGCCTCTTTGCCTCGGCCTGCTGGACAAGGGTCTCTTCAAATTGGGAGAGGCCGTCATGCACCGCCTGCCTCCAGGCTGAACGCACAGATGTCAAGTTTTCCCATCTGTTATGGGGGTTCTATTGCATTTTAATTATTTTGTGTTTGTGAGAAGAGGGAGAGGAACAATCCCATCCTCCCACGGAAAACAGAGGAAACACAGGCCACCAAGGTAGTAGGGGGGGGGGAGGAAGCAGAAAAGGAGATGCCCTCTGTTGGAGCAGATGGTGTACAGAAAGGGAAAAAGGCAGGGGGAAAAGGGGGAGGGGTAAGACGAAAGAAGGATGGATATATACAGTGGTACAGTGGTGCCTCGCTTAACGATGATAATCCGTTCCAGGAAAATCACCGTTAAGCGAAATCATCGTAAAGCGGAATTAAAAACCCCATTGAAACGCATTGAAAACCGTTCAATGTGTTCCAATGGGGTAAAAACTCACTGTCCAGCGAAGATCCTCCATACGGCGGCCATTTTCGCTGCCTGTATAGCGATGAATCCATCCCTAAGCACAGCGGGGAGCCATTTTAAGCACCCGGCGGTCATTTGGAAAACCCGACCATCAGCTGTTTTTGATCAGCGTAAAGCGAAAATCAGTTCCCGAAACAGGGAACCAATCATCGCTAAGCAAAATTCCCCCATTTAGACCATCGTTTTGCGATCCTAATTGCAATCACAAAAAGCTCATTGTAAAGCGGATTCATCGTAATGCAGGGCAATCGTAAAGCGGGGCACAACTGTACCTCGATTTACGAACGTAATCCATATTGAAATGGCGTTCATACATCGAAAAGTTCATAAGTCGAGGCAAACTTTTCCATAGGAATGCATTGAAAACCATTTATTCCATTCAGGCTGTTTTCCGTTCGTATGTCAAGGCGCTGTTCGTAGGTAGAGGCATTAGTTCCCATAGGAACTAATGTAAATCCGGTTAATCCGTACTCTACCACTAGGGGGTGATTTTTTATTTTTTTCTTCTTTTGACCTAATATGAATTTAGGTCAAAAAAGGGCAGGAAAGTTTTTTTTTTTCGTTCGTTAAGTCGAGGCTCCGTTCACAAGTCAAAGCAAATTTTTGTGAACGGAGTCATTTGTAACTCGAATTGTTCACAAGTAGGGACGTTCGTAAGTCAAGGTTCCACTGTACAAGGAAGAGAAATAAATAGGGGCAGAAAGAGAAGGGAAGACTACAGAAATAAAAGCTGGTATAGGAGATAAAAGCTGGGATAGGAGGTCAAGAAAAGAGAAGTGTGTTTTACCTGAAGGATGGAAAACCCCATGGATGCAGATGTTACACAGAGAGGAAGTCAAGAAAAAAAGGAATTACTGCCCCCTTCTTCAGGAAGCCATCATATTGTGGACAGTGGGAAAAGAGGGACTGGAACAGGAAAATAAAAGAAGAAATGACCTCACAGAGGCACAGAGAAGAGAGAGGGCAGAATGGAGAACCTCTCACCCAACTGCGGTCAACCACCCACCAGGTGGTGAGGAGCTACATCTCAGGAATGAAAGACCCAGAAGGGAGACAGTGTGGGGTAGAGTCAACACACTTCACCTGACATTGCTTGGGGACCCACATGAGACATTAAACCAGAATTATCTCAAACTTGCAGAAAGGGGACATTTCAGGGAATAAGACAAGCCTTTCCTTGCTCCCATTGGAAAGAGAAGAGAAAAATTGAATCGTTCGAAGGTGTTGATGCCAAGCAGTTTTACAGTAAAAGTTATTGGTTTGAAGCAAGAAACAGACTGGCGTTTCTGTCCATGGGAGAAGAATATGGGGAGCTGAGGCTGAACTTTCACAGTATTCAATACAATTCCTCCTTGTGAATAGTTGTGTGTGTGAGAGAGATCTACTCAGCCCAATTTGTGTCAAGATGCACTATTGCCGTGGTTCAAGGCTCCCTTATGAGTGTGTCTCCGAACACATTCACACATGTGATCTGAGAGTGTCCCTGGTAACAAAATCCATCTTCTCCGCATCTATTGAACAGCCGCCTTGCTGTGAAAGCAGAAAAAGTCCGCTCTGAACTGTCCAAGGACCCATGGATTTCACAGGGTCTCCTACAGCTATGGCTGAAAAGCGAAATTAACCGTGGTTTTGCATGGTTCGATGCGTCCCCCTGTAAAAAGGGGGCTGTGGAACCAGAAGGAAAGAGGGAAGGATGAAAGAAGTAAATCGTTAGAGCACCTTTCGTACAGAGAAAAACAATTATTCTGACGTTCTTAGTGTTGAGGGGGAGGAAAGGGAAAAAGAAGGTGAGAAGAATGTAAGAGACCTCCGAAATTATAAAATCAGAGGATGCACCCTAACCCTACTTCATTAGAGGGACCAATATATTTCCCTCTCCATTATCTCTACAGAATATGATTATATCTCCCACCTATATATTAAGCACTTGCAAAGCTCAGCCTATGGAAAAACATCTACGTTATTCTCAGCTATGAGGATCCTTTGATGACTTCCTGCCCAGAGGTCTCTGCACGCTCCTCAAACTTCTGCAGCGTCTCTTTCTATGGGTTCGTCTGTAAGAATCTGGCTGCGCAGCCAGAGGTTGGGATTTCGATTCCCCTGCTATGCCTTCTGGACAGTGATCCACAGGGTCCCTTCCATCTTGGCAGTTCTAAGTTAAGTGAGGTTTGCACATTGACTGGAGTACGTGTCCGCATGCCGAAGACGTACAAAGTTCCTTCCTGGTGGGGATTCTCATCTGAGGGGCAAGGGCTGTGCTGTGACTGAAGCTCTTTCCGCGTTCCAAGCGCGCAAATGGTTTCTCCCCAGTGAGGATTCTCGTGAGACAGCAAGGTGTGTACTCTGATTGAAACACTTCCCAAAACTCCAAACACTTAAAACATTTTATCTCCTCTGTATGAATTTGTCACGTGAGAATAAAAGCTTGCACCTGGATGGAAAGTCTTCTCACGAGGCAAGCTTTTAAAAGGTTTCTTCACTATACGGATTGTCGTACGAGAACGAAGGCTGGGTCCATGTCTGAAGTGCCTCCCACATGCCAGTAAACGGTTTGTCCCCTGTGTGGACTCTCTGATGGCGGCTTAGGTTACTCCGATCCAGGAAGCTCTTTCCGCATTCCAAGCAGGGGAATGGCTTGTCCTCGAGGTGGATCCTCATGTGGGAAGCCAGGTTTGTGCTGTGAGGGAAGCACTTCCCGCACTCCGAGCACTCAAACGGTTTGTCCGCGGAGTGGATTCGTCGGTGGGAATTCAGCCGGCTTCTCTTATGGAAGCACTTTCCACATTCTAAGCATTCGAAGGGTTTCTCCCCTGTGTGGATTTTTTCATGGGAACTCAGAGTGCTTCGGTCACTGAAGCTCTTCCCGCATTCCAAGCACATGAAGGGTTTCTCTCCTGTGTGGATTCTTATATGGGCAGCAAGGTAGCTTCTCCGACTGAAGCTCTTCCCACATTCTGGGCATGTATACGGTTTGTCCCCAGTGTGGATACTCATGTGACGTGCAAGGCTTGGGTGGTGACTGAACCTTTTCCCGCACTCTGAGCACTCAAAGGGTTTCTCCCCCGTGTGGATTCTTTGGTGGGACGTAAGAGTGCTTCTATCACTGAAGCTCTTCCCGCATTCGAAGCAGGTAAAGGGCTTCTCCCCGGTGTGGATCCTCATGTGGGACGCGAGGTATCTGCTCTGACTGAAGCTCTTTCCACACTCCGAGCAGGTAAATGGCTTCTCCCCCGTGTGGATACTCATGTGGCGCACGAGGCTCGGGTTGTGACTGAACCTCTTCCCACATTCCGGGCATTCAAAGGGTTTCTCCCCTGTGTGGATTCTCATATGGATGGCAAGTTTTGTGCTCTGACTGAAGTCCTTCCCACATTCCATGCATTCAAAGGGTTTCTTTCCCGCATGGACTCTGTGGTGGAAATTCAGACTTCCGCTGTGACTGAAGCACTCGCCACATTCCAAGCATTCAAACGGCTTCTCCCACGTATGGATTCTTTCATGGGAAGTAAGGGTGCTTCTGTCATAAAAGCTCTTTCCACAGACCAAGCATTTGAACTGTTTCTCCTCAGTTTGAATTCCCTCAGGCAAAGTCAGGTCTGTGCTCTGGCTGATGCTGTTTTCACAGTCCACATATATAAAAGGTCCCTCTTCTCTTTGCATGGCCATATCTCTTTCCGAGGATGAAGCATCACAGAAATCTTCATTGTATTCTGAGCACTCAATCATTTTCCTCTCATGGTGGATCTCCCAGGGAGCATTCACACTGGCCTGATAGTTGAAGGTTTCTTTGGGCGCAGAGTACTCATGTCTTTCTTTGTTTCGGACTATTTCTCCTTGGAGAGAGATTTCACGGAAAGCTCTTCCAGGAAACCTCTCTTCTTCGGTTCTGCTCCTTCTCCTCTCCTCTTCCCCCTCCTCCAAGCACACGTCAAGCGGTTCTTCCTCGGACCCGCTCTCTCCCACTCCAGGAGCTGAAAGAGGAAACCCCAACATAGTCTGCCCATGCTGAAAACGGTAAAAGGGAGCCTCAAATCAGGGAGCACCACCCAATGAACCGTTAAGTCAGAGGTCAGGGAACTTTTTTACCTTTTACCCCCCAAAAAAATTTATATACTGTATGCCGACATTGCCCCCTTGATTTGAAAGGAAGGAAATCATACATTATTTGAATTCAAAATATTGAATCTACACAGGCTGTGTACTGAACTAGCAGCATATACCATAAGTATCAATGGCTGCCAGGCTATATACCAAACTAGCAGGATGCACCAAATTTAATAAAGATGTGCACTATTTTTACTGGAACACATTGGACTCCAGCCATGGGGTGGTATAGGGAGTAATAAGGTGTCCAACGTGCCTAGCAAGTTGCATTAAGTTTTTGCTAGCTCGCAGAGGATTTAATCATCATCAGTGGCTGCCAGAGTGGTGCTAGCAATGACATGCTTGCTAGAGACAGCCAACACAGAGTTGGGGGTGGGCGTTTCCTACCACTTTAATCATTCTGTGTGGTGTGCAAAAAGGAACAAACCAGGCTAAAGGTCATGTCACCCACCCTGGTGCCACAGCCCAATATCAAAGACCAGTGCACTATTTTTTATCATCATCAATGGAAAACTCAGCAGTGGCCAGAGGACTGGAAAAGATCGGTCTACATCCCAATCCCAAAGAAGGGAAGTGCCAAAGAATGTTCCAACTACTGTACAATTGCACTCATTTCAAACACTAGCAAGGTTATGCTCAAAATCCTACATGGTAGGCTCTGCCCATTACCCCCAGGATTTTCATTTTTACCCCATTTGGGGTAATTTACCCCTGTTCCCAGACCACTGCGTTAAGTGAACATTTTATCACCTGCAGGATGCTTTTGGTTCTCCACTCACGCCTTTGACGGCAAACAAAGGATGCTGCTCAAAAGCTATGCATTTTTAATTTTAGCTTTTGATGTTATGTTACTTGTAAATGGGTTTCATCAATTCAAAGCAAAAAAAAGCAAAGCATCCTGCTTATATGCTGCCTCATAGTGCTTAAAGCACTCGCTGAGTGGTTTGTAACTGAATTATGCAGGCTATACGTTTCCCGCCTCCCCCTCACAATGAGCTCAGATGGATGGAAGGCTGAGTCAACCTTGAGCCAGTGACTGTAAGCCTGTCACGATTGAACTCAGGTTGTGAGCAGAGGCTTGATTGCAGTACTGCAATTTAACCAGTGTATCACAAGGCTCCTTCTGTTTTACGGCACAACCTTTAACGCGAACACCTTTATTTCCACGAGATCTTTCATGGTGACAGTCTGTTTCTCTGGCCACATACTCATGACATTTGCTAATCTGGAAGGCCCCTCCAACACGTCCGCTTTGCTCATATTTTTGCTTTGTTTTGCGTTCCCTTCTTGGCTTTTCTTCGTGTGGAAAGAGGATAGCTACAGCTACTTCTCCAAAAACGACGGAACATAAAAGAAAGCTTACTCAGAAACACCATGGTGGCCACATTCTCCTCCATGACTTCCCGGTGCAGAGCCCTCTGGCCCGGATCCAGCAGCGCCCACTCCTCCTCCGAGAAATAGACAGCAATGTCCTCAAAGGCTACTGGACCCTGAAATCAAAGAAAGCTCCTTATCCTTGCAGGTGTCCATTTTTTTCTACCTTTTGTAAAGAACATTCCAGAGGAGAACAACGTTGACAATGATCAGACTCAATCAATGATTCAATTGTCTTCTTGCAATTGTTCAGCCTTTCTAAAGTACAGTCCAGCAAAGAATGACACCGAGCACTGGATTCATCCTTTAACATCATCATCTCAGCCTTCCTTGTTTGATAAAAACAAGTCAACCGGGCAAGCACCTTTGGAATCCAGGGAACTGAAGACCCGGGTGATCTCCTCCCCTCCTCATCTCCCCATCCATTTCACCCCCATCCATTTTCCCCCTACCTGTTCCGGCCACAGAGATGCCGTCTCCATTTCTCCACAAAGAGACGAGGGAGGGCCTGTCCTCAGCGTGTTTCCAGTGCCTGCAAGGGGTACCAAGGTGGTGGGAAAAGCTTTATTCTCCATTTTTACCTTTCCTTGTGTGAAACGAAAGCATCATTCCACCTTTGACTCACAAACAAACACGGCAACGGGCGTCATCAAGAAAGGGGAACTCAAGATAAATTCAACGACCGGTTTCTTACCTGCTAAGGTAGCTGCTCTTCTCTTCTCTTGTGCCTCCTTCAGGAGCAGAGGCCTCCGGCTTGGGTCTGACAGAGAATCTGCTGCCTGAGGGAAGCCAGAAGAGAATAGTAAAATCTCCTGCGCCCCAAACACTATTTGGACAATACACACAGGAATGGAAAATGGAATCAAAGAAGGAGTGGTACAAGAAAGGGTGTCAGATTTAGAAAGAAATGGGACTCCTGTGTTTGAAACAAAATTTGGACACCCAAAAGTGGATTAGGGAGCAGAAATAAAATACAGTGGTGCCGCGCTTCACGAGGATAATCCGTTCCAGCAAAATCGCTGTAGAACGAAATCGTCGTCAAGTGAAAGTAAAAATCCCATTGAAATGCATTGAAAACTGGTGCAATGCGTTCCAATGGGTGAAATACCTCAGCGTCCAGTGAAGATCCTCCATAGGGCGGCCATTTTCCAGTGCCTGTAAAGGAATCCATCCTAAAACACAGCGGGGAGCCATTTTACATAGCGGGGAGCCATTTTGAAAGCCTGACGATCAGCTGTTTTGATCGTTGTTAAGCAAAAAATTGGTTCCCGAAGCAAGGAACCGATCATTGTGAAGCGATTTTTCCCTATTAAAACATCATTTTGCGATTGCTAAAGCTTCATCGTTAAGCGATTTCCTCGTCTAATGAGGTAATCATTAAGCGGGGCACCACTGTATAATGATGTAGGAAAGGGTTCTGGATTTAAGAAAACTTAGGGAACGTGTTTTGGTAGATTTCCACAAAGGCGCAGGCACTTTCTCAGATGTTCAGGAAAACCGGGAATCTCACCAGCTGCTCCTCCTGCTTTTTATCCACTCTCTGGCTCAGGAGGAAACCTTCCGCCAGGGATACGGCCTGGGAAGTGGATTCCGGTCCACATTCTCTGACCCAGCTCCCCATTTCAGATGGAAGGACCATCAGGAACTGTTCAAGGATCACCAAGTCCAACATCTCCGCCTTGGTGTGTTTCTCTGGCCTCAGCCACTGGCAGCAGAGATGATGAAGCTGACTACAAACCGCCCGGGGGCCTTCCTCCTCCTGGTAGCAGAAGTCCCGGAAATGCTGACGCTGGACTTCTGGGTTGAGATTGTCCTCATCTGGTTTATTCTGTGCGGTTCCTTCTTCTGGGAATTCCTCATCGCTCCAAACCTCCATGTCAACCGACTGCCTCCCAGTTTCAGACCCAAAAGAGTCTTCCATTTTCATATCCTCCACAAGAGCCGAAGGAATGGAGAAGAATGGGTTTCCTTTTCTTCGGATGACAGACGGACAAATGCAAACGCCTAAGGGAAGCAGAAGGCTTATAATAATACAGTAATAAGCTTAGAATTGCAGAACTGGAAGAGACCTTAAGGGTCATTGAATCCAGCCCCTGTCCAAGAGGCACAACATGGGGAATCGCACTCCCAAGTAAACCACTGAGCTATCCAGGAGTTCTTGGGAAGTTCAGTCATCCTTAAGGCCCCAATCAAAGAATGCTTCTGGTTGGTGGTCACAAGATAAAACTTGACTGCTAGGACTCTTGTCCCCAACATCTCCTGGCCTCTCTACACATCCTCCCTGCCTATTTTTAGGACTCTGCATCCCTTAGCTCTCCCTTGACCCTTGCTACCAGGAAGTACTTTCTCATTAACACATACTCACTTTAAAAACAGAAACCGCTTGAGAGAAAGGCTCTGTTGAACCCAAGCAGACACCCAGGGAGGAAGGAGGCACTTTTGTCTGGTCTGCACCACCCAGGATTCCCCACACTGCACCACCAGGGTTTCTTTTGAAAATAAAGGTTGTCCAATGTCTCTCCAAATCTCGCCCAGCCAGATAAAAATCCTGTGCTTGCTATCAACCCAGAACTCCAGGTGAAAATGAACAGATGATGGATTTGAGTCAGTGCATAAGTCTGGAAGAAACAGAAATAGTGGGGAAAGAGGAAGACAAAACACGCGATGGGTTGACTCAATCAGGGAAGCCACCATTGTTAGTTTGCAAGATGCGAGCACAACTCACTGGAAAAGACAATATTGCTAAGGAGGGAAGCAGCAGGAAGAGAGAACGACCTAACATGACATGCATTTGAAACAGTGCCTCCCAACCTTGGGTCCCCCCAGATGTTCTTGGACTACAACTCCCAGAAATCCCAGCTAACACAGTCAGCGGTGAAGGCTTCCGGGAGTTTTAATTCAAGAACATCTGGGCGACCCAAGGTTGGGAACCACGGCTCTGTATCTTTCTCTGACTCTCTTGGGAAATGTGTACAGACAAGCGCATGGAGGGAACCCTCTCCTCTCCAGGAAGCCCCTCATGGCTTCTTTGGCCCAAGGCAGGTAACACACTGAGGTGGGACAGGCAAGGTGGGGCCCAGCCAGAGATCCCAGTCACACTGGGATCTCTGCAGGGAAGGGATCAGAATCTACTCTTTTAAAACATTTGTCTACTCACTGTTTTGAGCTTTTAAATAGTGTCTTTTAATTGTTATAAGCCGCCTTGAGTCCTTTTCAGGAGAAAGGTGGGGTAAAAATATTTCAAATAAGTAAGAAATACTCAATTAATTGCCTTGCTAGTTCGGATAGCAACCCGGAGGTGGGAAAAAATATATTTTGCAGCAAGGTAGGGCAACGCCAGAGATCGGTTCAGCTGTTCTCAGTACAGTGGTGCCTCGCTAGACGATGATAATCCGTTCCATGAAACCGCTGTTTAGCGAAATCATTGTCTAGCGAAAAGCATTTACCTATTGGAATGCATTGAAACCTGTTTAATGCATTCCAATGGGGAAGGATTGTTGTTGTCTAGCGAAGATCGGCCATAGGAAAGCCGCTTTGCGAACCACCGATCAGCTATTTAAATAGTTGTCTTGCGAAGCTTAGGTCCCGAAAACACCCGTTTTGTGAGCACGGAGGGAGCTGTAAAATCGTTGTCTAGCAAAAATTGGTTTGCGAAGCAGGGACCAAACATTGTCCAGTGAAATTCCCCCATAGGAATCACTGTTTTGCGAATCGCAATTGCAAAAAGTCAATGTCTAGCGAAAAAACTGTCATGCGGGGTAATTGACTAGCGAGGCACCACTGTACTGTAGATCCTTCATCCCATGCAGCTGCACCCACGCTATGCGTGATGTAGTTGGTGAGCTTTTGCAGGTCCATGAGTTCTCTCCTGAGCCCCAATCCTGACATTTTGGTAGATTCACACTGCACAAAAATACAACACCTACAGACATGCATGGTTGGGCGAGCTGGGCAAGGCTGGAGCTCAAATCACCACCCTTTACACCCATGTTACATCAGACAACATTTTCCCCCTTGCAGGATGGTCGACCCCGAGGTTTCCCTCCCTGCTAGCACTTGGGGGGCCTTGGCACCTGGAGTGGTACCAACATTCATCCCTTAAAACTGTAACCTGATTTGAGCAGGAAAAATCAGTTCAATACTTGCCTTCTACCCTATATCACACATATAATGAAAGTACAGTGGTGCCTCGCTTAACGGCGATAATCTGTTCCAGGAAAATCGCTGTTAAGCGAAAACGTTGTAAAGTGAAAATAAAAAACCCATTGAAACGCATTGAAAACCATTCAATGCATTCCAATGGGCTAAAAACTCACCGTCCAGCAAAGATCCTCCATACGGCGGCCATTTTCGGTGCCTGTATAGCGAGGAATCTGTCCCTAAACACAGCGGGGAGCCATTTTAATCAATTGGTGGCCAATTTGAAAACCCGACAATCAGCTGTAAAGATCATCGTAATGCGAAGAATCAGTTCCCGAAGTAGGGAACCAATCATCGCAAAGCGAAATTCCCCTATTTAGACCATTGTTTTGCGATCGCAAAACATTGTCGTGAAGCGGATTCATGATAATGTGGGGTAATCGTAAAGCGCGGCACGGCTGTACAGAACTGTCTGGAAAATACAATATTCCTGGGAAAAGAAGGGGCAGTAAGGGAACCACAACTGTTAGTTTGCAAGACTTTAGCACAACTTACTGGAAAAGACAATTTAAGGAGGGAAGCAGCAGGAAGAGAGAATGACCTAACATGAGATGCTGTTGGTTTGCAAAATCTGAGCAGAGCTGTTAAAGACAAGACATTTTGGAAATCAGTAACTCATATAGTCACTACACATCAGAAGTGACTTTATTGATCATTTTGTTTTATTTACAAGCTGCCTTTTTCCTGATAAGGGGACCCAAAGGGGCTCACAATATTAAAAAGCACAGAATTAAAGTCATAAGTTAAATGTTAAAAAACAGTTAAACTACACACTAATTAAAATACAATGGAATAATTAAAAGCAAGTAAACATTAAAAACTTTTAAAAGGCTTTCGGAGGGTTTTTAAAAATGACTAAGCAGTGTACAGTGAGAAGATGTGTGGATATTACATATTCTGAGTATCTGTGGTTTAAAAGAAATTTTAAAAAATTTTGGTCTCCATTTTTACAGCCAGACACAAAATCCCCTTAGAAGCATGATCCCAATAATGCCGGTCTGGAATGAAAAAGTTAAAGAATAAGCTAATTGGGTCCTGATTGATAAGATTCAAAAGTTCAGATTACCCCAAGCCTGGGGCTGATTTCCCCTTTAAAGACTTACATGAGGAGACTGTTTTGTCTCAGAATTCCTGACAGAGTGTTTAGAGAAAGTGCTAAAAAAAACAGAACTATTATCTGTATTCCTCAGGTAAGAGGAAATAATTAGCATATGTCTTATAAAACTGTATGCTAATTCTCTGGAGAGACATTGCAAAATGTCCCCTTTTCTCCAGAGTTGTCACTCTACTATTTTCTTTAAAATAACACAAGCACGTTTTGTTTACTTGTTAAAGAAAACCACTTTTTTTCAATTTGTTTCTGTGATTTTTCTCTCCAAAAATCTCCCTCCCCTGCCAAGATTCACAATATTTGAATATTCACAATACTTGAGTATTCACATTATTAGATTTTGTGAAACCCCTACTGAGTAGTCTTATAAGAAAGTGGCTCCTCCCCCTCTTTTGAGGACCAATATTTCAGCCCCTGCAGCCTCGATTTTTTTCCCCACATTTTAAAACAAAAGCAGGTGAGGCCAACCATTCTCTTTCAAGATAAGCAAGATTGGTCTTTTTAATGCATTTGATCTATTTTAAACCTATAGTGGTGCCTCGCTAGACAGTTACCCCATGTGACTTTTTTTCGCTAGACATCGGCTTTTTGCGATCACTATAGCGATTCGCAAAACAGTGATTCCTATGGGGGAATTTCGCTGGACAATGTTTGGCCCCTGCTTTGCAAACCGATTTTCGCTAGACGACGATTTTGACAGCTGCCTCCGCGCTCACAAACAGGTGTTTTCGGGACTTAAGCTTTGGAAGACAGCAATTTAAACAGCTGATCGGTGGTTCGCAAAGTGGCTTTCCTATGGCCGATCTTTGCTAGACAATGATGATTCTTCCCCATTGGAATGCATTAAACAGGTTTCAATGCATTCCAGTGGGAAAATGCTTTTCGCTACACAATGATATCGCTAAACAGCAATTTCAGTGGAACGGATTATCATCGTCTAGTGAGGCACCACTGTAGTGGGCCCTTTTTTTCTGAAGGGGGAGTAAACAGGTTTACTTTTTTAAATAATGCATTACTCAACATCATTTAGTCTATATTTTCCCCAGTTGGACACAGTGCAGGAGCAGGTGGTCTGCTACATCTGTGTCAAATTTAGTGCTGATCCAAAGCTCAGTTTCAAAGTTAGAATTTTCTGTTTGGACGGTCCCCATTTTTAGGATGGCCTTCTGGAATGTTGATTTGCTCTGCTGGACAAGAACATTGATGCACTATCCTGCAGCTATAATACCCTCCAGACTGCTGCTGTGATGTGTTGAAGGTTCTCTGCCACCCCAGAAGCACCTTTTCCCCGGGTCTTTAAATGCTGCTTTGAAGCAGAAAGGCTCACTGGGCACAATGCTGGTGCTCCACACCCTGCCTTGGTACAAATGGCAAAAACAGGCGCTCTCCAAAGTCCCTTCCCTTTGCTTTTGACTATTTGGGACTAACCCCCACCCACTGCATTACAAGCACAACACACACATGTCAGGTGCCCAAGTGTTCAAGCACACTCCAGAATCATTTTCTTTTCTCCTCTCGGACTGCCCGCCTTGAGATTCCTCTCCTCACGTGGAGGTCCAGGGGAGCACCTCGATGCCCTGAGGCTTCTGCTACAGTCCTGAGACCTGACAGCCAGAGATGTATGATGAACCACTCCTCGATTTACCCACGTTGTTACGATTGCTGCCCCCAGTTCATAAGTTTCACCCACTAACTGGTACCTCTCTGGGCATCTGCCTTTCCAGAGAAAGGCACACATTTGAACCTACCTGGCAGTTAAGATCTAGCCAGGGGGCCCTTTTGAAAGAGCCGTCCCTTAAGGAGGCAAGAGGGACGGCTTGTAGACAAAGGGCCTTTTCGGCAGCTGCCCCCAGACTATGGAATGCCCTCCTGACTGAGATTTGTCTGGCGCCGACGCTGATGACACTTCGGCGCCAGGTCAAAACTTTCCTGTTCCAGAAGGCTTTTAATTGAAATAATATTAGCTGTGGGTCTGGTGGCAATTTTTATATATATTTTAATTGCATTTTAATTGTTCTGAATTTTTATTGTATTTTAAATGTTGCAAGCCGCAAGCCGCCCAGAGACCTTTGGGTAGTGTGAGCGGCATATAAATGGAACAAACAAACAAACAAACAAATAAACAAATAAATAAATAAATTTTCTACTTGGAACCTGAGTTTTTTTTAAAAAAAAAACAGCACAAAACAAGAGGATCCCTTCCAGAGAACCCCCTGAAGGGTCCCTCGTTGATCTACCCACGTCCTAATGTCTGGTCCCCAAAAACACTTTAAAAGAAAGATACGCTTGTGCCCACCCATGAATACGCTTGTGCCCACCCATGAGCCAAACCTTGCAGCCTTTGTGCCAGGCCTCCCACGGGGGGAAGGGACCTTTTGCCCTTATATAGAGAGAACACTGTAAAGGTGAAAAGCAGAGCAAAAATATTTTAAACAAACCAACTTGGATCTTGAGTAGAACCTCCAAAAGTATCCCCTACAGATGCCACTCCTCTCTCAGAGCCCAAAAGGAGGAGAAGAGGGTCACTTTCCTTACATACTCCCTCCCCCTCCGCTTCCCCGGCCTTCCCAGTTGGCAGAGGCCTCCTCCCAGTCCACTGCCTCCCACCAGGGCAGGGCCAGTCAGTGGGATACTGGTTTCCAATCATCCCAATTCAAAGTATGGGGGTGGGGGCGGTGGGGGAAGGAACCGTAGGGAGGGCTCGGTTTTGCAGGCTGGAAGGAAGGAGCTTCTGGGGGTGGGGGAGGAAAGATGATAGGTTTGGGGTGGGATGGGGGGCCGATCCCTACCCCGGCCTTGGAAGGAGGGAGGGAAGGAATGCGGGGGGGGGGGGGGGAGGGAAAGAAAGAAAGAAAGAAAGAAAGAAAGAAAGAAGCGCCTAGGTTTTCCAGGGACTCCTCCCCTTGTCCCGCCTCTGCCCCCCAACCCTTCGCCCCCTTTCACCCCCCCCCAGCCAAGCCAAGCCAAGCCAAACCAGGTTCCCCCCCCCCCCGTCCCCCAAGGGCTGCCCCACCGCCTCCCTCCCTGCCCCCCTCCCTGCCCGGAGCTCACCCACCTCCCGGCCCAAAGTGGCACCTCCAGCCCCGCCTGGAACTCCCTGGGAAGGGGGGGGCTGTCGTGGGAAGGAAAAGGAGGGTGCACCGGGAGGGGGTGGGTGGGTGGTGAGAGAGGGCATAGAGACAGGAAGTGGATTCCTTTCTTTCCTAGGTGACCGTCTAGGAAGCGAGAGTCCATCGTTTTGACTCCTTGTTGTTGTTTAGTCGTTAAGTCGTGTCCAACTCTTCGTGACCCCCATGGACCAGAGCACGCCAGGCCCCTCCTGTCTTCCACTGCCTCCAGGACTTGGGGGTCAAATTCATGTTGGTTGCTTCGATGACTTAATTTCCAAGCCGGAATTAAGATTGCCAGAAGAAATATCATCAACCTCCGATATGCAGATGATACCACTCTGATGGCAGTAAGTGAGGAGGAATGAAAGAACCTTGTAATGAGAGTGAAAGAGGAGAGTGCAAAAAACGGTCTGAAGCTCAACATCAGAAAAACTAAGATCATGGCCACTGGTCCCATCACCTCCTGGCAAATAGAAGGGGAAGATATGGAGGCAGTGTCAGATTTTATTTTCCTGGGCTCCATGATCACTGCAGATGGGGACAGCAGCCACGAAATTAAAAGCCGTCTGCTTCTTGGGAGGAAAGCGATGACAAATCTTGACAGCATCTTAAAAAGCAGAGACATCACCTTGCCGACAAAGGTCCACATAGTCAAAGCTATGGTTTTTCCAGTAGCAATGTATGGAAGTGAGAGCTGGACCATAAAGAAAGCCATCCGCCAAAGAATTTATGCTTTTGAACTGTGTTGCTGGAGGAGGCTCTTGAGAGTCCCCCGGACTGAAAAGAGATCAAACCTATCCATTTTGAAAGACATCAACCCTGAGTGCTCACTGGAAGGACAGATCCTAAAGCTGAGACTCCAATACTTTAGCCATCTCATGAGAAGAAAAGACTCCCTGGAAAAGAGCCTGATGTTAGGAAAGTGTGAGGGCAAGAGGAGAAGGGGACGACAGAGGATGAGATGGTTGGACAGTGTCACTGAAGCTACCAACATGAATTTGACCCAACTCCAGGAGGCGGTGGAAGACAGGAGGGCCTGGCGTGCTCTGGTCCATGGGGTCACGAAGAGTCGGACACGACTAAATGACTAAACGACAACAAGCTGTCCATGCATCTTGACTCCTACAGGGCCAGTTAAAATGAAACCAAACGTCTGCAACCCGTACCCTGGATCAGACGGAAAATGAAATAAAAGGGAGCTGTGTGGTCAATGCAAAATACTGTACAAACACAAGAGTGGGTAGTGCCTATATAGACCTCTAAAAAAATCATCATGCAATTATTAAGCCTTTATTATTGTTTTTAGTCGTCCATAAAGGTATTGAGGATGCCTGTGTTTGCTTAAAATGTTTCCATCACAAAGCAGCTGCACTGTATTCATTTTACAACTGCCCCAGCATTACACAATGCCTGTTTTCAGGGTATCAATCGAATGAATGAATGAAATGAAATGAATGAATAAACAAATAAACAAACAAACTTGAATTGCAGATTTGGAGGGGGAAGGTGGGATCAAGTAAATACATAAAACTAAAAGAAATGATGATGATGATAATAATAATTATAGAATGAAGAAAGGTCTGTATCATTGACATTGCAATTCCAGGAGTTGAAAATAATTAATTGGAAAAACTAACAAAATGCAGAGACCTACCTGGCAATCAAAACATCTCGCTTGTGGGCGAAACAATGAAGAAATTCCACACAGTATTATAAGCAGCTGCAGATCTCAGAAATCACATCATCAGAGCTACAAAAACGCCAATATTAGGAATAGCATACATACTGTGCCAATATTTAACAGATACAAGTTTTAACCGCCTAGAGTGGTCCGGTGGGCCAGATAGGCGGGGTATAAAATAAATAAATAAATAAATAAAATTAATTAATTAACCAAAAACCTAAGTGTGTTGTATAACGCAAATCAATGTTTTTATAATTTTGATTGACTGTGCCTTGTTTTTTTTAATCGTCGTCTGAATTTACCTATACTAGCAGTTGTCATTGGGGGGGTGTCATCAGTGAATGCACATCATCCACCACCCTCTGAAAACAGAGAGAACCAGTAGTTTGAGCTTTTGTGCCTCAGTGTGGGAGGGCAATTTCCCCTCTTTAATATCTCTGGGGTTTTTAAAAATGTACCCGAGAAGGCTAGAGGCATGAGACCTATGAGTTCATTTCCTGACTTCAATTTTTTAAATAGATTAGGCATCCTTCAGTCTTGAGAGACTATGGTAACGTGCTCTGTATGGAGGACTTGGAACAGTGTCTGGTGTGGCTGAGAAAGCCAATTCGAGAGTGACAATCCCTTCCACACTGAGGACAGATACAGTCTGTCCCTTCTCCAGATCTCTGAATTTGCTGGTTTCGAGACTGCCTCTTTGCCTTGGCCTGCTGGACAAGGGTCTCTTCAAATTGGGAGGCCATGCTGCACCGCTCAGATGTCAGGGTTTCCCATCTGTTGAGGTCCATTCCCAAGGCCTTCAGATCCTGCTTGCAGATATCCTTGTATCGCAGCTGTGATCTCCCTCTGGGTCACTTTCCCTGACTTAAAATACTTATCTGTGAAAGTGAATTGCAAGGGACAGATGGGGTATCTTTAATAACAGTAGTCTACCTAGTCTGGTTGTTGCACCTCCTCCCTCCACCTGTTCTTCCAAAAAAAGGGGGGGGAGGGAGAACCGACACCCAGCTAATGAACAAGGTCATCAGTCATAACTCCTATGGAGAGAACTGCTGTTCCTGATTTTTTTTTTTAGTGAGTCCAACGTGTCTTTGCTACTTTTTATTTCCTAAGAAATAACCTCTCTGGGTTGCAGAGGAAGGAAAACACCATGCCAATCCTCAATGCATCATCCAAAGGAAATGTCTCAGGACGTCTGCTGGAGATTGCCCAAAAATCTACTTAAGAACTTCTGAGATTCCAAAGAAAAAGGAATATACCAACCAAAGACATAAATATTTCCCCAACCCCCTATCTAGCAGTTACAACCAGGAGGAAGATTCACAAGGATGCTGGAAATCCTGGCAAGAAAACCTTCCCGAAATGGCTTTGGGCAGCCCTTCGCACATGAGGCTAGCTCCACATTGTATCCCACTGCTAATGCCAAAATAATACTTGTGATTTTCTTAAGCAAGGGAGAGCATAGTTGGAGGCAAAAGAAAGGTTTTTATTTAATGTGCACCTGAGGATGTACACAAGCAGAATGCAGACGTATTCCCAAGCCCATGAGGCTTTAACACCAGTTTTTATAGAAATTAAACAAAGAATGAAAGACACAGACACATTATTCATCAAGCAGGCTGGTAGTCAGGAAATTTCTGACACTGAATCATGATGGGATATTTGACACAGATCTCAGAAGTAATAAACTAATCCTTCTCTTCTACGCCTTAACGCATAGTAAGCTAATTATTCCTTGACCTGGAAAACAGAAGTCTCTTTCATTCAGGATCAAAACTGTCGTGTTCCTTAAACTATAACACAAATAGGCTTACATCAGAAGAGCAGATGCGGTATTCCATGAAAAATTACATTAAAACACAGAAGTTAGTCTTTAAGGTGCCACTTTTTTTGTTGTTTTGCTTCATTTTTTTTTTCACTTTTGTTTTGTGTTTCTTGTTAGTTAAGGGAGACGGCCCAGAGGAGATCGCTGCCGGCAGGTTCCATTTTAAATACAACCAATGGAAGCTAATATAGGATACAAACTAATAAAGAATTATCAATCATTTCTCTTCACTATCAAGTTGAGTTTTCCCTAAACAGATGTTCTACCATTTAGATATCGGACCTAACCTTCCGGCTTGCAGTTACCTTCCACAGAACAGGAATTCGGTTACAATCTGGGTGACCCCAATATGTGGAATGACAATAAAAATAAATGTGTGCTGTCAAGTCAATTCTGACTTATGGCAACCCTTTAGGTAGAGTGTACTCAGAAGTGGCTTCCCATTCCCTTCTTCTGGGGACATTTCTGGGACTGAGCAGCTTGCCCAAGGTTACACAGGCTGGTTCTTCTTTTCAAGAGGCAGAGTGGGGAATCAAACTCCCAACCTCTCGGTCTGCTAAGCCACTGAGCTATCGAGCCAGGCATACGGTGCCCTTGTTACCCGCTCTTTATCTTCACTGTGTTGCTTCTCCTTGGTGACGGTCTAACCCTGCAACTATCTGTGACCAGCTAGACGCTGCAGCTGCATTAACACACCCCATGGTGGGTCTTCCCATTTCCAAATGCGGTCACGTGGCATAAACGGGTGAGAGCCAAGACTTTGTAAAATTTAAATCCTGGCTCTTGGGTACTGGCTACTCATCATACCTGGAAAATCCTCATTCCGATGGATGGGAATTGAGAGCAAAAGCAGGGATTTTTAAATAAGAAGATGACACCAATGAGATCTACAGAAGGATATAGTGTGGGAATTTTGTTAGAGCTGAGCTAACTGGAGTTGCCTTGGCTTCAGGGGCCCTCCGTAAGCAAAAATTAACATGGAACTCGACGTTTTTTCTACGATTCTACTTGGCCCCTGTAGGAAGGGTGCTGTTCAACTAGAAAAGGGACAAAGGCAGGGTGAATAAAGCCAGCAAGTAATTAGAGCATTGTTCCTCCAAAAGGGAAGTGTTTCTTCTGCAGTTCTTGGTTTTTAGGGAAAGGAAAGGAAGGGGATAATTGAAAGAACCTAAGAGACTTCTGACATCATAAATTCAAGAGGATGCACCCTGCCCTTTTAAAAAGAGAGATAAATATATCTCTGTCTGCGATCAGCACAGAACTGAACGTTATCCTCCACCAAGATAGTAAATGTGTGTTAAAAATTCAGACTATGGAGAAGTGCCTGCACTATTTTCAGCTGGGTGGATTCTTGGCTGATTTCTGAGGCCCAAAGGGATCTCCCCACCCCATACCCTCTTGAACGATCTCTCTCTCCCTCTGTGAAAAGGAAGGCTGGCCCCTCCGGCTGAAGCTCTTTCTGCACTCCAGACGCTTACTACCCTGTGTGGATTCTCATATGGCAAGCAAGGTTCGTGCTGCGGCTGAAGCGCTTCCCGCACGCCAAGCACTCAAACGGTTTCTCCCCCGTGTGGACTCTCATATGGGAAGCACGGTGGGTGCTCTGGCTGAAGCTCTTCCCACACTCCAGGCATTTAAAGGGTTTCTCCCCTGTGTGAGTCCTTTGATGGGAACTCAGACTGCTTCTGTCACGGAAGGTCTTCCCGCACTCCACGCATTCGAAGGGCTTCTCTCCCGTATGGATTCGATGATGGAACGTGAGGCTCCCACTGTGGCTGAAGCACTTTCCGCAGGTGGGGCATTTGAAAGGCTTCTCCCCGGTGTGGATGCGTTGATGGGAATTAAGGTTGCTCCTCACACTGAAGCTTTTTCCACACAACGAGCACTTGAACGGCTTCTCCCCGGTGTGGACTCGCATGTGGTAAGCCAGGTGGGTGCTGTGGCTGAACCTCTTCCCACATTCCAAGCAGGTGAACGGCTTCTCCCCCGTGTGGATCCGCACGTGGTCAGCGAGGTGGGTATTGCGGCTGAACCGCTTCCCACACGCCAGGCACTCAAACGATTTCTCTCCCATGTGAATGATCTTACGACAAAAAAGATCGGCGCTCGGAGTGAGGCTCTTTCC
Source organism: Pogona vitticeps (assembly GCF_051106095.1). Taxonomy (NCBI): domain Eukaryota; kingdom Metazoa; phylum Chordata; class Lepidosauria; order Squamata; family Agamidae; genus Pogona; species Pogona vitticeps. The sequence continues at coordinate 15,012,279 of NC_135784.1, forward strand.
ACGGTCCAAATCTCCAAACGGCTTCTCTCCTCTGCCTGTTCTCAGATCTTTTTCAGGGGATGATTTGTTTAAAAATATCGTGCTGTATTCTGAGCGCTGCAAGAGCCTGCGCCCGACATGGACCTTCCAATGAGCGTTTAGACTGGCTTGAGAGCCGAAAACTTTCTTGCACACTGAGCACTTGTAGCTTTTGCTGCTTTCATCCATTTTCTCTTTGAATGGAGTTTCGTGAAAACTTCCATGCGGAGAAAAAAAGGATTCATTCTTCTTCATCTCGGTTTCAGTCTTCATCTTCTGGGGCTTCTTCTCCTTCTCCTCTCCTTTTTCCAACACCTGAAGAGGTTCTTCCTCACCCTTCCTCTCTCCCACACCAGGAGCTGAAAGAGAAAAAGAAAAGAAAACCTGGCTGTGGTGAAAATTTAAAATGGAGTCTCAAAACAGGAAACAAAACCTAGCAAGTACAGTGGTGCCTCACATATGATGTTAATTCGTTCCAGCGAAATCGCTGTAGAACGAAAATGTCGTAATGCAAAAATAAAAAATCCATTGAAACACATTAAAACCCGTTTAATGCATTCCAATGGGCTAAAATCTCACCGTCCAGCGAAGATCCTCCGTAGAGCGGCCATTTTTGGTGGCTGTCTTGCGAGGAATCTGTCCCAGAAAACAGCGGGGAGCCATTTTATTTACCCGGCGACCATTTTGAAACAGCCGATCAGATGTAGGAAAATCGTCGTTTTGCGAAGAATCGGTTCCCGAAGCAGGGAACCAATCATCGCAAAGCGAAAAAAGCCTATTCAGACCATCGTTTTGCAATCGCAAAAACATCGTCGTAATGCAGTTTCGTCATAATGCAGGGCAATCATAAAGCAGGGCACGACTGTATACATTAACTTGGATTCCCAGGGTGGTGTAGTGGATAGAGTGACGGACTAGGACTCCGGAGAACAGGGTTCGAATCCTCACACAGCCATGGAAACTCAGTGGAACTGTAGAATCGGCAAACCATTCCTTAGATATCTCACTGACTTTGAAAGCCTTATTCAGATTAGTTCCGACTTGATAACACAGAACACATACATACATTAACCACAATTAACTAGAAACACATCATCTATGGAAAACCTTTGACTCCACAGTCGAAGAAAGCACCAGGAGGTTGTATAAATACTGTGTATTTTGAGGCCATAGTGATGTTGCTCATAAATTGGTTTCACCAACTGAACTTTAATTTATCTTAAAGGCTTGAAGATGAATGGATTTATTCAAATGTGATCTTATCATAAAATCTTTAAGATTAACAAATTAGTTTGAGTGTGATCTTATTCGGATGTCGTTGTATTACTCATAAATTAGTTTCATTAATTTAACTTTAGTTTAAAATTAACAAATTTATTTGACTGTGGTCTTAGACCATGACTCATACATTTGTCCATCTTTAAAGTGCCACAGTACTTTTGTTAATTTTCTTTCTCCCTGCCCCTGGTTTTTTTGAAATAGAATAACATTGTTTTTTTTTAAGAAAGTGCTACAGGGGAATGTAAAGAAAAGCTCACCCAGAGACACCACGTGGGCAAAATTCTCCACCATGACTTCCCAGTGCAGAGCCCTCTGGCCCGGATCCAGCAGCGCCCACTCCTCCTCGGAGAAATGCATAGCGATGTCCTCAAAGGCGACCGGACCCTGGAAAAACAAGAATTTTTTTCAAAATTCTCAGCCACACCACAATTGTCCACCCTTTCTAAAGTCCAGTCCTGAAAATAGTCATAACCATCGGAGGACTTGACCCTTCACTTCTCACACTTCCAACTTTTCCTATGGGCATTTTGGAAGGCGGAGGAAACTTCTTTTGGTTGGAAGGAGATGTAACAAAGTACAGTGGTACCCAGGCTCAGATCTCCCAATTCCTTTCCTCCTACCTGTTCTGGCTGCTTGGGTGCTGTTTCCATTTCTCCACAAAGAGAGGATTGAGGATATGTCCCCAATGCATTTCCACTGTCTGCAAGGGAGACCAAAGGAGTGAGAAGACATCTATTCATCTAGAAATATTTTATCCCGCATGTTAACTAAAAAAGAATGCCTCTTCCTATTTGCTCATGAGCCTGAAGTTCAACATCTATATGAATGCAGAAGAAATGCAACTCAACTTATAGACATAGAAAGAGACTTAAGAGAAGTAAACTAAATATAGATGTCCCGCCTGGTTTCTTACTTGGTAAGGCAGGACCTCCATCTTCCTCTCGCGTATCCTTCAGAAGGAGAGGGCTCAATCCTGGATATGAAGGAGTGTCTACGGCCTGAGGGAAACCAGTGACCAATTCAGAAGGTTCCTGCGTGCAAAACAAAATACAGTGGTACCTCACAAGACGAAATTAATCTGTTCCATAGTTAATGCCGTCTAGCAAAAATTTTGTATTGCGAGGCATGGTTTCCCATAGGAATGCATTGAAATTTAATTAATGTGTTCCTATGGGAGGAAAAAGTTCAAAACAAATTTTTTTTTAGAATAAATCACCTACCTGTAGACTGAGCCCGGCTCCTCACACTGCCTTGATAGCCAAACAGCTCAGAGCCGGCACCAAGCAGGGAGTGGGCAGCCTTTTTGTGCTCTTCTCCGCTCCAGCCCCTCCTCCTCCCGCCTCACAGCTGATCGGCGCTGAGTCTTAGAAGCTTCCCCAGGCTTGCCCAGCAGGTAAACAGGCAGTGGAAATGCACTGGAGAAGCCTCTGAAAGTGGTGCTCTGCCGGGGGTGGGTGGCAGGGTCAGGCCCGCCCCCCCCACGGCAAAGCGACACTTTCAGAAGCCTCCCGGGTGCACAAGCCGAGAGGGGCGCGGGGGGTGGCGGGCCTGCCCCTGCCACCCACCCACCCACCCACCCCACGGCAAAGCAGCGCTTCAGAGGCTTCCCTGGGTGCATTTCCACTGCCTGTTTACCTGCTGGGAAAGCCCAGAGAAGCCTCTGACACCCTGTGACAATCAGCTGTGAGGCAGGGAGGGAGCAGAGAAAAGCACACACACTCCGCCCCCCCAGCAAAGCACCGCTTTCAAAAGCCTCCCAGTGCCAAACAGGGCCCACAGGAAAAATCATCTTGTGAGGTACCAAAACCCTCGCCGGAACCAATCGTCTAGTGAGTTTTTCGTCTGGCTAGGTAATCGTCTTGCAGGGCACCACTGTAAGGACTATCAACTCAGGAAGAGAAAGAAATTAAAGAACACCTAGTACAGGAAGGGGAGTCATCAAGTGCAAAAAAGAGAAGGCACATTCTCAGCCCCTCAGGAAAACCAAAATTCTCACCAACTTCTCCTCCTGCTTCTTCTCCGCTGCCTGGCTCAGGAGGAAACCTTCCGCCAGGGACACGGCCTGGGAAGTGGATTCCGGCTTGCACTCTCTGACCCAGATCTTCATCGCTGGTGGGAGGACAATCAAGAACTGTTCGAGGACAATCAGGTCCAGCATCTCAGCCTTGGTGTGTTTTTCTGGCTTCAGCCACTGACGGCAGAGACGGTGGAGTTGGCTGCAAACCACCCGGGGCCCCTCATCTTCCTGGTAGCAGAACTCCCGGAAAGGCTGGCGCTGAAAATCGGGGCCGAAAGAGTCTCCATGGAGGTTGGTCTGCGCAGTTCTTCTGGGGAATTCCTCATTCCTCCAAACTTCCATGTCCTTTGGCTGTCTCTCGGCTTCAGCGCCAACAGAGCCTTGTACGTTCATCTCCTCTGAAGGAGCCAATGGAACAGAACGAACAGGTCCTTCTACTTCTCTCTGCAGGAATGGCAGAAAGAAAAAGAACAGGAGGAGGAGCAAGACACGGGAAGGTTGTGTCACGCTGAAAACCCCAGTTGAAGGATGGCTCTGGATGACAACCACAGGAATAAAGACGGCTGCCAGGGCTCTGTTCTTCACCTCTTGTCACCTACACACCTCTCCTGCCTTCTCTGCATCGCTGCTACCAACTTCCTCAAAACGTAAGGGGAAGACACCCCCTAGGGAGGCTGAAACAAAGACGAAAAGGTTCTTTACCACGCGACAGGTATGACACGCAAGTGCATTTGGCATCATTTTAATTTCAAGATGCCTTTAAAAAAACTATCTAGTAGAATTTGTATACGTTCAAAACCAGGGTTTCTGCTGAAATGCTTTATTCTTAGAAAAACCCTAATTCTCTGCCTTGTCCGGCGTCTACATCCCTGCTACACACTTTGGCCCTCTTTTTGCATCTCTTTCCAGGCCTCGCATTGCTGCCATCAGGGAAGGCTGACAAGCCCCAATGCTGGTGCTTTCCATCCGGTCTCTCTTTAACTGGCACAAGCTTTAACTTGGACAAACTGTCCAAGGGGACATCCAGGCGTGCTCTCTCTCTCTCTCCCCAGGCCCTGACCTTTCCTCCTTTGTGGTGCATCCCTAGTGCACAGAAGCACAGCACAAGCTTGCACGCATGCCTGGGGTGAGCTGGGAGAGGCTGGAGATAAGTGCCTAACTTTTTAAGTGACACCAGACAACAAACAGAACATTTATTTATTTTTATTTATTTATTGTCATTGTAAGTATATACACAGTATACCCATACAATGAAATTCACAGACACTGAGAGGCCAGACACACACACACTCCTCCAAAACCACCTGCCCTGAGATTTCTCTCTCTGCCCAGGTGAGAAAAATCTGACAAGTGTCGATAAGCAAGCACTTCTCCAACAGGAGACCTGGGGAAGCCCAGCACTTCCTTGGGACTTTAGCTGTCACCCTGGGACCAGATTACATACTGAAGCTGCATGGAGAATCATTCATGGATTTAACCAGGCTCTTAATGACTGAACCCAAAAGGGCATTAACAGAGCAGCAATTGTCATGCACACATCCTGGAAGAAAAAAGCCTTGCACCACTTTTTAAACACTTCCAGGGGTGCAAGAGAGGTACAGTGAAGGGTGTAAAACCACCTCCCTGAGATCCTATGCACAACCTCCCCCCCATTCAAAAGGTGCCCTTACAGAGACCATCCCTGTAGACAGAACAGGCTGGGGCTCCTGATCGCCCCCCCCCCGCCCCTTCCCGACTCTGCAGAGCCTCCTCCCAGTCCAACCAGCACACATACCAGTGCAGATGCTAATCCGTGGGGAGGTCTTAGCTTTGCAGACTGGAAGGAAGGCGATCCTGGAGGGCGAAGAGATTAATGTTTTGTGTTTTTTTGCGGGGGTGGGATTATTGCGATCACTTGCTCCGGCCTGGGAGGGGGGAGTGGGAGGGAGGGAGGGAGGGAAGGGCGCCTGGCTCTTGGAGGGACCCCCCCCCGCCTTGCAGAGGCTCCTTGTTCCTCTGATCCCCACCACCCCCACTCACCCCCACTTCTCCCCCACCCCCAAAAGCCAAGCTCCCCCCTCTCCTCCACCTCCAGGCGCTCCCCCACCGCCGCCCTCCCCTCTCCTGGAGCTCATCCATTCCCTACCCGCCCCCGCAAGAGTCACCTGCAACCCCTCCCGGAACTCTCCGGAGGTCCCTTCGGTGGGACGGAAAAAAGCCCCGGACCTCAACGGCGGAAACAGGAAGTAGACACATTCCGGCGTCGCTTCTCCGCCTTCGTTGAGAGACGCTCTGGGGCTCACGACTCTATGCTTTTAACCCTTTGGGAGGAAACCAGAAATTGGGAAGAGGAAGCAGCCCCCACCCGGCTAAAAACGTCCTCCCGTTTATTGGTATAAAAACATTGTTGGATGCTGTTTTCAGCTGGATGAAACTTGCCAGGGCTGGATGCTGTACTTTGAAACCCCACCCTGCCTTTATTTAAATATTAAAACCTGTTCTCCTGTAACCTGACATGTTTTTCTCTGTGTGATGGGTGCTTTTGTGAGCAACTTCAAAGCACGCATAAGTCCAGGGGGGGGGGGACAAAAAAATAACATAAACTTGTATTGCATTCTTAATTTCTGTACTGATTTTCAGTTTGTTAGATCCTGTGTTTTACAACTCTTAAGGGTCAAGCAGGTTTCCCCCCCCCCCAAGATGTTCTTGGAGGCGCTCAGCACTCTGTAACATAAATAACTCTTGGAAGCCTGGGATCAAAGCCTCTTCTCTATGGAGGGTGAAACAGCTTTTGGGAGAGAAGGAAGACTGGAGGAAAAAAGATCCATGCCTCTTATGGATCCCACTTTGTAGCAATACTTACATTTCCTGAAACATTAAAATGCCAATGATAACCCTGGACTACCCTGCAGGACTGCCGTTCATTCTCCCTCCCGCCACCTGTTTTGCCTGCCTGCCTATCTATCATCTTCTGCTGTTGCTTAGTCGACAAGTCATCTCCGACTCCTTGTGACCCCATGGACCAGAGCACAACAGGCCCTCCTGTCTTCCACTGCCTGGAGTTGGGTCAAAGTCATGTTGGTCGCTTCGGTGACACTGTCCTCCATCTCGTCCTCTGTCGTCCCCTTCTCCTCTTTCCCTCACACTTTCCTAACATCAGGGTTTTTTCCCAGGGAGTCTTCTCTTCTCATGAGATGGCCAAAGTATTGGAGCCTCAGCTTCAGGATCTGTCCTTCCAGTGAGCACTCAGGGTTGATTTCCTTCAGAATGGATAGGTTTGTTCTCCTTGCATTCTAGGGGACCCTCAACAGCGTCCTCCAGCACCGCAATTCTTTATGGTCCAGCTCTTCTACCCTGCCCATTTAGTGGTAAGCCACTACTCTGGGCAGCCTTCATTAGTTCTCGAAAATAAGGATAAGCACTAGAAGTGTCATTTGGCATTTGTGTGTGTGTGTGTGTTTTTTTTTTACTCCGCATTCCAGACGTTTCCCAAGAATTTCCCTGCCAGAATTCCAGGAGTTCTGGCCCATAGACACGTCTCTTTCGCTCACCTGGAACAGGGCCTCGCTCAGAGGCTTCTGAGGCCTGTGTTTCCTGTATGAAAAACCAAAACCAGTGCCCCGTTGTCTCCTCAGAGGTGTAGTCTCACTGACCATTAGGGTCCACATAAGGCTTTCTCAAAGAAAGAGTACCCCACAGGAAGACCTCGGCCTCCCAGGAAGCACCGGGGCAGTTTCCCTTTTCAGCTCTTCAGAAGGCACCCTCTAGAGAGAGCAGCCATTTTCTATCTCCTTTTTTCGCCACCGTCTTCCTACGAGTTATTCTTGAGTTCCAGGGCCCCACCTTCAACAAGGAAAGGCTTTGGCTGTGATAAGACAAGGACACAACACAAACAGATGAATCGGTGGCCTCCTTGAAAGCTTCCAGGGCTACACAGCATCCCCCACCCCCAGCTGCGAATGGCTGCTCTAGAGCAAGGGTCCCCAACCTTGGGCCTCCAGATGTTCTTGGACTTCAACTCCCAGAAATCCTGGCCAGCAGAGGTGATGGTGAAGGCTTCTGGGAGTTGTAGTCCAAGAACATCTGGAGGCCCCAAGGTTGGGGAGCACTTCTCTAGAGAACTTAAAAGGCAACAAAACTATGACTCTCAGGAAAAAAAAACGGTTGGCACACCGTTAAATAGTTAAAGGAACCGGGCTATCAGTCACAAAAGGCTCATTTTGTCAATTAAAATCAGATGTTCTTTCAATTGTAAGAAAGAATTAAGACTAGAAATCCTGTATTGGCAGCGTCTTCAGATCGGACAGGAGGGATCAAATACAGTTCCTCGCAGTTTAGTAAACCACTGCTTTGCACTCAATTTTTTGAAACTGTCGTTAAAACTGGGTCCTCCGTTACTCTTAAGAATCTTGCCAGGAGGTATATAACAATGTGGCACTGATTTCCCTGATACCTCATCTTAACATATGGGGCAAGAAGAAAGCATTTATTAATGTTAGCAGTGCAATCAGTAGGTAGAGAAATTTAAATTCCAGAATCCATATGCTAGCTTTTATAGAAGTTGTATAAAATGTCAACAATTAAAAAAAAACAGCCTGTTTTCTTTTAAATAGTCTTTTATCCCATTTTCTCGATGTCTCCAAGTTGAAACATTTCTTTCACATCTGGCCCACCATGGAATATAGAATTCATCTGGTACCTTTTCAGGCAAGGATAGCCTGCCTCTGTTAATGGAGGCTTTGTTTAAAACAAGGAAAATGCATGAGTGTCTACATATCTCCATGCCTTATTAAGAGCAGGCTTAGCGATGCCACAAAGTATAAAGAAAGGACACTGGCTACTTTAGGACATTAATACATTTGTTAAGAGCATAGCACATCTGCTTCTGTCTTAAGAGTTACAAGGAGGAGGTATCTCCTCACACTCATATATGTGGTTTGATATGGGGCTCAAACGCTGCCTCTGCCTTCCACTCCATTTCTGCTTTTTGACAGTCCAAGCAAAAGCCAACTACACGCTTCAGCCCCTCTTGAGGTGGAGTCCAGGATGGGTTTTCACACTTCCACAGCAGCCCAAACGTGAAGGTCCCAAGACTTTATGAAAAGTATACAGTACGATGGGAAATTACTTCCAAGATGTGGAAAAACGTGGATTATAACAAACTCTGTTGTAATACCAAAAGCTATACTGCACATAGTATGGTTTCTTCCTCCCTCTAGTAGCTAGTTCTGGTAATAACATTGTGGAAATATACAGTGGTGCCTCTCTTGATGACGTTAATTCGTTCCAGCGAAATCGCTGTAGAGCGAAAATGTCTTCAAACGAAATAAAAAACCCCATTGAAACGCATTGAAAACCGTTCAATGTGTTCCAATGGGCTGAATATCTGCTCGTCCAGCGAAGATCCTCCATACAGCGGCCATTTTCGGTGCCTGTAAAGCAAGGAATCCGTCCTAGAAAACAGCGGGGAGCCATTTTCTTCAGCCGGTGGCCTTTTTGAAACCCGACAATCAGCTGTTTGCTGATTGTCGTAAAGCGAAAATAGGTTCCCGAAGCAGGGAAACAATCATCGCACAGCGAAAAAAAAACATTTAAAACATCGCAAAAGCGATCGCAAAAACGTCAACGTAAAGCGGATTTGTCATAGAGCGGGGTAATCGCCCAGCGGGGCACGACTGTATTTCTCTAATGAATGCTATACCTAGCATGGTCTCTGGCTCTCTCTAGTGGCCTGTTCTAATACCTTCATCATAAGAAATATATATTTCTGGATTTTTTTTTCTTTTAATATTTTTAATACTTTCAGACCATGGATAAGTGAATAATCCTCCCGTGGATAAAGGGGTTCTATTGTAATGTGCTGGCTCATGGATGAACTATATACCTCATCATCCTTGGGAAAGTCTGATTGCAAGAAACGCAAAATAAAGCTAGATGAGAGTTATCTGAAGGTCCCGTGATCTCTGAGGACCTCCTGCAGCATAGACTGAGAATGAAATTAACTTATCCTGTGCTGCTGTAGAACAAATGTTGTGGAACCAGAAAAAGAGAAGAGGAGGGAGGAGGGAAAGAGTTGCAGGACCTATGGAAGAAAGAAAAGCAACTCCTGAAGTTCTTGGCCTTGTTTTTCCCCTGCGTGGATACTCATGTGAGAGCGAAAACTTTCCCCGTGATAGAAAGTCTCGTCACACTGCACGCACTTCAACGGTTTCTCCTCTGTGTGGATTTTTATATGGGAACAGAGGGTGCTTCTGTGCCGGAAGCTCTTTCCGCATTCGGAGCACTGAAAGGACTTCTCCCCGGTGTGGATCTTTTGGTGGCGACTAAGCGTGCTTCTAGTTCTGAAGTTCTTCCCACATTCCAAGCACGGAAACGGTTTCTCCCCTCTGTGGATTCTCATATGGAAAACCAAGCTTCGGTTGTAACCCAACCTTTTCCCGCATTCCAGGCATTCAAAGGGTTTCTCCCCTGTGTGGATCTTTCGGTGGGATCTAAGAGAACTTCTGTCACTGAAGCTCTTCCCACATTCCACGCAGGTAAAGGGTTTCTCCCCAGTGTGGACCCTCATATGGTCAGCAAGGTGCTTTCTCCGACTGAAGGACTTTCCACATTCAGAGCACGAAAATGGTTTCGTCCCTGTCTCGAGCCCCATATAATGAGCAAGGCTTGTGTTGTGGCTGAATTTCTTTCCAAAATCGGGACACTCAAAAGATTTATCCCCTGTGTGGAGTGTTATATGAGAAGCAAAGTCTGCGCTCTCATTTATGCCTTTGTCACCGTCCATGTATCGAAATGGCTCCTCTTCTCTAGGTATGCTTAGATCTTTTTCTGGGGCTAAAGTATGACAAAAATCCTCACTGTATCCTGAGCGTGCCATCGTTTTTCTCCCTCGGTGGATCTCCCACTGAGTATTTAGACTGACGTGAAATTGGAAGCTTTCCTTGTGCACCGGGTGCTTGAGAGTTTTGCTGCTTTGGTTCATGCCTTCTTGGACACAATGCTCACCGGCATTTTCATGTGGAACAGGAAAGGACTTGTCCCTCTTCTCTTCACTTTCAGTTTTCATCCCCTGGGGTCTCTCCTCCTCAGTGACTTTTTCCAAGCATACTTGCCTTTCTTCCTCCGACCTGCTCCCTCCCACACCAGGAGCTGAAAGAAAACGGAAAACAAAAACCTGGATATTCTGAAGATGTTAAAAGGAGTCTCAAATGGGGAAACAAAACCCATCAAGTATAAACTAACTTATCCACAATTAAGCGGAAACGTGTCACCTGCAGAAAACCTTTGGTTCCAGAGATGGATATACTATCGGAAGTGTTGAAAGACCGTCCAGTACAAAAGGCAACTCAACAATGGGATTTATTATATAAATGGCTTGATTCAGTAGATAGAGCTTGTTAACCATAGACGTAAACTAAGAGGTTACTGCAAGTAGTCATCTGGAAGGGCAATCAAACTGTAGAAAGGCAAAAAATGGACTTGATATTGTAACGCGAATAACAGGTTTTGATGAAAGTATATTTTAAGTTCTCCTTCTTCCCTCCCTTTTTTGTCCATTCCCTTTGCCTTCTGTACCCCTTACCCTATCCCTAGGTTTTTTTTTTAATTTTTAAGTCTTCTGGCTCCACACTCAAACACCTTTGGGAAGAAAGCCACAAGGATGCTGTTAAAGGTAAAGCTTCCACTTGACATTTAGTTCAGTTGTGTCTGACTCTAGTGCGCGGTTCTCACCCCTGTCTCCAAGCCGTAGAGCCAGTATTTGTCCGTAGACAGTTTCCATGGTCATGTGGCCAGCACGATTAGACGCAGAACGCCGTTACCTTCCCACTGAGGTGGTACCTATTTATCTACTCACATTTTTCAATGCTTTCAAACGGCTAGGTTGGCAGGAGCTGGGATTAGGGTGCATACTTACGAACAATAAGAACAACAGCTTTGCCCCTGTGTTACTTCACAGTACAACATGCTACTACCCTATGGTATAAAGCAGCACATGCCAAACAAGTGAATTTGTTTGGCATGTGCTGCTTTATACCACTATTTATTTAATATTTAATTTATTTATTTAACTTACATGGCACCCACACTACCCAAAGGTCTCTGGGCAGCTATCAACAATTTGAATACAATTAGACAGATAAAAAGATAAAACAAGTAAAATACAATTAAAAGTAATGAACCATGCAGGACTATTACTGAAACCCATCCTCACTGAAAAGGTCTAGTATTTGGCTGGCATTGCCCCTCTGAAGTACATCAAGAGGTGCTAGCAAATAACGAACAAAATTACAGCAAACCCACCAACTTCAGGCACCAAATCCTTTGAGGATGGCTAAAACCAAGGAAAAGTTTTCTGCCCTCTCAGACTTTAAATACTAAATATTAATATATTAAGAGGCAAAGCTAAACCTATGGAGAAAAAAAACATACAACTTGCCTAATGGATGAAGAGCATTTCCCACCAAGAAAAGACTCTGGAAGTCACTTAAGAGAAATCAAAGTAGGAAAATCAAAGGATAATCAGGTAATTAATGCCTGATTCTTTCTTCTTCTCTTGGTTTATTTTCTCTTCTCCATCTTGAAGAACTGGCTATTTTATGTAATAATTTCTTTTTTGTTATATTTATTTGTTGTTTCATGTGTTTGTAACCTGCCAGATAGGCAGGATATAAATAAATGAATGAATGAATGAATGAATAGAATTAAATTACTTAGATATAGAACTATGGATAAATTCAATCAATGCAGCACTTATGTGCAAGCAATTTATGCCTCACCATGCATACAAAAAGAAGATCTAGCCAATAGGTGGGGCATCGTTACTGAAATAGGCCACTTCTGGTCAAAAATAATTAATTATTTCAATTTTTAAAAATTGTTTAAATCTGATTTTTATATTTTAGAAGTGTCCATGAGGTGTGTCACAGTATTTGCGCAATACTCGGCCACAAAGAAAGAAAACATTTGGTTGAACTTACCAAACCAAAGAGCCTTTAGGGTCAGCATATTTATTTCAGGATGACTTTTTTTCTGGTTGCAACACCCTTTTTCAGGCACATCGCTGTTGCAGGTGGTCGGTGGAGACATACATTTGCCATAAGGCTTTCGTTACCATTTTCGGTTTGGTGTTTTAGTTTTGCAGCAAGCCGCCCACGCGGCTGTCTCTCTGAAAAGAGAGGGAACGATGGAAAGGAAAGGAAAACTTACCTAAAGACACCAGGTGGACCAGATTCTCCTCCATGACTTCCCAGTGGAGAGTCCTCTGCGTTGCATCCAGCAGAGCCCACTCCTCCTCGGAGAAATACACAGCCACCTCCTCAAAGGCTAGCAGACCCTGCAAGAAAAGGAAGCTCCTTAACCTTACAGACCCCACAATTGTTCTAATTTTTAAAAGTACAGTGGTGCCTCGCTAGACGATGTTAATTCATTCAGTGAAAATCACTGTTGTATGAAAACATTGTCTAACGAAGCACGGTTCCCCATTGGAATGCACTGACATCCGTTTAATGCATTCCAATGGGGACAAATCGTCATCGTTTTGCGAAGATCGCCCATAGGGAAACCGTTTTGCAAAGCGCTGATCAGCTGTCAAAATTGTCATCTAACGAAAAACGGTCCCGAAAACACCCGTTTTGCGAAGCACCAATCAGCTGTCAAAATCGTCATTTAGCGAAAACCAGTCCCAGAAAAAAAACCGTCTTGCGAAGCATGGACTGAAACATCATCCAGTGAAAATCGCCCATAGGGAAAACCATTTTGCGAAGCGCTATAGCGCTCGCAAAAACGCGTCATCTACCGATTTCCTTGTCCCGCGAGGCAATCGTCTAGCGAGGCACTACTGTACATTCTAGAAAAGAAGCGCCTGTCAACAAGGGTCAAATTCAGTCCTTCACATCTCATTTCCTCCTATTTCCTCACAAGCATTTGCGACATAAATAAATCCAACGGAGAAGCTTTTTACAGTCCTAGAGGGGAAACTAGGTATCCGGCGTCCCCTCTGTTCATCCATTTCCCCTACCTGTTCTGGATGCACAGGGGCCATTTCCCGTCCTTCACAAAGAGGAGAGGAGCCAGGATGTATCCTCAGTGAGTTTGCAGGGTCTGGAAAGGGAAACCAAGGGGGTGGGGGTGGAAATAGGTTTATTTTTCCTAAACATATTATCACTAACATTAACAGGGGAAAAGTTTCTTTTGTTGTTTTGATTAACAAAAACTTGAATGTGTATGTGAACGCAGAGGATCTGTAATTGAACTCATCAACCTGGAAGCACCTATAAGAGAGGGGGTCCGAGTAGAAGACGCTGGTGAGTTTCTCACCTGGCAGGGCAGGGCTTCCACCTGCCTCCTTCTCTTTCTTCAGGAGGAGAGGCCTCTGTCTTGGGTCCGCTGGAGTTTCCACTACCTGAGGAATGTCACTGATCAATTCTGAAAACCCTTGCATCTGAAATGAGGTTTGGGACAGCCGACAGAGGAACAAAGAAAGAAATTAAAGAACAAACAGGAAAGGATGGCAACTTTATGAAGAGAAAGATTCTTTGGTGAAACAACGCCCATAAAAGGATGGGCAGTTTCTTGGACTTTCAGGAAGACCAAAACTCTCACCAGCTCCTCCTCCTGCTTCTTCTCCGCTCTCTGGCTCAGGAGGAAACCTTCCGCCAGGGACACGGCCTGGGAAGTGGATTCCGGCATGCATTCTCTGACCCAGATCCTCATCTCTGGTGGGAGGACAGTCAGGAACTGTTCGAGAATGATCAGGTCCAGGATTTCCGCCTTGGTGTGTTTTTCTGGCTTCAGCCACTGACAGCAAAGGTGGTGCAGTTGGCTACAAACTGCCCGGGGCCCTTCGTCTTCCTGGTAACAGAACTGCCGGAAATGCTGACGCTGAACCTCTGCGCAGAGAGAGTCCCCATGGAGGTTGGTCTGTGCTGTTCCTTCTGGGAAGTCCTCCTTCCTCCATCGCTCCATGGCATCCAGCTGTTTCCCAGCTTCAGCACCAACAGAGTCTTGCAAGTCCATCTCTTCCAAAAGAGCTGAAGGAACGGAAGGGGACGAGGCGTCTTCTCTCTAGAAAAAACACACAAACATCGTAACAATTCAGGAAGAACGTGCCTTTGGTCTGGTCTGTTCATGGCCAGGAGCTCTAACCCTTGATGTGCTTTTAAGACACCAGGATTATTTCTGGGTGAGGATATGTTACCCAAACTCCCTTGAGGCCTCTGCCAACCAGACACAACGCTATGATTTCCACCAGACGGACCTCCCTTGTGGCGAGAGAAAGGGTGGTTATCCAGTCCTGGAGCTTCAATGGCTAGTAATAAAATGAAATTGAATCCATGTATGAAAATGAGAAGCAAAAGAAAATAACCTGTATTAATAGAGAAGCTGTACTGTAGAGTAAGTAGATGCAATAATTCTTGAAACAGTGAAGCCAAGAAAAGGTGGCGAAAAAACTCTATACAGGATGGGTTGATGGCCAATAAAAGAAGCCACGTCCTTACCTGATTAGGGACTTGATGAACAAAAACAAGATTTAATGGCCTGGGTGGGATGGGATTTAAGAATATGAGACGTTTTAGCCCATCAGAAGGAGATAGTTTTCCTAAGAACCTGGGAAGTCCCTCACAGAAGGAGAATGTTGGTTGTCGTCCTTGTAGGCTGCGAGGGGCACACCGACAACTTTTCCCCCCCACATCCAGAACGGCCTGGCCTGAGATTGCTCTCCCTGCCTGGAGATCTAAAAAGCAACAGCCATTCCCTGCGATTTTTACCTAGTACCCTGGGGACCCCTGGGAACTGAAGGTGCATAAAGGGTCTTTACTTGATTGCTGCAGGAGTAAAACCTTGCAGACTTAAAAAAAAAAGAGCAACAGGGGGAAGAATTTTTTCCCCTTTACACAGAGCAGGGCACAAGCCACCTCCACCTTCTTTAGGTCCGGCAGGATCCTCAACAGAGACCACCGAAGGGAGAGGGGTCGCTTTCCTTACCTCCATGCCCACATTCCCAGTCGGCAGAGACCTCCTCCCAGTTCAACACCACCCCCCCATCCACACCAGCATCGATGCCAATCACGGTGAAAACTGGTTTCCAAGCATCCCAATTTAAAGAGGGCGGGTGAGGGGGGGGAGGATCCGCGGGGAGGGCTTGGCTTTGCAGAATAGAAGGAGCTCTCGGAGGAGAAGGTGGATTTCTGGGGGGGGGTGGGAATCCCCAAAGGAGGCTCACCTGCTCTAGTCTTGGAGGGAGGAGCACCTGGATTTTCCAGGGACTCTGCCCGCCCAGCCATTCCCTTCCTCTGATCCCGCCCCCAATCATTCGCCCCTCTTTCTCAAGCCAAGGCTCCTCCGTCTCTAACAGCCACCCCCCCCCAATAGGCACTCACCCACTTCTTGGTCCCCCAATGAGGAATCACCAGCCCCACCCGGAACTCCCGAGATGGGTCTCTGCGGGGAAGGAAAAAGCCAACGCACCTGGGAGGCAGAAACAGGAAGCCAAAGTTCAGAACTTCGCTTCTTCCTAGGAGACTCTCTGGGACACTCCAATCAATGGTTTTAACCATATGGGAGAATAGAAGTTGGAAATGCACCCCCCCTCAAAAAAGCTTCATTCAATTTATTTATGTGAAATGTCTTACATGTTATATATTCATCTAGGGGGGTTCCAAGGTGGTGCTGTGGATGCAGTAGCAGACTAGGACTCTGAAGAACAGGGTTCGAATCCCAGTTCAGGCATGGAAACAAGCTGGGGGAGCGGTACTGGTAAAACCACTCTTTCAGCATCTCACTATTTCCTACTTGACAGTGAAATAAACTTACAACAGAGACATTTTACGTTTAATTCAGTATTATAATCTTTTCTACTGCGACCTGGCATGTCTTTTGTGTAGGATGAGCCACCTCAAGTCCCGCATAAGTCCCGGAAACAAAATAAATAGAAACAGAAATCACCAAAGCATGATTTTGATTTTTCCGTTTATTGTGCTGGATTGTCCCCAAGCCTTTCGACCGCAATCAAAAGAAAAAGGGGAGGTCCTATGTTCTACAATCCCTATGAGGTCAAGCTATGTTTTTCCCCACATTTCTGAAGGTGCCCCAAAGGTAATCATCAAGACACTTATGGAGCAATGTACACTTCAACCTCTATAATCACAGGTGAATCAGCTATTGGGGGGCCAGACCTGACAGGAACCCCATCAATGATGCAAGGCGGTCAGAGGGTTTTCAAATTTCCACATGTTGGCACACAGAGGCCAACATGTGAAAGTCCCAAGACTTAATGCAAAGTGATGCGCCGGCTCATGGGTGGCCTCCACACCTTGTCATCTCCAGAAAAGTCTTGTTGATGACGGAAGTTAGAGGAGAAATTATCTGAAGGCCCTATGATTTCATGGGACCCCCTGGAGCACTGAGTAACAGTGAAATCAACCTGTTCTGCACAGTTTTATTAAACCACTGTAGAAAGCATGCTGTTGAACTGGAAAAGAGAAGAGAATGAAAGAATGACAGAGTTGGAGCACCTTTACAAAACAGAAAAGTGTTTCTTCTGAAGTTCTCGGGGAAGAAAGGAAAGGGGAGATGAGAAGGGGAGATGAGAAGAATGTAAGAGAACTTCAGAAAATGCACCCTAACCTCTTTTATTATAGAAACAAATATATTGCCTTATCTTGGATTTCCACAGAACATGATTATATTTTCCCCCTATAGGTCAAATACATGCAGTTCCCAGTCTACAGAGAAATATCTGCAACGTCCTCGATTGTGTGGATTCTTTGATGGCTTATAAAATGTACTCAATGCCTGGAGGCCTCTGTGCGCTCCATCAAGGTCTGCAGGACCTGTTTCTCCCTGTGGGTTCGGCTGTGCGATTTGAGGTGTGAGCGTTGTTTGAAGCACTTTCCGCATTCCACGCACGCAAAGAGTTTCTCCCCCGTGTGGATCCTCCGATGAGAGGCAAGATTCGAGCTCCGGCTGAACATCTTCCCGCACTCGAAGCACTGAAAAGGTTTTTCCTCTGTGTGGATTCTCATATGAGAGTGAAAGGTTGCCCCCTGACGGAAACTCTTCCCACACTGCACGCATTTAAAGGGTTTCTCCCCTGTGTGGATCCTCATATGGGAACGGAGGGTGCTTCTGTGTCGGTAAAGCTTCCCACATTCGGGGCACTTGAAGGACTTCTCCCCTGTGTGGATTCTCATATGGTCCGCAAGGTTGCCTCTCCGAGTGAAGCACTTTCCACACTCCGAGCAGGGAAACAGTTTCTCCCCCAAATGCATTTTCATATGGCGAGAAAGATTTGAGCTGTGACTGATCTTCTTCCCACAATATGAGCATTCAAAGGGTTTATCCCCTGTGCGGGGTTTCATATGTGAAAGGTCTGTGCTCTGGCTGATGTCGTTTTCACAGTCCACATATATAAATGATCCCTCTTCTCTTTGCATGGTCAGATCTCTTTCTGGGGATGAAGCATCACAGAAATCTTCACTGTATTCTGAGTGCTCCATCATTTCCCTCTCATGGTGGATCTCCCAGGGAGCATTCAGATTGGCCTGAGAGCTGAAGGTTTCCCTGAGTACAGAGTACTCATGACTTTCTTTGCTTTGGACTATTTCTCCTTCGAGAGAAATTTCACGGAAAGCTCCAGGAGGAAAAGGTTCATTTCTCTCCTCTTCGGTTTCATTTCTCCTCCTCTCCTCGTCCTCCTCTTCTTCAGTGACGTTTTCCAAGCATACCTGAAGCTGCTCTTCCACAGACCTGCTCTTTCCCACCCTGGGAGCTGAAAGAAAACAGAAAACCCAACCGGGCTTTACCAAAAAAAATGTGAAATGGAGTCTCAAGGAAATAAAAACAAACAAGCATAAACTATCACAATTAACCAGAAACTTACTTATTTATTTATTTAATTTATTTAACTTATATGCCGCTCACACTACCCAAAGGTCTCTGGGCAGTTTACAACATTTAAAATACAATAAAAAGGCAAAATAAAAGGGCAAAATAATTAAAATGCAATTAATATATATATTCTAAAAATTGCCATCAGACCCACATTTGATGTTATTGCATGCTTCCATCCTGAGCACACCACAAAATTATCTCCAACCAAGCCCTTACATATAATCGCATCTGCTCAGACCCACAAGATGGAGAATCCAAGCTGAAGGATCTACCAGAGGCATTTCTCAGACTACCTACCCCTTAAACATGGTTCAAGAACTAAGTAACTAGTCAAGTTTAAGTTTATTGTATTGGCCAAAAAGCCGTCACAATTGATTGAGATACAAATGTGATTAAATAAAATCATGATAAAATCACAGACATGTAAAATAACAAGAGGCCTATCTTGGCCTTTTGGCTAAGATCAAGTGTAACCAAGTAACTAAGCAAAATGAATACCTATTGCAACAAAAATACAGAAGAGAAAACAACAGAACACCACTACTTCTCACCTTCATAACTTGAAACCATTCACACACATTGTAAGTGATCTGCAGCTCCTTCCTCACACACACACACACACCTCATGCAACTATTGGCGTACAACAGCCAGGGTGGAAAAAAATCAATGATGAACTCCACTTCTTCAGACATATAGTCATTCACGAAAGCTAATCGTGAGGTAAATTTGCCATGACACCTTTGTTGATATTTTTGTTCTCTTTGGTGATTTATTTGGCTGAATGAGACTAACGCCTCTCTGAAAATGGCTACAACGGAAAGGAAAGCTTACCCAAAGACGCCACGTGGGTCTGATTTTCCTCCATGACTTCCCGGTGCAGAGCTTTCTGGGCTGCGTCCAACAGAAGCCACTCCTCCTCCGTGAAAGATACAGCAATGTCTTCAAAAGCTGCTGAATTCTGTAATAAAAGGAAGCCTCTTATCCTCACAATGGTTCTACCTTTTAAAAGCACATCCAAAAGAACAAATGTCAACAATGGGCAGAGCCAACCCTTCACATGTCATTTTTTTTAGACTTCCTCACAATCATTTGTAGCAAAAGCAAATCCAACGAGGAAATTTCTTTCAGTTCCAGAGAGGAAACTGAGTGTCCAGGATTTCCCCCTCCTCATCCATGTCCCCCCTACCTCTTCTGGCTGCAGAGGGGCTACTTCCATTCCACCAAGATGAAATGAGTCATTTGTCTCCAGTGTGTTTCCAGGTTCTGCAAGGAAGAACAAGAAGGTGGGAGGACATTTATTCTTCATAAACATTTTATTCTTCAACTATATAAGATTACCTCAGTTTACGAAATCAATGTGTCCTCTGGGACGTTACGTCATGCAAAAAATTAGTAAACTGGAACGCAGACTGTTGCAGCAACGGCAGCAGCGCTACAAACCTCCAAGCACGGGGAAACTTCCTTTGCAAAGCAAAAGAAGCCAGAAAAAAAAAACATAAACTGAGACATTGTTTTGAACGGATTTCCATTCATAAACCGGAAATTACGTAAACCGAGACGTACATAAACCGAGATACTACTGTAAAAGCCACTCCTACCCTGATTTGATTAACAAAGCTTCAATGTCTACACAAACATAGAAGATATAAAACTCATACTATCAACACGGCATCAGACACGAGAGAGTGTAAGTCTAAGTACAATACGTTGACAAGGCTCTTACCTGGCAAGAGAGTTCTTCTGTTCTTCTCTTCCATGTTTTTCAGGAGGAGAGACTTCTGTGTTGAATCTGATGGAGCATTCATCACCTGAGAAAAGCCGGAGGAGAAATTTTAAAATTTCTGCACCCCACCCAGCAAAAAAGATAACTGACACAAGAACTAAGGAAGAAATTAAAGAATAAACAGTACAGGGAAGAAAGGGGATGTGCTTGGTTAGTTTATTATTATTTTTTACATGAGCACTTTCTTGGACTTTCAAAAAGATCAAAAGTCTCACCATCTCCTTTCCCCCCTTCTTATCCACTCTCTGGCTCAGGAGAAAACCTTCCGCCAGGGACACAGCCTGGGAAGTGGTTTCTGGCTTGCACTCTCTGACCCAGATCCTCATCTCTGGTGGGAGGAGAGTCAAGAATTGTTCAAGGATGATCAGGTCCAGCATTTCAGCCTTGGTGTTTTTTTCCGGCTTCAGCCACTGACAGCAGAGACGATGAAGTTGGCTACAAACTGCTCGGGGCCCTTCATCCTCCTGGTAGCAAAACTGTCGGAAATGCTGGCACTGAACCTCTGGGCCAAGAGGCTCTCCACGGAGGTTGCTCTCTGCAGTTCTTTTCAGGAATTCCTCTTGGCTCCAACCGTCCATGTTATCTGGCTGTTTCCCTGGTTCGGGACCAAAAGAGTCTTCCACTTTCATCTCCTCCAAACAAATCAAGGGAATGGAATGAACAGGCATTCTTTGTCTCTCTCTGCCAGAAAGACAAACAAAGAACAAGACTTGGAGAAGTGGGAAAGGTTGTGTTATGTTTAAGGCCCCAATCAACGCCACTTCTGACTTATGGGGACCCAGCCAGGATTTTTTTAGGATGAATGCTTAAAATGGATTTCCCAGTTCCTCCTTCTGGTGAATTAAAAACCAGCTTATCAAGCTTTCTTGAGCTCCTTTAGTGCTTCTACTGATAATTATGTTTGGAGAAGTATAAAAGTACTTATTTAATAAAGCCACTGAGGCGCCGCTTCAAGACTCTGAAGGACGGCATACAAATATAACCAATCAATAAATAAATCCCAGCTTGGCTAAGGAAGCTCACCGGGAGAGTCGCATGGTCCAAAGCATCCACTCCCCAAAATTCATGTCCCAAATCTAAGGCAATGGGGCGGGTCTTTCCCCTACAGAGACCACCCCTCTCTCCAGGCAGCAATGGGAGAGAGGGGGTCACCTTCCTTAGCCCTCCCAACGTCCCAGTCTGGAAAGGTCTTCTCCCAGTCCAAACCCCATCCCCAATCAATGCAGATACCCATCACTGGGAAACTGGTTTCCAACCATTCCAGTTCAAAGGAAGGGAGAGCTTGGCTTCACAGGCTGGAAGGAAAGAGGTCCTGGAAAAAGACGTGGGTTTGGGGGACGATCCCAAGAGGAGGCTCACTTGGTCCGGCTTCCTTGGGGGAGGAAAGGGGCGCCTGACTCTTCCAGAGACTCCCCTGCCAGCAGGGGCTCCCCCTTCCTCCGATCCCCCAACCCTTCGCCCCTCTTACTCCTCCCCCCAAACCAAGCCAAGCGTTCCTTCCCTCCCCGGACCTCACCCTCTTCTCGACCCCCGAAAAGGCACCAGCATCCCCACAGAGTCCTTTAGGGGGGAAAAAAAGGAAGATTCCGGCAGGAAGGAAAAAGGCAGCGCACCGCGGAGGCAGAAACAGGAAGCGGACCTTCTGGATGGCTGCGCTCCTCCCTTTGTGACTCTCTAGGATTCCCGAGTCGATGGCTTTAACCCTTTGAGAGGAACCCTGAAGCAGGAAAAAAGGCACCTGGGGAGCGCCAACGCTTGACATTCCATTAAGAAAAAAAAAGGGGGGGGCTTATTTATTTAATTTTTGTGTATTTAAACATTTCCAGCCCATCCTTCTGGGACCTCTTTGCATGGACAGCTCCAGCTGTTGATCAAGGAGGACGCGAGTACGTCATCACCTCTGACCCTTCTGCCTCTCAGCCGTTGGTGTCCAAAGGTAGACTGCCTCTGGGACTGGAGGTTCAACAGTTCTCCAAGCTGGCAGCTGTCATTGCCTCTTGGGGTCAGGAATTCCACACTCTCCTGTGTACTGTACAAAAAAAAAGAGAGAGAGAGATGTCCTTTTCATCTATGCTGACTCTTTAGTTGCACTCAAGTGTGGAATAAAACCTCCAGATGAGGAGGAGTGGTTTACAAATAATCTTCCATTCCCATTTTTGGAGTAAATCAACTTGATCCGTGTGACGTTTCCCACCTGTTTCCCTCAACCAAAGGGCTCACACGGTTTACCTTCTTTCTTTCCTTTGGGGCTCCACCAGGTGGAATTCCTTTACCCACGCTGTAAAATGTATCATTCAGACATTGGCTGCCAACAGAACTTTGCTTATTTAAAGTTATTAGGGAAAACTCAGACTTTCAGATGTTCTTTATTCATTTCATGTTCATATAATCAAGTCAATATACATTCAATCACCACCTGCTTTACGTGTTCAGTTTAATCGGTTTATATATTTTATTATTATTTATTATTATTTATCATTTATTATCATTTATTATTATTTATTATCTATTATCTATTATCTATTATCTATTATCTATTATTATTATTATTATTATTATTATTATTATTATTATTATTATTATTATTATTATTATTATTATTATTATTATTATCTCTTTAATTTTCTGACTCTCTCTCTCTCTCTGCAATCCCCTTCTTCTCTCTTAACTGACTAAACTGACCCCGCCCCTCCAGTCCTCTCATAGGCTCATGCAAATGAGGTTCCCCTATGAGTGACAGGAGTTAGTTAGGCATCCTTCAGTCTCGAAAGACTATGGTAGTGTGCTCTGTATGGAGGACTTGGAACAGCATCTAGTGTGGCTGAGGAGGCCAATTTGAGAGTGACAATCCCTTCCACACTGAAGACAAATACAATCTGTCCCCTGTCCAGCTCCCTGGTTTTGCTGCTTTTGTGATTTCCTTTTTGCCTCGGCCTGCTGGGCAAGGGTCGCTTCAAATTGGGAGAGGCCGCGATGCAGTGCCTGCCTCCAGGCTGAACGCTCAGATGTCAGGGTTTCCCATCTGTTGAGGTCTATTCCTAAGGCCTTCAGATCTCGCTTGCACACGTCCTTGTATCGCAGCTGTGGTCTCCCTCTGGGGCGATTTCCCTGCACTAATTCTCCATACAGGAGGTCCTTTGGAATCCGACCATCAGCCATTCTCACGACGTGCCCAAGCCAACGTAGAAGTCGCTGTTTCAGTAATGTATTCATGCTGAAAATTCCAGCTCATTCTAGGACTACTCTGTTTGGGACTTTGTCCTGCCAGGTGATACCAAAAATCCGTCGGAGGCAACGCATATGGAACGTGTTCAGCTTCCTCTCCTGCCGTGCACAAAGGGTCCAGGAGTCGCTGCAGTACAGGAGTGTGCTTAGGACACAGGCTCTATAGACTTGGATCTTTGTATGTGTCGTCAGCTTCTTATTGAGCCATACTCTCTTTGTGAGTCTAGAGAACATGGTGGCTGCTTTGCCAATGCGTTTATCCAGCTCGACATCCAGAGAGAGGGTGTCAGAGATGGTTGAGCCAAGGTACACAAAGTCATGAACAACCTCCAGTTCTTGTGTAGAGATGGTAATGGAAGGAGTTGAGTCCACGCCCTGGCCCATGACTTGTGTTTTCTTCAGGCTGATTGTTAGTCCAAAGTCTTGGCAGGCCTTGCTGAAACGATTCATGAGTTGTTGGACGTCTTCAGCAGAGTGGGCAACGATGGCTGCATCATCTGCGAAGAGGAAGTCCCGCATGCATTTCAGTTGGACTTTGGTCTTCGCTCTCAATCTAGAGAGATTAAAGAGCTTTCCGTCTGATCTAGTCCGGAGATAGACACCCTCGGTTGCAGTTCCAAAGGCATGCTTCAGCATGACAGCAAAAAAGATCCCAAAAAGTGTTGGTGCGAGGACACAGCCCTGTTTCACTCCGCTTCGGATGTCAAAGGGGTCTGATGTTGAGCCGTCAAAAACTACAGTGCCTTTCATTCCCTCATGGAAAGATCTGGTGATGTTAAGGAGACGAGGTGGACATCCAATCTTGGGAAGTATTTTAAAAAGGCCATCTCTGCTAACCAGATCAAATGCTTTTGTAAGGAGTGATGTAAGGCATTCGTCACAATCAGAGAAAGGGCTGATTCAAGGGAAATCAACTTCTCAGACCCATTCTGGATCTTGGCCGTGTCGCTTGCGCTTGACGACAATCCATGCGGACGCCAAAGCCACGCACCGCAACTCTTATCAGGGTGGATCCCGGGATGTGAATTCCAGTTTCCAGATGTGGACACGAGGGGGGGGTGGGCAGAAGAGAAGAGTCCCAAGAACATGTTGCTTAATGGTCGGAGTCCAGAGATCTCATCCTCCTTCAATCCACCTAATTTTGATTAATGGGAATTCATTGAAATAGGAGCTGCATGACACTGCTGAGACTGGAATCCACCAGTCCTGTATGGTTCTCTTTGTCCTTTTAAACCAAAAAGGGTGGAAAAGCAGGGAAAATGGGGATGGAGGGGGAGAGAGATAAAACCTTTCTTACAAGCAAAATGGTTCATTCTGAAGTTCTGTTTAATGAAAATAAAAGCAATGAAGGGGGAGATTTTATTTATTTATTAGATTTATAAACCGCCCATCTAGAACATGTCTACTCCGGGCGGTTTACATATAACATAAAAATAAACTGAGATAAAAGCCAAATTAATCACAGAGTCCAAGATGGGGAAAGGAAGAGGAGGAGGAGGAGGGGGAGGAGGAGAAGAAGAAAAAGAAGAAGAAGAAGAAGAAGAAGAAGAAGAAGGGGGGGGGAAGGAAAAGGAGGATAGGCTAGGTAATGGCTGTAAGGAAGGCCTGCCTGTCTAGCCATGTCTTCAAGCTAGTCTTGAAGGCCCTCAGCAAGGGGGCCAGGCAGATCTCAGCAGGTAAGTTGTTCCAGAGGTGAAGGGGTCACTGCCAAGAAGGCCCGGTTTTTAGTTTTTTCCCTTCGGACCTCTCTTGGCGTTAGGTTTCTCAGCCACCTGGCCTGACTGGAGCAGGTGATACGAGTAGAACTGGATGGAAGAAGGCACTCTGCCAGGTATGGAGGGCCTAAATCGTTAAGGGCTTTATATGTAATGGTTAGCACCTTGAAATCAATGCGGAAGCGGATAGGTAGCCAATATAAAGCAGCCAAGGTGGAGGAAATAGTGGCCATATTCTGGACCACCTGGAGCTTCTGCATCAATCTCAAAGGAAGCCCCACGTAGACAGCTTTACAGTAGTCTATTCTGGAGACTACACGTGCATGGACTAGTGTGGTGAGCTCCCCCATGTCTAGATAGGGACGCAGCTGGATGATCTGCCAAAGATGTAAGTGGGCGGACTGAACCACGGACGCTACCTGGTCAAGGTAGAGTGGGCGGCATATAAATTAAATAAATAAATAAATAAATAAGATGGACACCCTATGAACTGAATTCTTTGTCATGAGAATCACCCCCCCAAAAAGAGAGGGAGTTCCCAAACTACTAACATTAGGGCCACCCATCCACAGGACCTCCGTCTTGTCTGGGTTGAACCTTAGTCCATTTGACCTCATCCACTGCAGAACGGCCTCCAGGCAGAGCCAAAAGGACGGAACAGCATCCACTGCAGTTGGAAAAAAGGAAATGTAGAGCTGGGTGTCATCATCATATTGGTGACACGAAACTCCACATCCCCAGATGACACCCCCCCAGCCTCATATAGATGTTAAATAGCATTGGGAAGATGATCAAACCCTGCGGGACCTCACAATTGAGGGACCATGGGGCCGACACATTCTCCCCAAGCTGAACTCTCTGGGGACGGCCCTCCAAGAAGGAACGGAGCTGAGCAAGAGCAAGGCCACCAATTCCCAACTCCGAGAGCTTCTCCAGGAGGATACTGTGGTCCACGGTTGTGACGGACAGGTCAGTAACCACTCCTGTCCATCACAATGGAACCCTGATTCAGGAGCCAATGGTTGGGCAGAAGAGGCGGGACTAAGGATATATAAGAAGAATGGAAGTCAGTTAAAGATCAGTTAGACTCTGCGTGGTGGTGTCGAACTGTGGCCCTCCAGATGTTCTTGGACTTCAACTCCCAGAAGCCTTCACCACCACCTCTGCTGACCAGGATTTCTGGGAGTTGAAGGCCAAGAATATCTGGAGGGCCACAGTTCGACACCACTTAGAGTCTGAGAGTCTTAGTTAGGGAAGAGTTAGTGATGAGTTAGGGATATGAGTTAGGGTTAAGGACTTCAGTTATAGAGAAGCAGTTTAGGCAGTTAGGACCAGCCTTGTGTTAGAGAATAAGACAAGGAAAGTACAGATATTGTATTGTTTATGGTTATGATTGGAATGAATTAGAAGTGAAAAGAAATGAATAAATACCTTGATTAAAAATGATTCTACGTAAGCAAGTATGAATGTTACCAAAGCACAATTCCTTGAATGAATAAAATAAGACCATCCATGATTTACTCTACATGATTTACTTATAAACAAATAAACATTGTTTTATGGAATAACACTGATTTAAGAGTCATATTTGATAGAGTGAGGAATAACATCTCTGGTGGTAGTGGAAAGGGTTGAGAAATAAATGTCATACCCAAAAGTGAACCTGGGTTGTGTGGAAGAACAAACAGGGGAACTGGGGGTGTGTGACAATGGTATCAAAGACGGCTGAGGTATCAAGGAGGACGAGCAAGGACATTTTGCCCCCATCGGCCTCCATAAGTAGATCATCCAACAGGGTGACCAATGCCGTTTCCATGCCTTGGCGCATGCCTTGGTTTCATCCAAGAGAGCCTGAAGCTGGTCAGCCACCACCCTCTCAACTACCTTGCTAAGGTAAGAAAGATTGGCGACGGGCCTATAATTGCCAGTGTTGTCTGCCGCCAAGCTTGATTTCCTTCTAATGGGTCTAATGAGCATTTTCCTCAAGAAGAGACCCATTTATTATTTCAGTGGCCCATTCAGTTATCACCGGCCTGGTGGCCAGGCCGGCCAAGAGAGGTGGTGGTGACTCGACAGTGATCAAGGACCTTGTCCACCTCTGCGGACGTCACAGGTTGAAACTGAGTCATTCTCAACGGACAAGACGCTACGCGCTGGATATCTCAGCTCGATCCACTGTTTTCAAATAGGGTGCGAGATCCCGGCGGATGGCCTCCACTTTTGATTTTTAAAATGCTGCAAATTGGTCACAAGAAATGCTAGATGGAGGCCAATCGTGGCCAATTCCGGATAGGTTGCGTACTATACGGAAGTGTGGCCACCCACATCTGTGGGTCCATTAAGAAGTTGGGACATGTCCAAGGAAGCCATGGTTTCCAAGAACTCAAGAGCTGGACCAGTAACTTCCGCCTACACATGCATGTTCAAATCACCCAAGACAATCACTCTTGGGAATCCCAATAGAGACACGGAAACAAAGTTGGTTAGCTCCGGTAGGGAGGTGGCTGGATCATGGGAAGCACGGTATGCCAGCAAGACCCCAATACCATCCTTGGCCCCAATCAACATATGGAGGGCCTCTAGACCCAGCATCACTACTACAGAGAGCCTGACAACCTCAAAGGTGTCCTTATAAACAATGGCAACTCTCCCCCAACCCTCCGGTCTACCCTGATGCTGGACAGCATAACCGGGGGGGGGGGGGACAGGCAAGACAGGGAATGACATAAAAAACTTCAGTAAATACAAGTATAGGGTGTATGTATATGTATTCTCGAAGGCTTTCACAGCCGGGATCTGATGGTTGTTGTGGGTTTTTCGGGCTCTTTCGCCGTGTTCTGAAGGTTGTTCTTCCTAACGTTTCGCCAATCTCTGTGGCCGGCATCCTCAGAGGACAGAAGTCAGAACTCTGTCTGTACTCTGGTGCAGTTTGTTTGGCTAGTTAAGTATTTATAGCTGTGGGATCAGCTTTTGCCCTTTTCAGGAGATGGGTGATTGTGGTGATCAGCGCGTTTTTTTGTTGTGGGTTTATTGTTGCGGTAAGAGGGATAGATTATCTGTCACTGTGATTGATGGATGCTGTTAGCTGGTCTTTTGTGCGCAGTGATCACTGGTCCTTGCAGTTGGGTAGAGTTCGTTGACCTTTTGCAGGCTGTATTTTTCAGTGCTGGGAGCCAGATTTTGTTGAGTTTTAAACGTTCTTCTTTTTTGTTGACCAGCAGAGCTTCAAAATGCTAATCCCATGGCTACAAATACTCTACTATCCCACACACTACGCCAGAACACAGACAGCGTTCTGACTCCTGTCCTCTGAAGATGCTGGCCACCGAGACTGGCGAAACATTAGGAAGAACAACTTTTCGAATACGGCCAAAGAGCCTGAAAAACCCACAACAACCATAGGGTGTATATCTTTGCTTTTATATATTGGAAAATGGTATTGTACAACACAGTCTGTATATAAATACTATATGTGCTTATATGGGAAAGACTAGAATGTGATATTTGCACAGTGAAGCATTCCGACCAATCAGAATCTGTCTGGCATCAGCCAGAGAGCTATATAAAGCAAGGGGCAGTTAACAGGTCTGGCAGATGGGAACAAACATGTGATATGGTTAGGATGGAGCCGATTAGCTTAGGTTGAAGGAGTTGGTTGTCTGTTATAGTAACTATGATGATCAAGTTTAAGGATGATATATAGTGGTGCCTTGCATAGCGACGATAATCGGTGCAGCAAAAATCGCTGCAAAGCGATTTCGTCACTATGCGATTACAAAAAGCCCATAGGAATGCATTGAAACCCCTTCAATGCGTTCCTATGGGCTTCAGACTCACCTTTAAATGAAAATCCTCCATATGGCGGCCATTTTCGCTGCCCAGTAAGCGAGGAATCCGTCCCAGAAAACAGCGGGCGGCCATTTTTTTTACCCGGCAGCCATTTTGGAACCGCCAATCAGCTGTTAAAAAAATCATTGCTTTGCGATGATCGGTAAGTGAAACAGGGTACCGATCATCGCAAAGCGATTCCCCCCCATTTAAAACATCGCAATGCGATCGCTTTTGCGATCGCAAAATCTTCATCGCTATGCGATTTTGTCATTAAACGGGGCACCCGTTAAGCTTGGCACCACTGTATTAACATAACTAGGCCAAGTACTAGCACATATATAATGCACCAAAATGTCAGAGCACTATGAGTTTATTCTATTCTACATACATTTTAAACAGTATAAGTTCTGTAATGTTCTTAATTAAGACGAACTGATCATTTTATTATTTACTTTGAACTGCTGACACACACAGGAGAATATCAATTTTTACTCTGCGTGTGATCTTTTATTGTAACCCTCAAAACTGCTGTGCGCAAGCTCGGTCAGTTACATTTTGAATTTTTTAAAAACCAAACCAGCAGCATATCCACTTATTTCTAGACTGGCCAGCCACAAACCACCTGCCTAGTATCATGTAGGTCCCCCTCATGCTGCTAAAACACGATGTGTTGAGGCATAGACTCCACAAGCGTCCGGTGGTCTCTGTCACAAAGACATCAGGAGAAGATCCATTCAATCCTGCAAGTTGCAAGTGTTGGGCCTCCATGGATTGGATTTGATGTTCCAGCACATCCTGTAGATGCTCCATCAGACTGAAATCCGGGGAATTTGAAGGCCAAGGCAACACCTTGAACTCCCTCCCTGTCATGTTCCTGAACAACTTTGGAAGGGTGACAGGGTGCGTTCTTCGGCTGAAAGAAGCCACTGCCATCAGGGAACACCGTTGCCACGAAAGGGTGTACGTGGTCTGCAACAATCTCTCTAGCAGGTAAATGTCAAAGTAATATCCACATGAAAGCCAGGATCCCAGCAGAACATTGCCCAGAGCATAACACTGCCTCCGCCGGTCGGCCTTCTTCCCATAATGCATCCTGCTGCCGTCTCTTCCCCAGGTAAACGACACACATGCACCTGGATGTCCACCTGATCTAAAAGAAAACATGATTCTTCAGACCAGGCAACCTTCGCCCACTGCTCCGTGGTCCACTTCTGACACTCACATCCCCATTGTAGGTGTTTTCAGCAGTGGCCAGGGGCCATCATGGGCACTCTGACAGGTCTGCAGCTACCAAGCCCCATATGCAGCAAACTGCCACGCGCGGTGTGTTCTGACGCTTCACTATCATGGCCAGCATCAACGAACCCTGATGCCAGTTCACCGATTGTTCTTCCTTGCACCATTTTTGATAGGTACTAAGTACTGCATACCGGGAAATACCCCAGCAGACTTGGAGATGCTGTGACCCAGTCCTCTGGCCATCACTATTTAAACCTTGTCAAAATCACTCAGATCTTTTCGCTTGCCCGTATTTCCTGCTTCCAACACATGAAATTCAAGAACTGACCTTTCACTTGTTGCCTATGTATCCCACCTCTCAACTGATGCCACTGTAAAGAAATAATCAATGCTATTCCCCTGTCAGTAGTTTCAATGTTGTGGCTGATCAGCGTATGGGTATGTATATCCAATTTCTAACATTGATCTCCACCAGATGCATCATCCACCGGGATGCTTCATCCTTGTCATACTGTAACTGTGCAGAAATCATCCGCTTCTGTGTGGATCCTTTGATGCTTCGTGAGTTGCATCCTCCGCCCAAAGGTGTCCCCACACACCAGGCACTTGAACGGCCTCTTTGCCCCGGTGTGGATCCGGTGATGGGTGGTGAGGCTCGCTCGCTGACTGAAGCTCTTCCCACACTCCAAGCAGGCAAAGGGCTTCTCCCCCGTGTGGATCCGCATGTGGGCGGCAAGGTGTGTGCTCTGGCTGAAGCACTTCTCGCACTCTGAGCATTTGTAGGGTTTCTCTCCCGTGTGGGTCCTCATGTGGGAAGCCAGGTGGGTGCTCCGGCCGAAGCACTTCCCGCATTCTAAGCACGTGAAGGGTTTCTTCCCTGTGTGGGTTCTCACGTGGCGAGCCAGGTTCGTGCTGTGAGTGAAATGCTTCCCACATTCCCCACACTGAAAGGGCTTCTCCCCCGTGTGGATTCTCAGATGGCAAGCCAGCTGCGTGCTGGAACTCAGCTGCTTCCCACATTCCTGGCAGTTGAACGGCTTCTCCCCGGTGTGGATCCTCTGGTGGCAAGTCAAGCTTCCGCTCTGGCTGAAGCTCCTCCCGCACTCTAAGCACGTGAACGGCTTCTCCCCTGTGTGGATCCTCACGTGGGAAGCCAGGTTCGTGCTGTGATTGAAGCTCTTCCCACATTCCAGGCACTGAAAAGGTTTCTCCCCCGTGTGGATCCTCATGTGGGAAGCCAAGTTGGTGCTGTGGCCGAAGCTCTTTCCGCAGCTAAGGCACACAAAGGGCTTCTCCCCGGTGTGGGTTCTCTGATGGGAAATCAAAGTGCTCTTATCGTTAAAGCTCTTTCCGCATTCTGAGCATACAAACGGTCTCTCCCCCGTATGGAGTCTCATGTGGGACGCATATTTCGTGCTCTGGCTAAAGGTCTTTCCGCACTCAAGGCACTGGAAGGGTCTGTGCTGCCTGTGAATTCCGAGATGCCTTTCGAGCGACGCGTTATCGCAAAAACGCTTGGGGCATTCGGAACATTTCAGGACTCTTTTCCCCATGTGGATTTTCCAGTGAGCAAGCAGGCTGGCTGGGCAGTCGAAGCTTTTCCTGCACACTGAGCACTGGTGGTCTTTAGGGCTTTTCCCTCTTTCCTCACAGAGAGAGTTTTCACAGAGATCCCCGAGTGAAGAAGCAAAAGATTCGTTCCTCCAGTTCTGTCCGACATCGCCCTCCATCTCTGGGATGTTCTCCGCCCAGGCATCAAGCTGGTCTTCTGCATGTCTGCTCCCCCTCGCGTCATAGGCTGAAAAAAGAAACACAGAATCCACCTGCAACTTAAAAATTTAATTTCATATTGGGGCAGAAAACCCATCAATCGTAAACTAGTGTAGAAGAACCACAAGCGGTTTTTGTCTTTGTATCCAAATGGACTTTGGAAAAGAGTGTAAATTTCTTTTAAAAGCCTATTCAAATCAAACCAGATGGGACACAATTTTCTCGTGAAGGCCTCCAGTGCTGGAGCACTCAGCACCTCCTGAGGTCACTGGCTCCACTGTTGTACTGCTCAAACTGTTAAAAAGTTTTTTTTCCTGATATTCAGCCTAAATCTTTCAAAACTGTTCTTATCAACTGATGGGAAAATCAAAAACAAAAGGATGAGCCTTGTATTATCTTTAAACCTGTGATGCATATATCAAATACACAGTAGGACACCCCCCATACACGGGATAGGCATCTACAGATTCATTCTGTTGCTTGAAAATACTAAATAGCACCCCCACAAATAGTATTTACAGTCTTGCCCCGCTGGATGATCACCTTGCTCTACAACAAATCCACATTACGTTGACATTTTTGCAATCGCAAAAGCGATCGCAAAACGATGGTTTAAATGGGGGAATTTCGCTTAGTGATGATCGGTTCCCTGCTTCGGGAACCGATTTTTCGCTTTACGACAGCTGATCGTTGGGTTTCAGAATGGCTACCGGCTTTCAAAATGACCTCTCGCTGTTGTCTAGGACCGATTCCTCGCTTTACAGGTACCGAAAATGGCCCCTGTATGGAGGATCTTTGCTGGACAGTGAGTTTTTCAGCCCATTGGAACGCATTGAATGGGTTTTCAATGCGTTTCAATGGGATTTTTTGTTTCGTTTGACAATGTTTTCGCCCTACAGCGATTTCGTTGGAACGAATTAAAATCGTCAAGCAAGGTACCACTGTATAGGTAATTCTAGGGTGTGTTTACTGGCCACTAGAGGAAGCCACTAGATGGCCACTAGAGGGACGTGGTGGCGCAGAAGGACGTGGTGGCACTGCAGGCTAAACCGCAGAAGCCTGTGCTGCAGGGTCAGAAGACCAAGCAGTCGTAAGATCGAATCCACGCGACGGAGTGAGCGCCCGTTGCTTGTCCCAGCTCCCGCCAACCTAGCGGTTCGAAAGCATGCAAATGCAAGTAGATAAATAGGGACCACCTCGGTGAGAAGGTAACAGTGTTCCGTGTCTAAGTCGCACTGGCCATGTGACCACGGAAGATTGTCTTCGGACAAACGCTGGCTCTATGGCTTGGAAACGGGGATGAGCACCGCCCCCTAGAGTTGAACACGACTGGACAAAAATTGTCAAGGGGAACCTTTACCTTTACCTTTTTAGAGGAAGCCAGAGACCATGCAATGTACAGTGGAACCTCAACTTACAAACGTCCCTATTTGCGAACGATTCGAGTTACGAATGGCTCCATCTGCAAAAAGTTGCTTCGACTTGCGAACGGAGCCTCGACTTACGAACCAAAAAGAAAAAAACTTTCCTGCCCTTTTTTTGACAAATCGATTTCCATGGATTACAAGCCCTTTGTAAACATAGTCACTCTCGGGATTGGATGGCACGAGAGTTCATGTTAAATGAAAGTTCTTAGTTTTCAATATATTTTTGTTCTTATTTCTGCCTTCTTTGGTGTCTTGCTCTTGATGAAAGAAGCTAACCTCCCTGAAAAGGACTACAAGTGAGCTTACCAAGAGATACCAGGTGGGCCAAATTCTCCTCCGTGACTTCCCTGTGGAGATCTCTTTGGCCTGGATCCAGTAGCGCCCACTCCTCCTCGGAGAAATACACCGCCACGTCCTCAAAGGCTATTGGACCCTGAAATAAAATGGAACTTCTTAATCTCCTAGATGAGGATGATTCTCCCTTAATACAGTTGTGCCTCGCTTTACGATTGTCCCGTATAACAACAAATCCGATTAACAATGCCTTTTTTTGCGATCGCAAAAGCGATAGTGAAACGATGCTTCCTATGGGCAAAATCCGCTGTGCGATGATTGGTTCCCTGCTTCCGGAACTGATTTTTCGCATTTGCGAACAGCTGATTGTCAGGTTCCAAAATGGCCCCCAGCTGAAGAAAATGCAATACCAAGACACATTCAATGCAGCAATACAAAAATCCATTTAAAGATCCACTCAGCAGTTGTTCACTGAGAGAAAGCCCGCCTGAACAGAAAGGTCTCTGCCTGCTTGCGGAAGGTCAGCCTGGCCTCCAGTAGCAGGGAGTTCCAGAGTCTGGGATCAGCCGCAGAGAAGGTGCTCTCCTGTGTCCCCATCAGATGCACGTATGAAAGTGATGGGACTGAGAGAAAGGCTTCTCCTGAGGATCTTAACACTAAAGCGGGCTCATAATGGGAGATGTCGTCCTTGAGACAGCTTGGACCCAAACCATTTAGAGGTTTATAGGCTAAAACCAGCACTTTAAACTCCACCCAGAAACTGATCAGCAGCCAGTGGAGCTGTTATAATAGGGGGCATTATTCCTGTGGCCAGCCCCAGTTAGCAATTTGGCTGTCGTGTTTTGGACCCGCTGAAGTTTCCTGACACTTTCCATAGGCAGCCCCATGTAGAGCGTGTTACAGTAATTCAGACAGGTTGTAACTAAGGCATGAATTACAATGGCCAAATCAGAATTTTCCAGGAATGGGTGCAGCTGGCACACCAGTGTTTACTGTTGCTCGAACACACAAACACTCCAAAGTGTCTACTTCCCTGAAAGGTAACTGAGATGTAATACTTTAGGAATCTAGATGTAATATTCTAGATAATCTCACCTTTCCCCATGGTCAGTTTTGATAAAAGCAAATGGAAGGGGTAAGATTCCTTTAGGTTCCAAGTACAGTGGACCCTCAACTTACGAAGGACCCTACTTACGAAAATTTTGAGGTACAAAAAGCTCTGGCCGCAAAATTTTGGTTTGACTTGCGGCCGGAGCTTCGACCTACGAAAGGCAGGGGGAAAGCGGAGCGGCTTTCAGCTTCCTGGGCTTCACAACCCCCTTCGGGGTCCCTGTCTCCCGTCCCTGGTGCCCTCTACCTTCTGTCCCTGTGTGATTTTTTTTCTTTGCCTGGGACAGATTAAATGCTTTTCAATGCATTCCTATTGGAAATGGAACCCTCGACCGACGGACTTTTCGACCTGCAGCCACCATTCCAAAACTGATAAATTCTGTAAGTCGAGGAACCACTGTATGCCTACAAGGGAGAGAAGCCGCCAGGTTCTTTCTGCCTGACGGTTCGCTGAAACTCCCTACCTGATCGGATTCAGTAGATGCTATTTCCATTTCACCATAAGGAAGAGACGAGTGTGGACATGTTGTCAGTGTATTTCCAATGCCTGCAAGAGAGACAGGCCAGCAGGGTGAGAAGATGCTTATTCTTCTTGTAACATCACATTCTTTACTTCTGCAGGAAAAAGTTTCTCATTCTGATTAACGAGCATTGAACCATTCTGCCAGGGATACCACCTAGGAAGTGCTTTTAGCCCTAAATTCTCTGACCCAGCTCCCCATCGCTGGCAGAAAGACAGTTAAAATGGAATTCAGCATCTTCGAGAAGGTATACGAGAGCAAAACCAAGTAGAAATAAGGTTGACCAATTCTTTACCTGATAGATCGGCTTCTCCACTTTCTGCCTGTGTTTCCCCTTGAAAGGGTAGCTTGAGCCTTGGCTCCCATGGGAGGATGGCTGCCTGGGAGAAGCCAGTGGCCAATGGTGAGAAGCCCTGCAAGCAAAACAAAATGTGGACACTCAACACGGGAATCAACAAAGAAGTGAACAAATGAAAGACACAAGAAGGAATGACAGCTTCGGAAGAGTAAAGGGAGACATACTTTGACTGGACAATTCCCATCAAAGGGTGGGCAATGCTCAGGAAGACCAGAATTCTCACCAGCAACTCCTCTTGCTTCTTATCTGCTGCCTGGCCCAGGAGGAAACCTTCCGCCAAGGACACAGCCTGGGAAGTGGATTCTGGCCTACATTCTCTGACCCAGATCCCCATCGCTGGTGGGAGGACAACCAGAAGCTGTTCGAGGACGATCAGGTCCAGCATCTCCATCTTGGTGTGTTTTTCTGGCTTCAGCCACTGACGGCAGAGACGGTGGAGTTGGCTGCAAACCGCCCGGGGCCCTTCAGCCTCCTGGTAGCAGAACACCCGGAACGGCTGGCTCTGAACATCTGGACCAAGGGGCTTCCCACGGAGACGGTACAGTGCGGTTCTTTCTGGGAAGCCTTCATTATGCCATAGGTCCATGCCATCCAGCTGTCTT
Organism: Pogona vitticeps; assembly: GCF_051106095.1. Classification (NCBI taxonomy): domain Eukaryota; kingdom Metazoa; phylum Chordata; class Lepidosauria; order Squamata; family Agamidae; genus Pogona; species Pogona vitticeps. Next base: position 15,048,342 of record NC_135784.1, read on the forward strand.
CCAGCATCACCACCAGCACAATCTTGCAGGTTCATCTCCTCCAAAGCAGCCACAGGAATGGAAGAGAACGAGGACGCAACCCTGAATAGCAATTCAGGAAGGAGGCCCCTCTGCCTGATCTATTAACAGCCAACCTTGAAGGGTTTTAAGACACCAGAATATTTTAATAATAAAAAATAGTTATTAATAATCTTAGAAGGGCGAAGTGGGAAAGGAGCTTAGGGAGCATCACGTCCAGCCCCTGTCAATGAGGGAGAAGCGGGGACTCGAACTCGCAACCTCTAAACCACTGATGCCCAGACTAAAGAGGGAGGGAAGGAAGGTGGCACCTGGCTCCCCCAGGGACTCCCCCACCCCCCAGCTGAGCCTCCCTTTCCCCTGGTCCTGCCCCCCCAAGCCAAGCCAAGCCTTCGCCCCCTCTTCTCCAAGCGCTGCCCCACCGCCTCCCTCCCTCCCTCTCCCCGCCCAGAATTTCCTCGCTTCCCGCCCCCTCTCCACCGAAGCATCTGCAGCCCCTCCGGGAACTCCCAAGATGGGGGGGGGGGTTTCTTGCGGGAAAGAAAAGGACGGCGCACCTCGGAGAGCGGAATCGCCCTCCTTCCTTCCCTGCGTGGCGCTCTAGGATGACACCACTCTCTGCTTTAACCCTTTTAGCACAAAGAATAACGAGCGGCTCCGTCTTTTGGGGTCTCGTTCCTTGAGCGCTCTTTGTGCGCACAAGGAACGAGACCCTAAAGGCGAGCAGCCCGTTCTTCCTTGGTTTAAAATCATCCTTCCTTGGTTTAAAATCCATCAGAAAGGAACTATTTAGTGGATGCACGCTGTACTTTAAAATAAATAAAAATGGCTTTGCCTTCTTTCCTGATCAGAATGAGTTTCATTATGCGACCAAAAAATAATAATAAAAAAATCAACAGGGCTTCCTATTATGGTTACTTCTCTCCTTGATTGATTGACTGATTGAAAATATCTTAACCCCGCCTTTCTCCTTAGAAAAGAACCCAAGGCGGCTTACAGGATTTAAAAACTATATTTAAAAACAAAATACTGTAATGAGGCTACAAAGATGACGTGCCTCATTAAACGGCAATTATTTAAAGCCAAAAACTCTCAGTGTAGAAATATTAGAAACAACAAAATGCCCTCCATGGAAATGGAAACCCAGGCAAGACTGAAGACACAATCAAAGCAGTGATGGGTAATAATCCATCTAAAAATATCAGGTTCAGTCATTGAGGGAAAGCTCAATTAAAGAGAAAAGTCACTTGATTGACACCCCATCTATCTATCTATCTATCTATCTATCTATCTATCTATCTATCTATCTATCTATCTATCTATCTGTCTGTCTGTCTGTCTGTCTGTCTGTCTGTCTGTCTGTCGCCTCTTCCCGCTGTTTTTGGCATCCGTGAGGGAGAGCCTTGGAACTGATCCCCCACAGATATTGCAGTCCTATTGTACAACCCATTTTTTTTCACCTCCCTGTGAGATGCTTTGACTGTCATGGAGCCCAGTCTCATGTGCATAATTTTGGCCCCTCCCTGCACAGCGATTATTTTATTTCCATCCCACCTTTCCCTCCCAAAAAGAGGAAATGGGACGCATTTCAATTTGTGCAGCCCAAACTTATGGACAGGATCCGTGACAGAGGAGAGCACATTCAAGTGTGATAGAAGTAAAAGTTTGACTTATTCAATTAAGGCAATTGCCTCATAAAAGATTGTTCTTACTTGAAAAAGAAAAACAAGTTGTTTGGTGTGTGTGTGTATTCAGAAGAGATTAGCCAGCCTTGTAAAAACAGGCTCCTCGACCCCCCCTTTCTCCTTGCCTTTTCTTCTCTGTTCAAGGTCTCACGCTTTTCTGAGATAAGCATGGAATGTTGAGACAAGGGGCCCGATTTAGGGAAAGTGAATTGTTCTGCGCATGTCTAAAATGTGTTTTCACTAATCCAATGAATTGTTGCTAACTAACTTAATGACCTCAAAGGCCCACCCCTCTCGCCCTGAGGGGACAGCTATAAGACTGTACCAATTCCTTTGTTCTTTGAAGAAATCCTAATCACCCACAATTAAGGTGAAATTGGTTTTTCTTCCCACCAACTGCAGTGGTGTCCTGTTTGTTTTGTTCTCATGTAAATAAAATGAACTTCAATAGAAAAGCCTTCGTGTCTCAGTCTTTTGTTTAAGGTAAATTGTTTGGCATAACAAGTGGATGAAGATGTGTACAATCTGAAGCTTAAAGTGAGCAACCAAAAGAGGCCCGTGGTCAGCGGAAAGCCAGATCAGAGATTTAACTGGTGCTGGATGGGGTTATGTTCCTTCAAAAACTCAGGTTCCTATTTGGATGCAGCCCTGAGGCCGGACACCCTGGTTTCACTGGCGACTAGCAGGGTGTCTCCAGAGTCCAAGCTGGCGTGCCATGGGTTCCTCAGTTTAATTCCTCTGCAACAATTACTACCAGTCTGTTTCCAGATCCAATTAATAATGCTGGATATGGCCTATATACCTCTTTATGACCTGGGTCCAGACTACCTTAAAAGGACAGGATCTCCCCATATGGATTTCCTTGGCTTTCAAGATCTTTGGGAGAGGGCCATCTCCTGGTCTTGCTGGAGGACAAGTACAAGTAGCTCCAGAGCTAATGAAGTGGTTGGGCCAAAGCCGAAAGGACGCTCAGCTGTGGATGTGCCTGGAAGTGAAAGGAAAGTCCAATGCTGCAAAGAAAAATACTGCATAGGAACCTGGAATGTAAGATCTATGAACCTTGGTAAGCTGGAGGTGGTCAAACAGGAGATGGCAAGAATAAACATTGACATCCTGGGCGTCAGTGAACTAAAATGGACAGGAATGGGCGAATTCAATTCAGACAATTATCATCTCTACTATTGTGGGCAAGAATCCTGTAGAAGGAATGGAGTTGCCCTCATAGTCAACAAAAGAGTGGGAAAAGCTGTACTGGGATACAATCTCAAAAATGATGGTATGATTTCAATACGAATCCAAGGCAGACCTTTCAACATCACAGTAATCCAGCATTAATGCAGCAACCATGTATGCTGAAGAGGCTGAAATAGACCAATTCTATGAAGACTTACAACACCTTCTAGAACTGACACCAAAGAAAGATGTTCTTCTCATTATAGGGGACTGGAATGCTAAACTAGGGAATCAAGAGATAAAATGAACAAGGAAGTTTCGCCTTGGAGTTCAAAATGAAGCAGGCCAAAGGCTAACAGAGTTTTCTCAAGAGAACAAGCTGGTCATCACAAACACTCTTTTCCAACAACACAAGAGGTGACTCTATACATGGACATCACCATCGGACACGACTTAGCGACTAAACAACGAAGGAAATCCGCTGTGCTGGGGTTTTTGTTATATACATGAACAGCTCTCTTATTTTCCTGCCTTTGGATCGGCCCTTTTTGCCCTCATAACTGACATTCAGTTCTGTCTCAGCAGATGGCAAATCACAGGAGAAAGTGCTTTACTTTGTTCCCCAAAAAGTAGCATTACTTTGTCTTGGGGCAAAGACCCAACTTAGTAGCCCTTCATTCGAAACACACAAATTGATTTACAAGGCACACGGTGTATATCTTTTCCTTCTGACAGCTTTCTCCTGCTGTTTCACTGACCCATGGAGGAGAAATAAAAATAACAGCAGCTTTACAGCAGGATGGATAGCTCAGTGAGTTCGTATCTGGCTGCAGAGCCAGAGGCTGGGAGTTCGATTCCCCCACGGTGCCTCCTGGGAGTAGGGCCAGCCTGTGTAGCCTTGGGAAACCACTTCTGAGTATTCTGTAGCTGGAAAATCCTAGAGAGGGTCACCGTAAGTCAGGATTGGTTTCACAGCACACAATTATTTTTATTTTTATTACAGTCTACACTGCCCCAGGTCATAAACTTAAGAATGTCCTTGAGTTGTGGGAATCACCAAAGTCTTCCAAGACTGTCTTCTCCAGCATCTGAAACAGAAAAAGACTGAGATGATACTCTTTGTTCTTACTTAATAGCAGTGTTCATATTTCCCTGTCCTTAAAACATGGAGGTCAGCTCTGCAGCAAACATGATTATAAACCCAGAAAAGTACAGTGGTGCCTCGCTTAGCGATGTTAATCCATGCAGAAAAAAACACTGCAAAGCGATAATATCGCTAAACGATATTAAAAAGCCCATAGAAACGCATTAAACGCCATTAATGTGTTCCTATGGGCTTCAAAACTAACCTTAAGCAAAAATCCTCCATTACGGCGGCCGTTTTCGGTGCCTCTAAAGCGAGGCAACACAGCTGGCGGCCATTTTGTTTACCTGGTGGCCATTTTGGAACCGCCGATCAGCTGGCATAAAACGAAGCGAACGTTATGCGAGGCACCACTGTACCGCCAACATTCTCACCTGTGTGGGTTCTTCAGCAGGCAGGAAATTTTCAGCCCCGATGGACGTTTTCTCCATATCCCAACCATTTAAAGGGTTTCTCTCTGGTGTGGGTTCTGTGATGAAAAATAAGGAACCCAGTGCGACCGAGGGTCTTTGCATTTTCCAAGCATTTAAAGGGTTTCTCCCTGCGTGAATCCGCATGTGGGAAACAAGCTCCGTATTCCGACTGAAACGTTGGCCACATTCCAAGCATTTAAGTGGTTTCTCCCCAGTGTGGACCTTCTGATGAAAAATAAGGCTTGAACTGTGACTGTAGCTCTTCCCACACTCCAGACACTTAAACAACTTCTCTCCTCTGTGGATTCTAATATGGGAAGTCAGGCCTCCATTGTGGCTGAAGCTCTTCCCGCATTCTAAGCATCGAAAGGGTTTCTCCCCCGTGTGGGTTTTCTGATGAAACGTCAGGTTGGCACTGTGGCTGAAGCTTTTACCACACTCCAAACAGTTAAATGGTTTCTCTCCTGAGTGGATCCTTTGATGGGAACTCAGAGTGCTTCGAAGGCTGAAGCTCTTTCCACACTCCAGGCATTCAAACGGCTTCTCCCCGGTGTGGATTCTGACGTGGGAAGCGAGGTTTGTGCTCTGACTGAAGCTCTTCCCACACTCCAGGCATTTAAAGGGTTTCTCCCCCGTATGGATTCTCATGTGGGAATTGAGGTATCGGCTCTGACCAAAACACTTCCCGCATTCTGCACATTCGAAGGGTTTCTCCCCGGTGTGGACTCTCCTGTGGGAAGAGTAGTTGGTGATGTACCTGAAATTCTTCCCACATTCGAGGCATTCAAAGGGTTTTTCCCCCGTGTGGATCCTCATGTGGGAGCAGAGGCTTGTGCTCCGGGTGAAGCTCTTCCCACAATCTAAGCATCTAAATGGCTTCTCTTTTCTACGGTCCGTCAGATGTGTTTGAGCAGACGGATTATCACAAAGGCACTCTGAGCATGTAAGTGGCTTCTCCCTCATGCCTTTTTTCCAGAGAGTATTTAGACTATCTTCATACTTCAGGTTTTTCTTGCACACAGAGCAGAAAAAAACTTCATTGCTTTGCTCTGTTCTTCCTCGGCGTGATATTTTGTCGGATTTCTTTTCAGTCTGAGAATGGCTGTCACTCATTCTCTTCTGTTCCACTTCAGTTTTCTTTCTCTTCTGTCGTTTCCCCTCCTTCTTGGTGATTCTCTTCAAACAGATCTGAAGCTGTTCTTCCTCATTCCTGTTCCTTCTTGTATCAGGTGCTGAAAAAAGTAAAAAAAAAATAATAATAACTGGACTGAAAATGAAAAACAGCGTTTAAACTAGGAACAAATCTAACTAATGTCAAATTGTGATGGAATACACATCCTAAAGGTGAAACCTGAGAGGCTTAGCTAGGCCTAGCTCCAACTAGCTTCCTGTTCTGAAAGAAAGTTCCCAGCAAGCACTGGGCAAAAAAACAAGAAGCTTGGATGAAGCTAGGCCGAGCTAAGCCCAAAAGCCTTCTAGCTGAGGCCTTTTGCCCAGGTGAGCCAAATTTAGGTGTCAGTAAGGTGTCTCTCAGGTAGAATTCCCAGCATTGTGAATTATGGGATTTGTAGCAAATGAAACCCACAGAGGCCATCCCTATAAAAAATTAACTAAACAAATGTTTTGCTGCTGGGTGGCGCACATATATATATATTAATATATATTTTTATAAAGTTTTAATGCTTACTTACAAGGCCCTAAACAGTTTAGGACTTCAATATTTGGCGAAACGCCTACTCCCACCAAGGTCTACCTGGATCACCCGAGTGAGTCAGGATGTGAGGCTAAGGAGCCTGACGCTGAGAGAGGCCCGGAAGGAGAAAACTCGAAATCGGGCCTTCTCAGCGGTAGCTCCTTGCCTCTGGAACAATCTCCCTCCAGAGATTCGCGCAGCCCCCACGCTGGGTATCTTTAAAAATCAATTAAAAACATGGATGTTTATTCAGGCCTTCCCTCCAGTCAATACTTGAACCTTTTCTTTTTATTTTCTTTATTTATTCTTCACTCTGTTTTCCTGTCTTGTAAATTCTTGTGTTATTTTTATTAGTTGTTTTATGTTGCATTGGAAGCCGCCTAGAGTGGTCGCATGACCAGATAAGCAGGGTACAATAAAATATGCGCGCCGCCCACTCTACCCAAAGGTCTCTGGGCGGCTTACTGTACAACAATTAAAATACAATAAAAAGATAAAACAATTAAAATGCAATTAAAATAGATACTCTAAAACTGCCATCAGGACATGCAATGAAAGGACCACACATGCTATGTATTTTGTTTTGATTCAGACACTGATTTCACCAACAAAACAAAAGGAAAGAACAAGGCAAAAGAGCAAAAACAAAAATCCTGTGGCACCTTTATGGCTAACAAACAATTGAAATACTGTACCATTATCATATTGCGACATTTTTCAGGATTTTCTAGGTAGAGAGAGCTCAGAAGTGGTTTCCCATTGTCTTTTTCTGGGGGAATCCTGGGACTGTGCAGCTGGCCCAAGGCCACCCAGGCTGGCTCTGCTCACAGGAGGCCCCGTGGGGGAATCAAATATGATGTATTTCAACATCCATTCCGGATTAACCTTCGCTATAGCGAAACATCGCTAAACAGAATTTAAAAAGCCATAGAAACGCAATGCGTTCCTATGGCTTTAAAACTCACCGTTAAGCGATGTTCCTCCCTAGCACCGCCATTTTCGCGTCCTCGGTAAGCGAGGGCAGGGCGCGAAAATGCGGCGCGGACCTTCCGGCGGCCATTTTGGAACCGCCGATCAGCTGTTCTCCCCCGCTTCGTTATGCGACATTCGCTAAGCGAATCGCTTAGCGAATATCGCAAAGCGAAAAAACGCCATAGGGGCCATCGCTGAGCGAATGCTCCAGCGATGGCCCAGAGCCCCTCGTTAAGCGATTTCATCGCTCAGCGAGGCGCTCGTTAAGCGAGGCACCACTGTAATTACAATCTGCCTCTTCAGACACAAAACCATGAAGGACCACAATCCACAGATATGCACACTGATTAATGCATCTCTCTCTATCTCTCTTAAAATGGCTTGAGCCAAAGTTTCGGGGTGGGGAAGCCTACCTAAAGACACCAGGTGGGCCAAATTCTCCTCCACGACTTCCCGGTGGAGAGCCTTTTGGCCCAGATCCAGCAGAGTCCACTCCTCCTCCGAGAAATACACAGCAACGTCCTGGAAGGTTACTGGATCCTGAAAGAAGCAGCAGCGTTACAGCTTCAGGGAAAGCACACAACCATTCCAACGTTACTGAGTACTTCCGAAGAGACTTAAGGTCTCAGAAGTTGGGAGTTCGATTCCCACCCCCCACCTCGGTGCCTCCTTGAAAAGGCCTGGATTTGATGATTTATAGAATCCCTTCGAGGTCTGCCATTCTACGATGATTATTATTGAAATGACGGGGGCACAGAGTGCATATTGCACTCTTAGCTGACTGTGTCCTCAGTCTCCCTATCGTCCAGTTCAAATGAAAGGGGGCAAATTATTTTAGGTCACATAGGTGTTGAACAGGGAGAAGCATCAAGACTGCCATTCCTCATACATTCTCTCCCCACCTGGTCTGGTTGCACAGATTCTGCTTCCAATCCTCCACAAAGAAGAGATGAATAATTGTGGATTCCCACCAAATTTTCAATGCCTGCAAGGGAGACCAAAGGAGTAGGAAAATGCTTATTCACTATACAAATTATATTCCTAATTAGAGCTTCATTTTTTTAAATTCTTAATTAGAGCTTTTTTAAATAAAAGGTATTTCCCCTTGTTCTGATTAGCCAATGCTTCAGCGTCTCAGTGGTCTCAGAGGGACTAACACATAACTAGTAGTCTTGTGGCAGATACGAGCAAAATCAAGAACACTTCTTTTACCTGGTAAAGGAGCTCCTCCTTCCTTCTCCTGCGTCTTCTGTCTTGTGTCAGAGGCAGATCTGGCTGTCTGAGGGGACGGAGCAGCTAATTCTGAAGGCTCCTGCATTCAAAACAAAATGTAGACATCTGAGAGAAAATTGGGAAATTAAAATGAAAAAAACAACGGCAGAGGAAAAGAGTGTTAAACTTGAAAAGAGGTAGGGAACAATGGGATAGACAATTTACAATAATGGATGGGCTCATTTCCAGCCCTAAAGGAAAACCTGAATTCTCCACAGCTGCTCTTCCTCTTGCTTCTTATCGGCTTCCTGGCTCAGGAGGAAACCTTCCGCCAGGGACACGGCCTGGGAAGTGGATTCTGGCTTGCACTCTCTGACCCAGATCCCCATCTTTGCTGGAAGGACAGTCAAGAATTGTTCAAGGATGATCAAGTCAAGCATCTCAGCCTTGGTGTGTTTTTCTGGCTTCAGCCACTGACAGCAGAGATGGTGGAGTTGGCTACAAATGGCCCGAGGAACATTCGTAGTCTGGTAGCAGAACTCCCGGAAATGCTGGCGTTGGACGTCTGGGTTGAGGCGTTCCTCATCTAGGTTTGTCTGTGCAGTTTTCTGCAGGGATTCCTTGCTAGTCCTAATCTCCATGTCATAAACTTCTTTTCTGGCTTCCAGAAAAGCTGAGCCTCCCTCTTCGGTCTCCAGCACAAACTGGCTTCAGAAGTATCAAAGGAAGGATGACAAGAGGCTACTTTCTCTGTGGAAAAAAGGCAGACAAAGACCAAGTTTCAGGAAGAGCTCAGGAAGGACAACTCGCTCACTCCCCACCTCATCTCCTTTCTGTCAATCTGCTTTCCTCTTCCTACCATGCTCGTCACAAAAATGAATTTCTTTCTGACCTATACAAATGTTACAGATACAAACCACCAGAGAACTCACTCAACCCAACAGTCTTACTATCAGGAAAGTATTCTTATGGGAAATGCATATCCTTCTGATTCATAACAGCCACAATCCTCGGGATTTCTTCACCGCTAAGGCATATTAGAAGGGTTCTGAGTCGGAAATCATGCCACTCAAGCCACCTTGAGGTTTTCGGTAATCAGATTCAATCCTAGAAGTCACTTAATAGAATTTGAAGCAGAGCAGGACGATCAAAGATTAATCAAGTAAAATGGGGCTACTTGGATTCAGGACAAATGTTCTGTGACTGTGGAGAAATTCAATCCAGAGTTGTTGTTGTTGTTGTTTTCCAGCTCCTTGGGCTGCTGCCACCAGAGCTATTCTGCCAAGAAGGCTCACGAGACAAGAGGCCTGTGCTCCACCCAAGTACAGGCACGTTGGGTCCTTGCAATCCTCAGCACGCACACCCATGCCATGCCCCTGGCTTTTTGGTGCACTGGCACCACACAGGGGCTGAGATGGGGCTGATATGGGTGCCCACACTAAGCCAACCTCACAGTTAATTATGTTTTTGTATTCTCGAAGGCTTTCACAGCCGGGATCTAATGGTTGTTGTGGGTTTTCCGGGCTCTTTGGTCGTGTTCTGAAGGAACACAGCCTTCAGAGCCCGAAAAAACCCACAACAACTAATTATGTTTTTCTTTCCTTCTCCTGCACTACCTGTCTTGAGATTTCTCAACCCATCTGGAATAAAAATGAACCAATTTCCCTGAGCTGTGTGAAGGGACACGGCTCGACTGACGCTCCTTACATCCACCACGACCACCATTCCCAGTCTGCTTCCTCCCAGTGCACCCACAGCTGTGCAGATGCCAATCAGTGGGAAACTGGTTTCCAACCATCGCGGTTCCACGGGGGAGGGTGAGATCCGTGGGGAGGGCTCCGTTTTGCAAGCTGGAAGGGAGGCCGTGCTGAATATAGGGGGTCGATGCCCAGGGGAGGCTCACCTGCCCTAGCCTGGGCGGGGAGGAAGGGGCGTCTGGTTCCACCAGGGACTCCCTGCCAGCCCAGGTTCCCCTTCTCTGTCCCCCAACCCTTCCCTGCTCCCCCCCCAAAGCCACGCTAAGGCGCCCTCCTTCTGCAAGCCCTGCCCCACCGCCTCCACCCGGAGCTCACCGGCTGCCCCACTCCCCCAAGCAGGAGACCCCTGAACCCCCGCCCGGAACTCGCGAGCCGGGGCTCTGCCGGGATGGAAAAAGGAGACGCACCGCAGAGGCGGAAACAGGAAGTACGTCTTCAGCACGCTCCTCGCCTCCCTTTGGGGGGCTCTCTGGCACTTTGAGATCAATGGCTTTAACCCTTTAAGGAGGAACGCAGAAAGCTGGACGGGGCACCTTTGAAGCACCGAGGGTTTCTGGGGCCAAGGGCTCTTTCTCCAGACAGTCAGCCCTACGATCTTGTCTATCCTTGGAGACAGTTCCTCCCAACCCTCCAGTCTGCCCATCATCATCATCAATCATCATCAGCAGCAGCAGCAATAGAGGAATATTACAAGGGGATTCTTTGTTTCATATTTTACTAATCCCCATGTCAATAGGTTTAATTGACACTGGATTGGGCCACCATATTTCAGAACAAGCAGGGGGAAAAAATCAGTCATCTGTCATACTTAAAACTATATGCAAAAAGTTCCACTGAAATAGAATCACTGCTAAACACAGTACGAATATTTAGTGAAGCTATTGAAATGAAATTTGGAATTGACAAATGTGCAGCTCTATCTATACACCGTGGGAAGATCCAAAAACTAGATGGGCTAGAGTTAAAATATCACTATCAAATGATGACAATTATAAATATCTTGGAATGCTAGAAGCAGGTAACATCCTGCATGCAAAAGTTAAAGAAGCGACAGAAAGGAAATATATCAAAGGACTGTGGAAAATCTTTAAATCCAAATTAAATGGTGGAAATAAAATCAAAATCATAAACACATGGGCAGTTCCAGTAATTAGATTGTTGTTGTTTAACCATGAAGTCGTGTCCGACTCTTCGTGACCCCATGGACCAGAGCACACCAGGTCCTCCTGTCTTCCACTGCCTCCCGGAGTTGAGTCAAAGTCATGTTGGTTGCTTTGATGACACTGTCCAACCATCTCGTCCTCTGTTGTCCCCTTCTCCTCTTGCCTTCACATTTTCCCAACATCAGGGTCTTTTCCAGGGAGTCTTTCTCTTCTCATAAGATGGCCAAAGTATTGGAGCCTCAGCTTCAGGATCGGTCCTTCCAGTGAGCGCTCAGGATTGATTAGATTCCCAGTGGGAATAATAGATGGGACCCAAAATGAATTAGAAAAATTGGCTCAAAAAACACAGAAACTAATGAATATGCATCCATCATGCACTGCATCCAAAAATTGATGTGGACAGCTTATATTTACCACAAAAAATTGGAAGCAGTGGGTTACTGCAAATACAACAGGTAGAAGAGGAGGAAAAAAATAAGCCTAAATGATTATATTAGTACAAGTATTATATTAGTACAAGTAGAGAAAACTTACTTAAGGCGGTGAAAATGGAGAACATTTTGAAAACAACAGAAGCAAAAGATTAATATAAGAAACAACAATTTGAAAATAAATTAAATGGTTGGAAAAACAAACCACTACACAGACAGCATCTGAGAATATTGATGGAAGGCATGACAGTAATTCAGCACTGGCACGGCTAAAACTGGGGACCCTTAAGAAAGAATTAACTGCCCAGAGAGTGCTTTAAGATCTATGGGTGGTATATAAGAAGCATACTTTGCTTTTTTTACTGTCTCTAGTCGCATGCTTCTCCTTTCAGCATTGTTAATAACAACCTGGTTTTGAAGTTCCCGAAGTTTTGAGGTTTTTCGAGTTGCTAGGATCAGCACTGGCTATTTGAAGGCTTTGTAATTTCAGATCAATGTCCCCACTCCTTTCACTTATGCTTTAGAATATCTGGAGGTTTAAGATACACTGGCCTCTTGCTTCTTTCACATATGCTGAGTTTAACATATCATACAGAGCAATGTTTGTGATTTTAGTCTTCCACTGAAAACACATCTCTAAGTGAGCTGCAGCAGTACATTCTGCGAAGTGACAAAATAAATGTATTCAGCAGTGATTCCCAGTCTTCTGATGTTCTTGGACTGCGATTCCCAGAAGCCTTCACCACTAGCTGTGCTGGTCAGGGTTCCTCGACGTTGCAGTCCAAGAACATCTGGGTTAGCCAAGATTGGGAACCACTGCTCTAGAGGACATTAGTTTGGAAAGGAAAGGGTGTCACACATTTTGTATTTCTACATTCTAGAATATATCTCAGAGCTGCATAAATCAAAGACTAAGAAAATCTGAGTCAGTTTTTCGTACAACTCACTTTAACAAAGACTGTTCCATGATGCCAATACTGTAAATTGGTAATAGCACGATATGTAGAGTCCTCAGTGTGTGGTACGGTTTAATTTGAATGAAACAACTGATAGCCATTAGCAGTTCAGTTATTTCTATTCTGAAATTTATTCTGACCATCAAATTCCAATATTCTAATTTATAAGTTTTTCTGCGACTTGAAATTGTTGCTGTAGAATTACTTAAAAAGACATTGTTAGCAAGATAGCAGTTTAACTGTAAAGGTCATTTTTGGGATTGGAAACTGCGAATGAAATTACAAGAAATCCTATTATAATGGTAGAAGCAGAAAAGACAAAACCATCTTGATCACCTGCCCTCTAGCTGCTCTAAAGTTTTTACTACTGAAACTGCTTAACAAATCAAACTAGAGCGTCAGCCAGAATTGTTGTTCATGCAAACAGTTCATGGTACTGTTTAATATTTTGCATGAGACCAGTTGACCTTCTTGTTGAAGTGGAATACTAATTTGCCACATCTTCTAGTTAGCAACTTTTTGAGAGTGTTGCTAAGCCTTTGTATTATAGCTAAGGTAGACTGGACTGACCTTTAGATTCACCACACCAGGTAGAAGGATTTTTTTTATTAAATGCACAAACAGACCCCAGAAGAAACAAAATGGAGGTTCAGATGTGTCTGGCGAGATAGCAGCTAAAGTCTCCACAACACAAGGATAGATAGCACAGAACAGAACAAAAATTAAAGATTCAGAATCCTCAGAGACAAACATTTGGCTTGTAGAAATTTTATCTGGACTGAAATTAAAATTTAAGAAGAACATTGACCACAAAAATTGGACAACAGTATCAACTGATAGTTTAGCATGTCTGATTCCAGGTTAAGAATTAGGTATTCTCCCAAAGTGATGTGGTTAATATTTCTTGTTTTTACTACAGTCTATACTCCCTCCTATGAATATTATTGTTGTAAAAGTCACCATTGTTCTGTAAATATTTATAGCAAGCTGTTGCTATGGCTACTGCATATAAAATCTGAAATTTTAGAGGTGGTCCTTCGAAGGGCAAGTAAAATCATGCCAATTCAGGCCAACCCAGCCCAAAGATGAAACTATAGAAATGGGAATAAAACTGAGGAAAGAAGTATAAATCCACAATACTCCTTTAGGAGTTCAACCCACGGGAGATGCATATTAATTGGAGGTAAAAAGAGTTGATCAACTGCTATCCGCTTCTTGATTAATTAATTAAAATTCATTAATGTATAATATTTTGACCCCACCTTTCTCCTTAAAAAGACTCAAAACTTTGTTCTTTGTTACTCTTGTATGTTAACCTGCTTCACTGAAATTACCCAGTCATCTTTACTTAGCAATACTAGTGGCAGAAGTTATTGTTTCCTTTCTACAAGATTAGAGCCGTATGCAAAGCCTTCCTTATAAGGCAACTGTCAACTACTGGTTTCCAGGTGTCAGTTCCTGATTGGTCGGTTCCAACTGAGGGAAAGCTATAAAAGGTTCAAGGTTCTGCAGTGGTTTTGTGAGGTGTACTTCCTTGGAACTGGCTGTACTTATTTATAAGTAAATAAGCTGTATTTTTACCTCACTCCCTGTGGGTTGATTTTGATGTCTCCAGTTTCTGCACTAAGAGAATGAACCTCAGATTCTTTAAATTTCAGGTTTCTTTCTTTCTTTTTACCCCCTTGGCCAATGAATCCTGCAGTTATGTGGCATCAAGTCCCTTCCAAACCATGGCAACGGAATGAGAGATGTTCCAAAAGACCTCACATTGACAACTTTACTCAGCTCTTATAAACCATGTGACTCTGACTCAATCTGCCCCATATACAATTTTTTTCTTGCCTCCAGCATATCATAGCATTATTGAATCTACTTTTTGTACAGTATAATTTCCTCTCTTTTTTTTTTCATACAGGTTCCAGAAAGAGACTTCAAGAAAGCTACAGGGAACACAAAGAAGAAATCCTGGTGTGTTAAAATGCTTAAAGTATGCGAAATCTTGGGTTATTAACAGATCAGGCAGAGGAGCCTTCTCCCTCCCTGGGAATCTTCCTCTTTTCAACACAATCTTTGTCCAAAACCATGTCTGTTTGTAAAACAAGGGTATGTTCAGGAGAAAGTCCTTCCTGGCGAGATGTTGGAGACCCGCCCCAGGAATCCGTATTTAATCCTATGACGGTCAACTAGAAGCATCTTTTCACTGGTCTCTTCAACATAACAGAACCCTCTCATGTCTTGAGCATTGCCTAAGTATTTCTGCTTGTGTTGGAAATGGGAGGTGAGAAGAAACAGACTTGAGAAATCGTGCCCTCAGGATGCACCCTACTCTTTTATTACAGTCCCTGTCCTGGACTTCCGCAGAATACTGTATAATGTCTTCCACTTACATATATAGTACATGGAATGTTGAGACTATGGAGATATATCTGCATTATTCTCAGCTGTATGGATTTTTTCATGGCTTGTAAATGGTACACCCTCCCCTGGATTTTCTGTACACTCCACAAACGTCCACAGCATCTCCCTCTCTCTGTGGGTTTCGAGATGAACAGTGAGGTGTGCACGCTGACTGAAGCGCTTCCCACATTCCAAGCATGTAAATGGTTTCTCCCCTGTGTGGATTCTCATATGAGGGGCAAGGGCTGTGCTATGACTGAAGCTCTTCCCACACTCCAGGCATTTAAAGGGTTTCTCCCCAGTGTGGCTTCTCATATGGCGAGCAAGATGCGTCCTCTGATTGAAGCACTTTCCACATTCCAAGCATGCAAACGGCTTCTCCCCTGTGTGCATTATCATATGATATTTAAGACTTGTGTTATGACTGAAGCTCTTCCCACATTCCAGGCATTTAAATGGTTTCTCCCCTGTGTGCTTTATCATGTGATATTTAAGACTTGTGCTATGACTGAAGCTTTCCCCGCATTCCAAGCATTTAAAGGGTTTCTCCCCTGTGTGGATTCTCATATGAGAAGCCAAGTATGTGCTCTGACTGAAGCTCTTTTCACATTCAGAGCACGTAAATGGTTTCTCCCCAGTGTGGATTTTCTTATGGCAAGCAAGTTGTGAGCTCTGACTGAAGCATTTCCCACATTCTGCACATTTAAATGGCTTCTCCCCAGTGTGCGTTCTCATATGGGAAGCAAGGCTTGAGTTCTGCCTGAAGTTCTTTCCACATTCCAAGCACTGAAAAGGCTTTTCCCCTGTGTGGATTCTCATATGCGCATGGAAGCTTGCGCCCTGACGGAAACTCTTCTCACAGTGCATGCATTTAAATGGTTTCTCCCCTGTGTGGATTTTCATATGCAAAAGAAGGCTATATTTATATCCAAAGCTGTTCCCACATTCTGAGCAGTCAAACAGTTTCTCTCCTGTGTGGATTTTTCTGTGGCAACGCAGGTTCTTTCTTTCCCTGAAGCTCTTTCCACATTCTGTGCATTTAAAGGGTTTGTCCCCTGTGTGGATTCTTACATGGGAACGAAGGGTTGCCTTATCCCGAAAGCTCTTCCCACAATCTGAGCATTCGAACGGTTTCTCCTGCGTGTGGATTCTTTCATGGGAAAGAAGGGTATCTTTACGAGTGAAACTTTTCCCACATTCCAAACATGTAAAAGGTTTCTCCCCGGTGTGGATTTTCATGTGGGAAACAAGGTATTTGCACCGACGGAAGCACTTCCCACATTCTGGGCATGGAAAGGAAGTTATCTCGGGGTGGATTCTCAAATGGCGAGCAAGGTCGGTGCTCTCACTGAACTGCTTTCCACATTCTGAGCATTCAAATGGTTTCTCCCCTGTGTGGAGTCTCACATGACAAGTGAGATCTGGGTCTGTGCTCTGACTGATACCCTTTTCAGAGCCTACGTAGCTAAGCATTTCCTTTTCTCTCTGCTTCGTCCTATCTCTTTCTGGAGATGAAGTATGACAAAACTCCTCACTGTACTCTGAGCTTTCCACCATTTTGCTCCCTCGTTGGATCTCCCACTGAGCATTTAGACTGGCCTGACATTGGAAAATTTCCTTGCACACCGAGTCCTTGAGACTTTCGTTACTTTGGTTTGTTTCTTCTGGCACAGAATGTTCACAGAAGTTTCTGTGTGGAAAAGGAAAGGACTCGTCCCTCTGCTCCCCAATTTCAGTTTTTATTCCCTGGGGTTTCTCCTCCTCAGTTACTTTTTCAAAGCATACTTGAAGTGGTTCTTCCTTAAACTTGCCTTCAGTCACGCTAGCAGCTGAAAGAAGAAACAAAAATCTGGCTGTACTGAAAATGGAAACAAACAATACAGGAAACAAACTTCTTCAGATACGTTGCCACATAGATTTCAGACTGTGAAAGCCAACACTGAGACGAATTTGCAGCAATACTGTTGTTACCATTTTCCCCCACGGTGTTTATTTTTTGCTGCAAGCAACCAACACAGTTGTCTCACTGAAAATGCCTGTGATGGGAAATAAAGGAAAACTTACCCAGAGACACCACATGGGCCAAATTTTCCTCCATGACCTCTCGGTGCAGAGCCCGTTGGCCTGGATCCAGCAGGGCCCACTCCTCCTCCGTGAAAAACACAGCAATGTCTTCAAAAGCAACCGGACCCTGCAAAGAATGGAAACTTCTTATCCTTACAGTTGTCACAATCTGAAATTTGAAAGGCTGTCATACGGAGGAGGGCCAAGATCTGCTCTTGATCATCCCAGAATGCAGGACACGCAACCATGGGCTCAAGTTAAAGGAAGCCAGATTTTGGCTGAATATCAGAAAGAACTTCCTAACAGTTAGAGCAGTACGACACGGAACTAGTGACCAGTGGAACTAGTGACCTCGGGAGTGTCCTCGGGACCTTGAATGCACTGGAGGCATTCAAGAAAAACTTGGATAATCACCTGGCAGATATGCTTTGATTGTATTACTGTGTTGAGCAGGGGGTTGGACTTGATGGCCTTGTAGGCCCCTTCCAACTTCACTGTTCTATGATTCTATGAAAGTATGTTCCAGAAGGCAACAAACATCAACAAAGTTCAGAATTTATCCTTCACATGCCATTAACGGAGACTGCTTTGGTCGCCTTGGTGAATGGCCTACACCGGGAACTGGACAAGGGGAGTGTGTCCCTGTTGGTTCTGCTGGACCTCTCAGCAGAATACCACCAACTATGGTATCCTTTTGGACTGTCTCTCTGGGATGGGACTCCGAAGCATTAATTAGCTTCAGGCTTTCCTGGAGCGAACTGAGAAGGTGGTGCTGGGGCATTCTGGTTTGACATCCTGGCTGCTGGCCTGTGCAGTCCCCTCAGAATTCTCATTTTGTCTCTTATACTGTTTAACATCTACATGATACAATTGGGAGAAGTTGTTCGGAGTTTTGGGGTTCAGTGTCACCAATATGCCTACAACAGAGAGACCCTTCTCTGTGGCTGCTACCAGACTGTGGAACTCCCTCCCACAGGAGGCCAAGCTGGCTCCATCTTCGCTGTCCTTCCACAGCCTGATGAAGACCTTTCTCTTCATGCAGGCTTTCCCTCAGGCTGCCTGAGTGTTTTTTTTAAATGGATGGTTGTATGAGAAAGTTCAATTACTCTTGTGTTGAGTTGTTGGAATTCTCTCTCTCTCTCCAGGAACTGATTCCTGTCAGAGTAAATTGAACATGCATTTTTCCAGCAGTTGTGCCTTGCTGCTTTGAATATCTTTTTTGCTCTTGTTAACATTTTTTTAGAGTAGTACTTGGTTTGATCTGTTTTAGTATTCGTATACTTACTGTTTTTAGCTTTAAATTTTGTTTTTTAATGATCTAAGGCAGGCTTGTCCAACCCGCGGCCCGAGGGCCTCATGCGGCCCAGGTCAGCTCGTAATGCGGCCCAGTGCAATTTTTTAAAAAAGAAATTCCAAAGTTTCAAGTTACACTGCTGGCACTTGCGGCTGGAATGCAGCTGGGGCACGTCACAACAGTAGAGGGGGAGAGAAGGAAGGAAGGAAGGAAGGAAGGAAGGAAGGAAGGAAGGAAGGAAGGAAGGAAGGAAGGAAGGAAGGAAGGAAGGAAGGAAGGAAGGAAGGAAGGAAGGAAGGAAGGAAGGAAGGAAGGAAGGAAGGAAGGAAGGAAGGAAGGAAGGAAGGAAGGAAGGAAGGAAGGAAGGAAGGAAGGAAGGAAGGAAGGAAGGAAGGAAGGAAGGAAGGAAGGAAGGAAGGAAGGAAGGAAGGAAGGAAGGAAGGAAGGAAGGAAGGAAGGAAGGAAGGAAGGAAGGAAGGAAGGAAGGAAGGAAGGAAGGAAGGAAGGAAGGAAGGAAGGAAGGAAGGAAGGAAGGAAGGAAGGAAGGAAGGAAGGAAGGAAGGAAGGAAGGAAGGAAGGAAGGAAGGAAGGAAGGAAGGAAGGAAGGAAGGAAGGAAGGAAGGAAGGAAGGAAGGAAGGAAGGAAGGAAGGAAGGAAGGAAGGAAGGAAGGAAGGAAGGAAGGAAGGAAGGAAGGAAGGAAGGAAGGAAGGAAGGAAGGAAGGAAGGAAGGAAGGAAGGAAGGAAGGAAGGAAGGAAGGAAGGAAGGAAGGAAGGAAGGAAGGAAGGAAGGAAGGAAGGAAGGAAGGAAGGAAGGAAGGAAGGAAGGAAGGAAGGAAGGAAGGAAGGAAGGAAGGAAGGAAGGAAGGAAGGAAGGAAGAAGGGTGGGAGGGGAAGGGACGGGGGCTGCGTGACTGCATTGTGCCATCCCCGTCAATAGGTGGACCCCCTCCCAGCCCCATAAAGCCGCCAGAGTCGAAGCTGGCAGCCTCTGCTCTCTGAGATCGCAGCTGCCGGTAAGCGCGCTTGGAGCGGGGCTGCGGAGGACAGCTAGGGCTGCCCCCCCCATGCAGCCCAAACCAAATGTATGTGCGGCCCAAACCAAATTTTCATCTTCTAATGTGGCCCAGGGAAGGTGAAAGGTTGGACACCCCTGATCTAAGGCTTCCTGGGTCCCTTTTAAGGAGAACGGCAAGGTAAAAATATTTAAATAAAGAAGTAAAATTGTCCCATTATTTCCTCACAAGCATTGGTGACAAAAGCAAATCCAATGGGGAGGCTTTTTTCAGTCCCAGAGAGGAAACTGGGTGTCTAGCGTCCGTCCATCCTCCCCCCTATCTCCCCATTCATTTCCCCCTTACCTGTTCTGGCTGCTCAGGGCCTGTTTCCATTCCTGCACAATGAAGAGATGAATGAGGATGAGTCCCCAGCCTGCATCCAGGGTCTGCAAGGGAAACCAAGGGGATAAGATGTTTCTTTCCTTCATAAATATTTTACTCATTTAAAAGGTAGCTCCCCCTGTTTTAACAAAAGCTTAAATGTCCATGGGACTGCAAAGGACCTAATGTAGAACTCTGGAAGGACACCTAGGAGAGGGAGTCCAAATAAAAGATGCTGTTTTCTTACATGGCAGGGCAGCCCCTTCACCCGTTCCCTTCTCGTTCTTCAGGAGGAGAGGCCTCTGTCCCGCGTCTGATGGAGCATCCGCTGCCTGAGGGAAGCCGGTGGCCGATTTTGAAAATCCCTGCATCAAAAACAAGATGTGGACAGTCAACCAAGGAAATAAAAATATTTGCTTTTAACCCAGAAATAAATTAAAGAATGATCAGGAAGCAATTTTGGCTTTAGGAAGAAAGGGGGACATACTTTGGTTAGATAAATTCCATTAAAAAGTGGGCACTGGATGGAAATCAACTCTCACCCGCTGCTGCTGCTGCTCCTCCTGCTTCTTATCTGCTGCCTGACTCAGGAGGAAACCTTCTGCCAGGGATACGGCCTGGGAAGTGGATTCCGGCTTGCACTCTCTGACCCAGATCCCCATCTCTGGTGGGAGGACAGTCAGGAGCTGTTCGAGGATGACCAGGTCCAGCATTTCTGTCTTGGTGTGTTTTTCTGGCTTCAACCACTGGCAGCAGAGACGGTGGAGTTGGCTACAAAGCGCTCGGGGCCCTTCCTCCTCCTGGTAGCAGAATCCCTGGAAATGCTGACCCTGAACATCTGGGTGCAGAGGCTCCCCATGGAGGTTGTTCTCTGCCGTTCTTTCTGGGAAGTCCTCGTTGCTCTGTAGCTCCATGTCATCCGGCTGCCTCACAGCTTCAGCACCAGCGCTGCGTCCCACTCTGATATCATCCAAAAGAGCTACAGGAATGGAAGGGGAAGATGCTTCTTTTTTCTAGAAAAGATACACAACTCTCATAACACTACAGTCACAAGGCACCTCTGTCTGATCTGTTAGTTAATCTCTCTATCTCATTGAATCAAACTAATTTAATCTGAATACATTTAAAAAAAGCAACAACCCGTTTCTGGTGAACAGGATCTCTTTTTTTCTATAGGCACATTGGCAAAAATCCTGTCATCATTTTCCAGTTTGTGGAATTTTCCATGACATACTGCAACTCAGTCAAGGCACGTTACTCACGTGCCGGAAACAAACCATATCAAGCAACTGAGATCTGCCTCAGGAGCTCATCAGAAAGAAATTCAAGAATAAACAGAACATGCTGTGATTAAAGGGTGGTCAGTTTTATGAAAAGAATAGAACCTTCATAAAGACCAGAACACTCACCTGCTGCTCTTCCTGTTTCCTATTCGCTGCCTGGCTCAAGAGGAGACCTTCCGCCAGGGACACCGCCTGGGAAGTGGATTCCGGTCTGTACTCTCTGATCCAGATCCCCACCTCTGGTGGAAGGACAGTGAGGAACTGTTCGAGGACGATCAAGTCTAGTATCTCCGTCTTGGTGTGTTTTTCTGGCTTCAACCACTGATGGCAAAGATGGTGGAGCTGGCTACAAACCGCCCGGGGCCCTTCAGCCTCCTGGTAGCAGAACTCCCGGAAATGCTGGTGCTGGATTTTGGGGCTGACAGGACCCCTATGTAAATTGTCTACCACAGTTCTTTCCAGGTATTCTTCACTGCTCCAAACCTCCATGTTATCCAGCTGTCTCCAAGTATCAACACTAACACTGTCTTGCATGTTCACCAGCCGGTTTCTTAGCTCCTGCTCCAACAGACTCCTCCACCTTGATCTTTTCCAAAAGAGCCACTGGTATGGAAGGGAACAAGGCTTCTTCTCTCTGGAAAAGACACACCATCGTCATAACCATCCAGCAAGAAGACTGAAAAGTCAATAAAGGGAGACCACGGGGAGATCTTTAGGCCACCCCTGTGAGGGGCAGCGAGGCAAAGGTTGAGAACGGTTTTGGGGCCAAACAATTCTGGAAGCGGACATCAGATTCTCTGGTGATAAGAGAGCAGAATCTGCTTTACAACCCGAATATCTGCATAACTTTATTTTTTAATTGTATTACTTATACAGTTTATTAATACCAACAGCCCAAACAGCAACCTTAGATCGGTGTGTGTGTGCGTGCGCGCACGCGCGCACAAGTGGGGGAATTGAACTCTTAACCTCTGGCTCCGGAGGCAGATGCCAAGCCACTGAGCTATCCAGCACTTAATTAGCCCTGCATGGCAATCCAGAGCAGGAAGAAGAAGAAAAAAAATATTGTCCTCATCTAGGCAAAAAGCAAAAGATCTCCAAAGGCAGCAAAAGTTTCACCCTGACAAGTGGAGATGAACAAAGGGTCCTTCCTGGATCTAGCCGGACTCTTAATTCTTGGTCTCCCAAATGAACAGATTTTAACAAACTTTACCCACCAAAAAAGGGGGGGGAACCCCTTCTGTAGCCCTTTTCGGCAACACAGCCAAGGATCTTTGGCCTGGGCAGAGAGAAGATCTGGAGATCCTGCCAGCAATACCCAAGTGGTGCCGCGATCAGAGGCCATCCTCTTTGCAGGCAGCCAAGGGAGGGGGGGGTGTCACCCTCCTTTAACCCCCCCCCCCAAACTTTCCCAGTCTGTAGAGGCCTCCTCCCAATGCAACCCCATATCTCCACCCCCAGTGCAGATGCCAATCCCTGGGAAACTGGTCCACAACCGTCCCAGTTCAAAGAGGGGGTGGGATCCGTGGGGAGGGCTTAGGTTTGCAGGCAGGAGCTCTTAGAGGAGAAGGGGTTTTTTGGGGGGTGCATCCCCAGAAGGGAGGGAAGGGCCACCTGGCTCTTCCAGGGACTCCCCCCCCCCCCGGTTCCCGCAGCCGGGGCTCCCCTTCTCCTGGCTTTGCCCCACCAAACCCCCCCCTTCGCCAAGCGCTGCCCCACCGTCTCCCTCTCTCCGTCCGGAGCTCACCCGCTACCCTGCCTTTGCACCCAGCCGAAAAGGGAGCTGCAACCCGGAACTCCTACGACCGGGCTCTGGCGGGAGTGTAAAAAGCGGTGCACCTGTGGGAGGGGCGTCCTGTTGTTGCCTGGAAGGCGCTCTAGGGCTGAGGATTCCACGGCTTTAACTCTTTTGGGGCGCGGGCTCAAATCTTTCCCTTCCGTTCTGCTCTTGGGATCAAGAAGCAGTGACAAGGGAGGAGGAGGGAGAGCAGCATCCTCTGGAGGCCGGTGAGCCCCATGGACCCGAGGAGCACCGGAGCGTTGTGAGTCTCCCTGTTGCCATCATCATCATCTTAGAACTGCAGAGCTGGAAGGGATCCTAGAGATCATCAAGTCCAGCCCCTGTCCCGCAGGCACAAGTGGGGAATCGAACTCCCAACCTTCGGCTCCGCAGGCAGATTCCATAAGACTTGGTCCCCACTTCTGGCCAGAAATCTTGGGGAAAGGGAGGCTGCTGCCTGGGGAATTATTCGGGGAGGGGACACACACACACACACACACACACACACACACACACACACACACACACACACACACACACACACACACACACACACACACACACACACACACACACACACACACACACCCTGTCACAGGGATCACATAACACCCCCCCACCCCGTTAAAGCAGCTCCGTGGGCTGCTGATCCGTTTCTGGACACACACACACACACACACACACACACACACACACACACACACCGTCACAGGGATCACATAACACCCCCCCACCCCGTTAAAGCAGCTCCGTGGGCTGCTGATCCGTTTCTGGATATAATTCAAAGTGCTGGTTTTTAACCTGTAAAGCCCTTAACAGCTTGGAACCAAGTTCTCTCAAATACTGTATCTCCCATTATGAGCCGACTCGGGTGTTAAGATCATCAGTGGAGGCCTTTTCCCCCCTCACTCTTGCCACCTTTACAGGTGAGTCTGATGGGGACCCAGGAGAGAGCCTTCTCTGTGGCTGCTCCCAGACTCTGGAACTCCCTGCCACTGGACACCAGGCTGGCCCCACCTTTGATGTCTTTCTGCGAGCAAGCCAAGACTTGTCTCTTCAAGCAAGATTCCCCATAGTGACTGGCTGCCTGAGTGAGTTTTTGTTTAATGGACTGTCCTATCTTCCTGCTTTGAATGGGTTTGGTATTGCTTTTTTTTTTAGTATAGTATTTGATTGATCCTGTTAAGGATTTGTATACTTTGTGGTTTTAGCTTTAAATATGGTCCTTTACTTATATAACCTGCGTCCTTTTCAAGGAGAAAGGTGGAGGGGGGAGAAAGATATTTAAATAAATAAATACCTGCCAGAAGTAAGTGCTGTTGTTTGTATGTGCTTTTCTCCGCAAGCAGGTGAACACTCTTCTCCTTAGGCAGGTTTTTGCCTTAGTGATTGGCAGTCTAGGAGGGATTTTAAATGGAGTGTTCTTATTCCTTGTTGCTTTGAATCTGTTTTGTTTACTTTTTTATAATGGTATTTGTTTGATTCTTTTTTAATATTTAGAATGTGACATTTCCATGACAGAGCATTCTAACCAATAAGAATCAGTCCAGTCTTAACCAACAGAAGCTGTGAAGTTTAACTGTCACATAGATAAGTTGTTACTTGTCTGTTAGAACGAAGGTCTGTTAGTCTGGAAGTTATGTTAGTTAGAAAGGTATATTAGCAATGATGTTTGTCAAGTTTGAAAACAATATACAGTGGTGCCTCGCATAGCGAGGTTAATCCGTTCCGGATTAACCTTCGCTATAGCGAAACATCGCTAAACGGAATTTAAAAAGCCATAGAAACGCATTGAACTTTGTTCAATGCATTCCTATGGCTTTAAAACTCACCGTTAAGCGATGTTCCTCCATAGCGCCGCCATTTTCGCGCCCTCGGTAAGCGAGGGCAGGGCGCGAAAATGTGGCGCGGACCTTCCGACGGCCATTTTGGAACCGCCGATCAGCTGTTCTCCCCCGCTTCATTATGCGATATTTGCTAAGCGAATCGCTTAGCGAATATCGCAAAGCAAATCGCTTAGCGAATATCGCAAAGCGAAAAAACGCCATAGGTGCCATCGCTGAGCGAATGCTCCAGCTATGGCCCAGAGCCCCTCGTTAAGCGATTTCATCGCTCAGCGAGGCGCTCGTTAAGCGAGGCACCACTGTACCCGTATTTGCCGGCGTATAAGACGACTGGACGTATAAGACTACCCCCCAACATTTCCACTCAAAATATAGAGTTTGTTATATACTCGCCGTATAAGACTACCCCCTCTTCCGCACACCTTCCACACACCAAATAAAAAGTGCTATTCATTGTCACCATTGTACGGCCGCAGCGCAACCGCAGCACCTCCAGCCCGCCCCTGCATCTCCCTGTGACCGGCACTAGTGCGCATGTGGGAGCTCTGCATAAACAAGGGGCGGGCCAGAGCTCTGCTGCTTCCCACCGAGCAGAACGGGCCAGTCACGTCAAAAAGGCTGGCACCCCTGTCTTGCTGCTGATGCTCGCCGCGGCCGCGCTGGATACCGCGCGATACTGGATGGTATGTAGAGTGAGGTGGGCAGGCATCGGGATGCTACTATGGGCACCAGGCAAGCATCGAAAGGCCACTATGGGCAGCTATGTCTATCCCAACTGAAGTGCACCCGGCGTATAAGACGACCCCGCCCCACTTGGAGGCATGTTTTTCAGGGCAAAAAAGTAGTCTTATATACCAGCAAATACCAGCAAATAAGTCAAGCACAGGTCTGTGTATAAGGTACCAAATGTAAAAGCACAGTTTACTCTATTGTACATGTTATACACTAAAAGTTCTTTAACCAAGAGTAAGTGATCATTTATTTTCAACTACTGGCACACACACAAAAGGGGGAATACAATTGTAGTCTATGTCTGTTTTTACTTAACACTTTAAGCTGTGGTGCACAAACTCTCATATACAATTTTAACACTTTTCATGGTAGTCTTACTCTTTCCCCTTTCTTCTTCTGGAGATTTACCTGGCATAATCTCAACTGGAATGGTTCCTGGATGGACATCCATCCATTCATTGATTCATTCATTCATTGTGGTTGGCACACAATTGTATGGCAAAGGGTTGCTGAGGGCAGAGGTGGGGGGGAGGTCAAAACATGATGCAGGGATGCGGACTCCACAAAAGGGAAGGCTTGTGCAGAGAGAGGAAGAGTCTTATTTTGTTTTGTTTTATTAAAAATATTTAAATGCAACCTTCCTCCTACAGCCGTGGCCTTGGGCCTCCAGATGTTCTTGGACTAGAACTCCCGGAAGCTTTCTCCCTGAGCTCTGCTGGCCAGGATTTCTGGGATTTGCAGTCCAAGAACACTTGGGTGACCCAAGGTTGGGAACCACTATCCTACAGGATCCAAGCGTGGTTTGCGATTGTCAACTAGAAACACACTTTGGTTCTCCTCTGGCTTCTTAAAAGCCCTCCTCTGGTCTTGAAGTTCTTCCTGAGCCTTGTTCTTTCTGCCTTTCCTCCAGAGAGAAGACGGCCTGTTCTTTTCCATTCCTTTAGCTCTTTTGAAGGCATTGCACGCTGGAGGTGAAAGCCGAAGGGCGTGCTGGTTGCTGTGACATGGAGGTGTGGAGCTGTGGGGAAATCCTGGCAAGAACTGCGCAGGGGACTGTGGAGGGGGACATCTGGGGCTCAAACGTCCAGCCTCATGCCTTTAGGGAATTCAGCTACCAGGAGGTGGAAGGGCCTCGGGCGGTTTGTAGCCAACTCCACCGTCTCTGCCGTCAGTGGCCGAAGCCAGAAACACACACCAAGGTCGAGATCCTGGACCTGGTCATCCTTGAACAGTTCCTGACCATCCTCCCATCAGACATGGGGGTCTGGGTCAGAGAGTGCAAGCCGGAATCCACTTCCCAGGCCGTGTCCCTGGCGGAAGGTTTCCTCCTGAGCCAGAGAGTGGAGAAGGAGGAGGAAGAGGGAATGGTGAGAATTCTTTGTTTTGTTCACCCTGAGGGGCTAAGAATAAGCCTGCCCTTTTTTTGTAAATCATACAACGGAATCATCTCCTATGTAGCTTCTCAAATCTGGTGCCCTTCCCTCAACTGCAGGATAGCTCAGTGGTTTAGATCTTTGGCTGCGGAACCAGAGGTCATGGGTTCGGTTCCGCCCTGTGCTTCCTTGACAGGAGCTGGACCCAATGATCCATAGGGTCCCTTCTAGCTCTACAGCTCTCTGTTGATAATGATGATGTCTGTTACTTTTTAAGAGTTCATCCTGCAGTTGTGTCCTCTTTATTTATTTATTTATTTATTAAACTTATACCCCGTCCATCGACTGGGTGAGTCAGTAATCTTGGGGGGGGCAGTAAAAGAAATGAACACAGATACATGGAAAAAGCAATTAAAACAATTTATGTAGGCATCCTTCAGTTTCGAGAGACGATGGTAACGTGCTCTGTATGGAGGACTTGGAACAGCATCTAGTGTGGCTGAGGAGGCCAATTTGAGAGGGACCATCCCTTCCACACTGAAGACAAATCCAGTCTGTCCCCTGTCCAGCTCCCTGGTTTTGCTGGTTTCGGGACTGCCTCTTTGCCTTGGTTTAAAACAATAAGCATACCCAAAAACTCCAGGGTCTAACTAATGTCAAATGACTCATGAGACGTTGTAACAAAGAACAGCTGATGCAGTACTAAACAGTAGAGCGTCAACTGAGGGCCTTCACAAAATAATCTAGGAATTAGGTTAAGCAGGACTGAGGCTTTCAAAGGCCTGGGAGGAGACCCAGGTTTTCATCTGCTTCCTGAAGCCAAGGAGGGTGTGGGCCTGACACGTCTCCGCTGGAAGAGAAGTCAAGAACAAGGCAGCCACCCCCAAGAATGGCCTGTTTCAGTTTGACAGCTTCCAGGCCTCCCTTGGGAGCGGCCACTCATAACATCAGTGTTTGGAAGGGGCAGGTGGAACGGGAGATCAGTGTGAGGGAAAGGTGCTCTGCTGGGTAGCACCTTGAATTTGGCCTGGAAGCGCACGGGCGGCCAGTGCAAACGGGGCCAAGGCAGGCATGATCTGATCAGGCTTTGAGGCCTCTGTAACCAGCCTAGCAGCCACATTTTGCCCTTGCTGCGGCTTCTGCACCGCCTTCAAGGGCAGCCCCATGTAGAGAACATTGCGACAGTCAAGCCTGGGAGTAAACATTTTTGTTTTGAATGCAGGAGTCCTCAGAATGGGTCACTGGCTTCCTTCATGCCGTGGATGCCCCTTCAGGTCCGAGACAGACGCCTCTACTCCTGAAAAAGACACAAGAGGAGGAGCAAGGACCTGCCTTGCTGGGTGAGGAACTGGCCAGCATGGTTCTCCTGAGTCTCTCTGTCTCTCTGTCTCTCTGTCCTGTATCTTTCACATGTCAGGGAACTGCATTTGTGCTCCTCTACATCCATGTAGATGTTTAAGTGTGAGCGAATGACGACGGGATAGAAGACCTTCCTCCGGTCAAGTTAGGGACAAAATGCATATGAAAAGTAAATGTCTCCTTTTTGTCTTGTTCCAATCCCCTTCTTCTCCCTTGCAGGCATCCAGAATGTGCTGAGAACCCAGCCTTCTTCAGCTCTTTTTTGTGAAGGAACGGAAGCAACGTCGACACGGCTGGACCAGGTGGGGAGGGCTAAATGTATGGGGAGGTGGAGAGAGAGGCAGCCTTGATGCTTCTCCCCATTCTGCACCCGGACCATCTAAAAAATAAATACAGTGATGCCTCGCTTGACGAGCACACCGTTTAACGACAAATCCGCATAGTGACACATTTTTTGCAATCGCTAATGCGATCGCATTGCGATGTTTTAGGTGGCAAAACATCGCATTGCGATGATCGGTAAGCTGATCGGCGGTTCCAAAATGGCCGCCAGATCAACAAAATGGCCGCCCGCAGCATTTTTGCGCTGATTCTTCGCTTACCGAGGCGGCGAAAATGGTGGCCCTATGGAGGATTCCCGCTTAGCAGTGAGTTTTTCCCCAATAGGAATGCATTAAACTGAGTTTAATGCGTTCCTATGGGTTCCCCCCCCCCGCATAGCGTCGAATCCAGATAGCGACATTAATCCTGGAACGGATTAACGTTACTATGCGGGGCACCACTGTAAATTACCCCCTTCTCTTTTATGTGAACTAAAGGCAAAGTCAGTCAAGGGTTCAACATACACACTCATCCTGTTTGCCAAAGTCTCTTCTCAAGTATACTCGGTAGGGGTTGGATACTTATCTTTGTCCAAAGATGAAATGTTTCTTTTTCTTTCAGGATCCGGTAACCTTCCAGGATGTGGCTGTGTCTTTCTCTGAGGAGGAGTGGGCGCTGCTGGATCCAGGCCAAAGAGATCTCCACAGGGACGTCATGGAGGAGAATTTGGTCCACCTGGTGTCTCTGGGTATGCTTTCCTTTGACTTTTCTCTTTCATAGTAGCAGTTCCCAAAGAGGCGGTTGTGTTAAATTGTTTCGGTAGGACCCAAACCATCGCGCCCTCTGTCATCCTCTTCTCCTCTTGCCCTCACACTTTTCCTGATGTTGGGGAAGTGCGAGGGCAAGAGGAGAAGCAGACGACAGAAGACGAGATGGCTGGACAGTGTCACCGAAGTGACCAACATGAATTTGACCCAACTCCGGGAGGCAGTGGAAAACAGGAGGGCCTGGCGTGCTCTGGTCCATGGGGTCACAAAGAGTTGGACACGGCTAAACGACTAAACAACAAAAGGACCCAAAAATTAGTTGGCAAACAAATAAAAGTGAAAAGGTTTTGTCCCCTTTAAGGCTGCCCATCTCAGTGCGACCTTTGGAGGATTACGTTCCTCAGTGACCATGTTTGTGAAGCTCCTTTGTTGAAGGACTTCTTCCCATATTTGTCAGTTTTAGACACAGTTGTGTTTGTCAGTTTGCTTTCATGCCTAATTTTTGCTCTCTCTGTTTATTGAAGCAACACAAAAGCAGTAACAACATAGACCACAGGCTCTCTTATAAGAGGTTTTGTTCCACAGAGGTCAAAGATCTTCTGGAGGTCTCCATTGGTCTGTGTTGGTTTACTGTTATGTGGTTTTCTTCTCTGATTTTGAGGGGTTTTAGTAAGGCCCGGTTTTTAAACATTTCTGCCGTTTTAGTTCCTGATATAAGGGAGAGCAGGTGTGAGAAAGATTTATTGATTTATTTTATCGGACTTCTCTCCCGCCCATCTAGACCAAAGGTCTACTCTGCTTCAAGTATGGTCGGAAAAAGTCGGTGTGAAGGAAGAGAAACAGAGGAAGCAAATTGAACCGGGAAGCATCCATGAAATCCCACTGCGAAAAGGGGTGACCCAAAGCAGCAGAAGTAGTACGTGCTCAGTGTGTGGGAAAAATCTCCTCAGCAAAGCTGGTATAAATGCTCACTGGACAAATCACAGGGGAAAGAAACAACTTATGTGTTCAGAATGTGACAAAGGTCGGGGTGACCATTCATGCCACGGGCCCCGTGTGAGAATCCATGGAGAAGCAAAACCGTTTAGGTGCTCAGCCTGTGGGAAGTGTTTTGCTCGGAGCACAAGTCTCTGTTTTCACATGCGAGTCCACACTGGGGAGAAACCGTTCGAATGCGCAGAATGTGGGAAGTGTTTCGGTCAGAGCCGATACCTCAATTCCCACATGAGAATCCACACAGGAGAGAAACCCTTTAAATGTTTGGAGTGTGGGAAGAGCTTCAGTCAGAGCACAAACCTTGCTTCCCATGTGAGAATCCACACCGGGGAGAAACCCTTTAAATGCCTGGAATGTGGGAAGAGCTTCAGTATCAGAGGTAGCTTGAGTTCTCATCAAAGAATCCACTCAGGAGAGAAACCGTTTACCTGTTTGGAGTGCGGGCGGACCTTCAGGCACAATTCAAACCTTACTTCTCATCTCAAGACCCACACGGGGGAGAAGCCATTTAAATGTTCCGAATGTGGAAAAGGTTTCAGTCAGAGTGGAAGCCTTATTTCCCATATTAGAATTCACAAAGACGAGAAACTGTTTAGATGTTTGGAGTGTGGAAAGACCTTCAACCATGTTGCAAACCTTACTGTTCATCAGAGGATTCACACTGGGGAGAAGCCATTTAAATGCCTCGAATGCGGAAAGAGCTTCAGGCACAGGGAAAGCCTCATTTGCCATCAGCGAATTGACACGGGTGAGAAACCATTTAAATGTTCCGAGTGCGGGAAGAATTTCAGCCACAGCACACACCTGGCATCCCACATGAGAATCCACACAGGAGATAAACCTTTTAAATGCTCTGAATGTGGGAAGACCTTCCGCCACACAGCGAACCTTTCTTACCACCAAAAAATGCATAAAGGGGAAAAGCCATTTCAATGTGTGGTCTGTGGGAAGTCCTTCATTCGAAGCACATACCTCGTTCACCACATGAGAACGCACACTGGAGAGAAACCGTTTACTTGTTTGGAGTGTGGAAAGCACTTTGGCCGGAGCACAACACTTAACAACCACATGAGAACCCACACCAGGGAGAAACCCTTTACATGCCTGGAGTGTGGGAAAACCTTTGGCATTAGAGCACAGCTTACTTTTCACCAAAAAGACGCACACAGAGATGAAGAAGCTGTTTAAGTGCTCCCAGTGTCACAAGTCCTTCAGGAAGAGCACAGACCTGACGTCCCATCAGCGAATCCATACAGGTGTGAATTTTGCAAAGATTTCTCCACAACCTATAATCTAATAAATAATAACCATGTCCCCTCAGGTCAATTCAGACTTATGGCGACCCTTTTCAGGGTTTTCCAACTAGAAAATGGTTTCCCCTTCCCTTCTTCTGGGGAGTCATTGTTCCTGGAAGCTGCTCGGTGTGGTAATTTTTTTCTTTCTTTCCTTCCTTCCTTTCTCTCTTTCCTTCTTTTCTGTTTCTGCAAAGGAGTATCTGGGGGAGGGTTGTGGGACAGAAAAATAGCTTGGGGGATGGGAGTTCATTCAGCCCCAGTCCTGCTTTATTCTTCTTCCCACAACCCTAAACCACACCGACGTGTCATCTGTGAAGCACAGAATGCTAGCATGCACATACATCCTTAATGGCAGTGGTTCTTAACCTTTTTGAAAGAAACGCCCCCTTGAGCCATTGAGGAAGTTATCATCGCCCCCCTCCCCGCGGTGATATCTTTCTTTCTTTCTTTCTTTCTTTCTTTCTTTCTTTCTTTCTTTCTTTCTTTCTTTCTTTCTTTCTTTCTTTCTTTCTTTCTTTCTTTCTTTCTTTATTTATTTATTTATTTATTCATTCATTCATTCATTCATTCATTCATTCATTCATTCATTCAGTTATTCATTCATTCATTCATTCATTCATTCATTCATTCATTCATTCATTCATTCATTCATTCATTCATTCATTTAAGACACTTAAATCCAATGACCCCTGAAAACAAAATTAAATTCCAAGAAAACGAAATACCCCCAAAAAAGTAACATTTAATGATTTAGTTGCAAGTGAATTTTAAGACGCAAAAAGAAATATAAAAAGGGCATAAAAACAAATGCAGGAACTAAAAATTTCAAGACATAAAGTCTGAAACGAAATTAAAATTGGAGGAAAAATATATATTCATGCACATTGTAAAAAGGCTGCAGCCATCTTCACAGGTTTGGCTTGCTCCAGCGCCCCCCTACCGCCCCCCTTCTGCTCCAGCGCCCCCACACCGCCCCTTTTCGTTCTACTGCCCCCCTGAAAAATGAAATTGCCCCCTGGGGGGCATTATCGCCCACGTTAAGAACCACTGCTTAATGGGATGGGACCCTGGGGATGAAATAGATTGTTGAGTCCTTTTGGCCTGGTGTCCTCAAAGTGTCTCTTTTGAGTACCTGGCGAGCTGTCCGACTGTCAGCCTAATTATTGGTTTTATTCTTGTGTTCTTCCAGGGCACATAACTTATCTTCCTCCAGGTTGGTATGGCTCATGTCCAGTTGGACCTCTGAGGGACTGATCAGATTTATTTGTTCCTTTTAAATATTTCTATTCTTAATTTTATTTTATTTTTTTAGCTTTAACTACTGGCGTTCAATTATGTATGCCACCTTTGTTTACTCATTGCTTTGTCCTTAATGTTCTAAGCCCCCTTGGGTCCTTTTCTAAGGAGAAAGGCGGGGCAAAAATATTTTAAATAAATATATAATTATTAGTTATTTCACTAGAGTAGGACATCCTTATCGGTGGGATCAGTTTCCGCTGATTCGCTTATCCATGGTCTGAAAATATTAAAAACATTAAAAGAAAAATCCTAGAAATGCTGTATATACTCTGAAGGTGAACTTACCAGAACTGGCCACTAGAGGGAACCAGAGACCATGCTAGTGGAAGCTACTGCTGGATGTTTGCGTTTTAGTACAGTGGGGTCTCTACTTAAGAACGTCCCTACATAAGAACAATCCAACTTAAGAACAGCTCCATTTGCTAAATTTTGCTTCTACTTCAGAACAGAAATCCAAGATAAGAACAGGAAAAAAAAACCTTTCCTGCTCTTTTTTTAAGGTCATCTTAGGTTAAAAAAAAATTCTCCCCCTAGTGGTAGAGTACGTATTAACCAGCTTTGCATTAGTTTCTATGGGAACTAATCCTTCAATGCACGAACGCACCTCTACATAACAAAAAAACAGCCAGAACAGATTAATTGGTTTTCAGTCCATTCCTATGGGAAATTTTGCTTCAACTTAAGAACGTTTCAACTTAAGAACACCATTCCAAAATGGATTAAGTTCTTAAGTAGAGGTTCCACTGTAGTTTCTATGGACGGAAAAGAGCAGATACGGATTAAATGGTTTTCAATGCATTCCTATGGGAAATGCAGATTCAACATAAGAACTTTTCAACTTGAGAACCACCTTCCAATACGGATTAAGTTCGTAAGTAGAGACCCCACTGTAGTGTAAACTGGCCTCATGGCTTCTACATTTATACAGTAGGACCCCTATATCTGTGGGGGATTGGTTCCAATCCCCCCCCCCCGTGGATGCTGACAATTGAAGATAACAGCAAATGCTATACATAGCATGGTAAAAAGGAAAAAAAAGAAATACAGTGGTGCCCCGTATAGCGAGGTTAATCCGTTCCGGATTAACCTTCGCTATACGAAAACATCGCTGTGCGGGTAAGTAAAACCTATTGGAACGCATTAAACTTTAATGCGTTCCAATAAGTGTGCAAACTTACCCCTCCAGCGATGTTTTCGCGTCCGGCGGCCATTTTGGAGCCGCCGATCAGCTGTTCGGCGGCTCCAAAATGGCCGCCGGAGCCCCAATCGTCGCAAAGCGAGTGCGGCGATTGGGGCTGATCCGTATAGCGATCCCCAAAAAGGGATCGCTATACGGATTTTTCGTTAAACGGTGCACTCGTTAAGCGAGGCACCACTGTATGTATTTTCACCATGTATTACCGGAAAAAATACATAGTGTGGTCTCCGGCTCCCTCTAGTGGCCACTTCTAGGAAATACATTGTGGAAATACATATTTCTGGGTGTTTCCTCCCCCCTTTTAATATTTTCAGATTGCAGATAAATGAAACTGGACACCAATCCTGTGAATATGGGGGTCCCACGGTATTGTGTAAAGGATCACATGGCTCTCTCTGTCGTTTTGGGGGGATAGAATAGGGAGTGGCCCAAGAGGCTCAGATAGCTTGTCCCACCCTGAGTCCTTGCTTCCCACGTAGGATGGTTGTTTCTGTTTCAGATGCCGAGGCAGCTATTTCTGGAGGCCTTTCCTGATTCTCTCAAGTCACGGCCCTTTCAAACTTTCTGATGTAGATCAACGTGGACAATAGAGCACTTCCATATTTTGCTCCACAGTTCAGGGAACAGTGGCAGGGGGTTCTTGCTTCTCACTGCCTGTTGCATCAGCTCCCTGCCTCAACGCTGGAAGTCTCTAGGCTAGAATATATATATATATATTTTATGGGGGTTGTGAAATTTGATCAGAGGGGAATCTCAGTGTAAAAATATGCAGGCAATAAAGGCAAGAATGCAAATGTCTGCATATTCATGTACACAGATTTCAGAAGAAAGAAGTCTGTTCACAAATTTAATTTGGACCTTTTTTTTCCAATTCCAGAACAGCATTTCCCATGGATTTCCTGCCTTTTTTAAAAAAAAATACCCTTGTTTCCTTAAACCTGAAGTTTTTTTTAAAAAAATCTTTGCATTATTCTCAATAAACACTCTCTTTCCATGAAAGTGGCTTGGTTGCGTAATTTGATTGTCTTACGTTCCTGAGATTCTTTCAGACATTGTTCCTTGTTGTGAATGGTAATTCATGTTATTTCTGGCTTCCACACTATTTTGTGCAATAACCCTGTTTGATACCCTCTCATCCAAACCATTAATTAAAATGCTGAAGCAGCACCGGGCCCAGGCCTGCACCTCAAGGTACCTCACTTGTTACCTTTTTCCCAGTTTGAAGAGCCATTGATAAGCACTTAGTAAAATTCTGTGGCCAACTGTGAATCGACCTGATACTTGTTCTATCCATCCCATACCTAGTTATCTTGCTAATCAGGATATCACGGGGCACCTTGTCAAAGGCTTTGCTGAAGTCAAGATATATTATTTATTTATTTATTTATTTATTTATTTATTTATTTATTTATTTATTTATTTATTTATTTATTTATTTATTTAATTAATTAATTAATTAATTAATTAATTAATTAATTAATTAATTAATTAATTAATTTATATGCCGCCCACTCTACCCAGAGGTCTCTGGGCGGCTTACAATAATTAAAATTCAATACAATAAAATGATTAAAATACAATTAAAATACAATTAGAATTGCCATCATCAGGACCCACAGTTGTTATTTCAATTAAAAGCCTTCTGGAACAGGAAGGTTTTGACCTGGCGCCGAAATGTCATCAACGTCGGCGCCAGACGAATTTCAGTTGGGAGGGCGTTCCATAGTCTAGGGGCAGCTGCCGAGAAGGCCCTTTGCCTACAAGCCATCCCTCTTACCTCCTTGAGGGATGGCTCTTTCAAAAGGGCCCCCTGGCTAGATCTTAACTGCCGGGTAGGCTCATATGGAAGGAGACGGTCCTTCAAGTATCCAGGGCCCAAGCCGTTTAGGGCTTTATATGTCAAAACAAGCACTTTGAATTGGGCCTGGGCAGCAACTGGTAACCAGTGTAAATTGAACAGAATCGGCTTGATGTGATCTCTAGCGGCTCCACCACTCACCAGCCGCGCAGCTCGATTCTGGACCAGTTGCAGTCGCCGGACCGTCTTCAAAGGCAGCCCCACGTAGAGCGCATTGCAATAATCTATACGAGATGTTACCAGTGAGTGTGTAACTGTCATGAGACTCTGCTCGTCCAGGTAGGGCCGCAGCTGGTATAATTTCCGCAGCTGAAGGAAGGCGCCTCTGGCCACCAAGTCCACCTGGGCTTCCAAAGTTAGACTGGGGTCCAGGAGCACCCCCAGGCTGCGGACCCTGTCCCTTAGGGGGAGTGTAACCCCATTCAGGGCAGGGAAATGGCCCTCCAACCTGTCCGGCGAAGCACCCACTAACAGCACTTCCGTCTTGTCTGGATTGAGTTTCAATTTATTAACCCTCATCCAGTCCATTATCAGGTCCAGACACGAGTTCAGCACAGAAACCGCCTCACCTGGATTGGTGGAAAACGAGAGGTAGAGCTGAGTGTCGTCAGCATATTGCTGACTCCTCAGCCCAAACCTCCTGATGACCTCTCCCAGCGGTTTCATGTAGATGTTAAACAGCATGGGGGACAGTATCGGGCCCTGAGGAACCCCATGATATAACTGCCATGGGGCAGAGCAACTGTCCCCCAGCACCACCCTCTGGACACGGTCAGCTAGGAAGGAGCGGAACCACCGTAAAACAGTGCCCCCAACTCGTAACCCAGCCAGTCTATCCAGAAGGACACCATGGTCGATGGTGTCGAAAGCCTCTGAGAGGTCCAGGAGTATCAACAGGGTCACACTCCCCCTGTCTCTCTCCCGGCAAAGGTCATCGTACAGGGCGACCAAGGCAGTCTCTGTACCAAAACCTGGCCTGAAACCTGATTGAAATGGATCCAGAAAATCCGTTTCATCCAGCAGCGCCTGGAGTTGCCCGGCCACAACCCGCTCCAACACCTTGCCCAAATAAGGGAGGTTCGCCACTGGTCGGTAGTTAACCACCAGCCTTGGGTCCAGGTTAGGCTTTTTAAGGAGTGGTCGAATTACAGCCTCTTTCAAGGCGGTAGGGACCACTCCCTCTCTCAAAGAGGCGTTCACAGCCTCCTGGACCCAGGTGCGAACCCCCCTGGCAGAACTTCCGATTAGCCAAGATGGGCAAGGGTCGAGCAGCATGGTGGTAGAACGGACAGATCCAAGCACCCTGTCCACATCCTCAGGTCTCAACAATTGAAACTCGTCCATTAAAGTTTGACCTAAGCACGGCACACTGGACACATCTTCCAATTTTGCAGTAACAGTGGAGTCCAGCCCACTGTGAATCTGAGCGATTTTTTTCCTCAAAATGAATAGCAAACTCGTCACAGCGAGCTGATGAGCAGTCCGGGACCTCCACCAGATTTCCCGGTTGAAGAAGATCCCGGACCACCCAATTTACAGCATTCCCACCATCTACCAGGGAGGCTACCCGATCAAAATATAGATATAAAATTAATCTAGCAGGATTTTTGACAAATCCGTGTTGACTTCTAGTTATTATTGCATTGTTTTCAAGGTGCTTGCAGAGCAACCGCTTTAGAATTTGTTCCATAATTTTCCCTGGGATTGATGTCAGGCTGACTGGTCTGTACAGTAGTTCCCAGATTTCCCCTTTTTGAAGACAGGGACAACATTGCTGTCTTAGGTCCTTCCAGGGAGAAAGGTGGGATAGAAATATTTTAAATAAACAAATAAACATCCCTGGGACTTCACCTGTTCTCCATAGTTTCAAGAGCATAATACATTTCCTTAAATCTGATGTCATTTATTTTTTGCATTATTCTCAACAAACACTTCATTTGAGTTGGTGCAGCTTGGTTGCATGGTGTGATTTTGTCTCCGTCTTCCTGAGATTCTTTCCTCGTTCTGAGCAGTAATTCCTTTTGCTCCGACTCCACAGAATCACAACCGAGGAGTGGTTGGAGTGTGGTCAGGTGTGGGTTGTCACATGCATTTCAGCCACCTAGCCTTTTTGAGGAAGGGGAGGAATTTAATATTTGATGGGGTTATGGAAAAACACATGGAAACAGAGGAGGAGAGAGAAGGTGGGAATGAGATGTAGGAAAACCCATTCTTTCAGCCAGGTAGTGCCTGCTTGGGGAATAATTATTCCTCTCAGTGTTGGTGGTTTTCCGCCCATCATCCTTTGCTGTTGGTTTGGCTTTGATGGCAGTTGCCAATCAAACACAGAACACGTTGAAAAACCAGAACATGTAGTTGTCTAAAAATATTTCCCAAAACAGAGAGTGACACAGTGGTTAGACTGCACAATTGCAGTGAAGAATCTGCTCACAACCTGAGTTTGACCCCAACAGGCTCAGTTAGCCGGCTTGAGGTTGACTCAGCCTTCCGTCCTTCTGAGGGTCCGTAAAAGGAGTAGCCGGCTCATTGGCGGTTGTGCGCAAAGTGTTGTATGCATAACTGTCTTGCAAACTGCGCAGAGAGTACTTTAACATTATGGGGTGGTATATAAGTCAAAACGTCAACTACCACTAGATACCTTGGGCTGAAAAAGGAACTTCTTCATTTCTCTTGATTTTATGTTGTCTTCTTTTATTTAGCAAGACCGAAGAGATAGTTGTGGACAGAAATTTTAACAAATTAACCATATTTTAGTGTAGGTGTCACTAAGGAGTTGCATATCTACTCACGCAATCCTGAAGTAGCAGGAAATACAGGAGTTTCTACATGATCACTGTAGAAACATCTCATTTTAACAAAACACAAACATTTCCATTATTGTTGTTTTGAAGCAACTAATCTTAACTGAGATCCAATGATGTGTAGCTGTTGGATAATGACTTGGGAGATCTGGGTTCAAATCCCTGCTCAGTTATGGAAACTCATGGAGGAACTGCAGTTGCAAAACTGCTCCTTCAGTATCTTAATAGGAAAAAAGACTGTAGTGCCAAAATGAAACAATTGTAGTATAAATTTTGTTTACCTTTATATTTTATTACTTTTTTTAGACTTCTAAGCCTCCCATCTGACCAAGTCACTCTCGATGGTGTACAACAACTATAAAACATACAGTTCCAATTATACAACAAAGTAAAAGTTAATTTAAAATTCATTGGGTAGCTGTAGCTGTTAAGCATTCAAGCGGAGCTTTTAGGAATAGCATGATTTAGAAAATCTGCCCAAATAGGAAGGTTTTAAAAGACTTTTTAAAATCACCAGGAGAATTTTGGAAGGTGGTTTCTTCCAGAGCAGAGGTGCAACTGCCCAGAAAGCCCAGCTCTTTGTTTTCTCCTCCAGGGCCTCCCCCTTTAAATGAGTGATCAAAGTGAAAGAAGAATGTGGCAAAGCAGAACTACAGTTGAACAGCCAAACAAAAGTCCGAGGCCTCTTCAGACTTCTTCAATGGCTATATCACATAAAACAGAACAGAAAAAGCATGTTTAAAATAACATTTTTTTCTAGAGACAATATTCTAAGCATTGTACATAAATAAGGAGCTCTTGGAGGAGATGGGGCTGGATTTAGTAATGTATTGGAATGTTTTTATTAATTAGAATTGTCTATTTATATTGTTACTGTATTATTTTACTGTTGTTAGCCGGCTAGAATGGTCCTCACCGACCAGATAGGTGGGGTATAAATAATAATAATAATAATAATAATAATAATAATAATAATAATAATAATAATAATAATAATAATAATAATAATAATAATAATAATAATAGTAATTGTTATTGTTATTGTTGTTGTTGTTGTTGTTGTTGTTGTTATTATTATTATTATTATTATTATTATTATTATTATTATTATTATTATTATTATTATTATTATTATTATTATTATTATTATTATTTAGGGGAGGATCCCCAGCAGAGGCTCACTTGCCCCAGGAGGAAGGGGCGCCTGGCTCTTCCAGGGACTCTCCACGTGCTGCCCCACCGCCTCCCTCCCTTCTTTTCCCCACCTGGGGGGTCACCCCCCCTTCCCACCACCCCACCCCCGCAAGTAGGGCTCTCCGGGCCCCGGAACGCGCGAAAAGGGGATCCGGCGGGAAAGAAACGGAGGGCGCACCTTACCCGAGGCAACGGCTCTCTAGGAAGGAAGGCTCTATCATTTTAACGCTATAGAGGACTTTAAAGGCCCCTAGGAACAAAAAGAAGCTCCCAAGGGCCAGATGGGGGCGCGCTTTATAACCCTGGCCTACCTGGCCGGGTTGTCGCACCTCCTCCTTTGAGCAGGTCTTCCAAACAAATAGAATACTGCATCACACAATGCCTTCCAGTGCAAAATATGCGGAGAAAGCCATTTTGCTGTTCCTAATGTATTTTTGAAAGAGTTTAGTTTCTTTTGTGAAAACCAGGGACGCTTTTTTATAGTACTAAAAGTGAAGGGGAGTAGAAAATCCCACATTTACTGCAAGTTGAGATAACAGGGAAGGGAAAGAGTTGCTCAGATC
Source organism: Pogona vitticeps (assembly GCF_051106095.1). Lineage (NCBI taxonomy): Eukaryota > Metazoa > Chordata > Lepidosauria > Squamata > Agamidae > Pogona > Pogona vitticeps. Next base: position 15,088,754 of record NC_135784.1, read on the forward strand.
GTGTTATCCATGGGTACAAAAGGACCCCCTTATCCACGGCATCAAGATCCACTGAGGCACTTCTCTGCTGCCCGAAAATACTAAATAAAAACATCCAGAAATATTATTTATATGTATTTGCCAGAGCTGGCCACTAGAAGGCGCCAGAGACCATGGAATGTAAAGCGTTCCACGCTTCTGCGGTTTTCAGCATCCGCGGGGAGGGGCTTGGAACCCATCTCCTGCAGATACCTTATTTTTATGTTCTCTTTTTAAAGTCACTATGGAAAATATGGAAGATTTTAAAAAAAGAAACCGGGCCCACTCCTTTGACTCTAAGAAACAAGTTGCAGGTGCAATACAGTAGATCAAAAGTGGGGAAGGTGTGAGCCTCCAGAATTCACCAGGAATGCATATATTCTCTGCCCAAGGCAACTATGAGAGCAACATCAAGAGTGCTAAACATTTTTTTTTCCCAGCAGCAAACATTACTGGGCTAGATGACGCATCAATATGCTGGACTGCATCACACACAGAGATTTTTTTTTTGTCTTTCTCACATTCCATTTTGTCCAATAATAATCATGTGCCGTCAAATGAGTTCTGAGTTATGGCAATCGTTTTCAGCACTTTCTAGGTACAGAATCCTCAGGAGTGGCTGAGCATTCCCTTCTTCTGAGAGTGCCCTGGGTTTTTGCAGCTTGCCCGAGGCTACACAGGCTGGCTTTTCTCCCAGGAGACACAATGGGGAATCAAACTCTGAACCTAAAATCTATAACCTTAGAGCTGCATTGCTGGAAGGGGCCCCATCCAGTTCCTGTCAAGGAGGCACAGTGGGGAATTGAACTCACAACCTCTGACTCTGTAGCCAGAGACCTAAGCCACTGAGATATCCAGCCAGCCAATTTTGTCTCTACAACACTCATCATCCCACTGAAGAGTGACTTGTCCCCCTTGATGAACCTTGACCAGTGTGGCCAAACTCAAAGGAGACCCCCCCCCAATGCACCGCCCCCAGTCCAACTACATCGATTTAAGTGGCATCAGAGAGGTGTTTGTTCAGGATAAGGATGAACATCTGATGGAACCTCAGGAAGGTGGGGGGAGGAAACAATCTGCAAATAGGACAAATCCATGCAATGGGACAGTTTATTGAAAAAAATAAGTCATGATGACAGACCTGGGAGTTTGAGAAAACTCCTGTCTTTGATCCTTGACTCTATTTTAATTTTAATTATGCTGAACACGACAAAAAAACCTAAATTTAACCAAATCTTTACCATGAGATCCCACCCCAATCCATTTCACAACCTTCATTTTAAAAAAATTATCAAGAGATTTCCAGTATGGACACAGGTAACAGACTCAAGACAAAAATCTCACTCTCGTGGATGTAGAAAACACTCAGAACCTGGGACCCTCGTGTAAAGAGCCACTGATTTTAAGCAGGTTGCTTTAATTCCCCCAGAAATAACCATACTGGGATACAGAGCAAGTAAACACATTGCTGATCCTTATTTGGGCATTAATTACTTATACATGTAATTAATAAAATACTTCCATGAATCTTAAAAGCTCCAGAGAATCCTGCTGCTTGTCCATGCCAGACCGATTCCCTCAGAACATGTAAAAATGCATCTTTTTATCTGATTTCTGCTGTCATCAAAGCATCTTAGATGTTTCCCTGTTTGGACATCTTTGAAAAACCTCCTTTTTTTCTGCCTTGTGCCCCTCCAGCTAGAGCCAACCACAGCCTTCACTGATCTCGCCAACATGGACACTTCAGTGGATGGTTCTTAAGAGTCATACAGCCAGTCATGTCTCTTGGATGTTTGGTTGAGGACAGAAATCCTCAAGTCTTGTGGAGGTAGAGGTAACAAGCAAGAGTCATGTCTAGACAAACTTGTCTTTTTGTTGAGCTATAATCACTGATGCCAGTATTGTAAAGAAAAAAAAACACTACAATGCTAAGGTGAGGGGCTGATTGGTTTAATTTTCCTCCATATTTTTTTGGAATAAATTTTTTTTACTGAAAAGACAAGATTTCAAGTAATGGACTTGCTTCAGTCAAAGGGATGTTTCGTCCAAAGGACCAAAGAAAGGGTTCATCATTTATTTGGGCATCCAACCTAACCCCTCTGGCCTTGCACTCCGTTTGTGGTCAACCTTGGAGGTCCGCTTTGTTTCTCTTTTTGAAATGGCTACGTTTTTACACTCCAGGAGATAACACCCAGCCTCGGCTGCCCCTTCCCAAATCCTCACTATGGTGCTGGCGCTTTGTGACTATCTAAGTCAACCAAGCAACTGTACGAGATCAGTTACGCAAAGCAGCTGTATTAGAAGTGAAAGCCCAGATGGGTTTTCAAATTTCCAGATGTGGTCATGAGTTCAAAAGAGGGGGAAACCAAGATTTAAATGCAAGGGAATATGCTGTCTACTGGGCAGAGGCCACACCTCATCCTATCTGGAGATTAGAGGTGTGCACTTTAACGCGCTTTGTACAAAGCTGTCAGGGCAGCTAATTGGACAACTCACCCTGCTTTGGAGGGTGCAAGAGTCCTCCTTCTCTGATGACACTCCAATCCAGATAGAAGCTCAGCTGGCCTTTCCCTGCCTCCTCCGGCAACTGACCCCTCATTAGGTGCCTGGGGAGAATGCTCTTGCACCTCATCAGACTGGTTGGCTGCTGGAGGAGGCGCGGCTGGGCCAGCCAGGCTCCTGCCCAGATTGGAGCACCATTGGATAAGGAGGGCCCCACTGGTGCATGAAGTAAGGTGAGTGGCCTGGCTGGCCAGTGGGGAAGGATGGCCACTTGTGGTGCTGCACTCTCAGCTTCATATGGAGTGCTTTGTGCTTTGCAAATGAATGAGATCCACCTCATCCTACTTAGAAATGTTTCTTCCAGTGAATGAGAATCAGGTGAAAAAAACAGGACTGCAGCTAAACAGGAAGAAGACAATCACGTCTATAGTAAAACATGGTGTGGGAGTTTCTTTTGATACGAGCTAACTGAGGTTGCCGTGATTTCATGGGGCCTCATCAAGCAATGATAAAGATGGGATTTGACCTTTTCTTGATGATTCTACTTGGCTCCTGTAAAAAAAAGGTGCTGTTGAACAAGAAAAGGAGAGAAAAGAGGGAAGAATGAAATCTGTGTGGATTTTCAGATGGCGAGCCAGACGCGGGAGAATGAAAGAAGTAAGCAGTTGGAGCACCTTTCCTCCAAAGAAGAGTTGGAGTTCTTGGTGTTAAGGGAAAAGAAGGGGAAGAGAAGCTGAGAAGAAAGGAAGGACATCAGAAACCACAAACTCAGAAGGTGCAACCACCCACATTTTCTGAAACAGGAAAACCTATTATCTCTCTGGCTTGAATCAACCGAAAACATTATTTTATTGTCCACCAAGGTATTAAATATCTGTCAACTTCTAGTGAGAAAATATCTGCATCATCTTCAGCTGCAGAGATGCTTAGATGTTACGCAAGGTACAATTCCTGCCTAAAGACCTCTCCGCGTCCCACGCGTTTCTCGGCAGTATCTTTCTCTCCATGAACTCTCTGAGGAAAAAGAAAAGTTTGCCCTGCAACGGAAGCCCATTCCTCATTCCAAACTCGCAGGCGGCTTCTCCTCTCTGTGGATCCTCATGTGGGAAGCCAGGTTTGTGCTCCGAATGAAGCCCTTCCCGCAGGCAAAACACTTAAATGGTTTCTCGCCGGTGTGGATCTTTTGATGGGAACTGAAGTTGCTTCTATCCCGGAAGCTCTTTCCGCACTCCAGGCATTTAAACGGCTTCTCTCCTGTGTGGATCCTCATATGAGTAGCAAGGGTTGTGTTGTGACTGAAGCTCTTTCCACATTCCAGGCATTCAAACGGCTTCTCCCCTGTGTGGAGTCGTTGATGGGAACTAAGGCCGTTTCCATCGCTCAAGCTCTTTCCACGTTCCGGAAATGTGCATGGTTTCTCATGGTGGATTCTCTTGTGGGAAGCAAGGTGTGTGCTCTGATTAAAGCATTTTCCGCATTCCACACAGGTAAATGGTTTCTCTCCGGTGTGGATTCTCACGTGGGAGGTCAGGTTCGCACTCTGCGTGAAGCTTTTCCCACATTCCAGACATGTAAACGGCTTCTCTCCGGTGTGGATCCGCATGTGGCGGGTAAGGTGCGTGCTGTAACTGAAGCTCTTCCCACATTCTGAACAGGGAAACGGTTTCTCCTCCGTGTGGATTTTCATATGGCGAACCAGGCTTGGGTTGTGTCCAAACCTCTTCCCACATTTGGAGCATTTAAAGGGTTTCTCCTTCGTGTGGATTCTCTCATGAGAAATAAGGGTCCCTTTATGGCTGAAGCTCTTCCCACATTCCATGCATTTGAAGGGCTTCTCCCCTGTGTGGATTCTCTTGTGGGAGACAAGGTGTGTATTGCGGTTGAACCTCTTTCCACAGTCAAAGCACTGAAACCGTTTCTCCCCTCTTTGCATTGTCTTACGGGGGATAAGGTCTGTGCTCTGACTAAAGCTGTTTTCAGGACATCTAACTTGTTTTCCTTCTCTGTGTGTTCTCAAATCTTTTCCAGGTGGTGAATGATTCAAATAATTCTTCCTGTATTCTGAGCATTCCACTAGTTTCCGCCCCACATGGATTTTCCAGTGAGCATTTAGACTGGCTTGACAACGGAAGCTTTTCTTGCACACCAAACACTTATGGCATTTGTTGCTTTGACCAGATTCTTCTTCAAGCGGAGTCTCTTGTAAAGAAAAGGCTTCGTTCCCCTTCTGTCTGCCTTCCTTTTTTCTCCTCTGGGGATTCCCCTCCTCAATGACCAAGCATTCTTGAAGCAGTTCGTCTTCAGAGCTGCCTTCTCTCACAACAGAAGCTAAAATAAAAGAAACCTGATTTTATTGGAAGCATGGAGCTACAAACTGTGCAGCAATATCAATTAACCATTAACTAAATGAACCACAATTAACCAGAAACCTTATCCCTGCAGAAAACCTTTGACTCCATTCCCAGCACCAGGAGGCTATATAACTACAGTGGTGCCTTGTGTAACGATTACCTCGTTAAACGACAAAACTGCTTGACAATGAAGTTTTAATGGTAAAAATTTGCTTAACGATGATCGGTTCCCTGCTTTCAGAACCGATTTTTCGCTAAAGAACAATTTTGAAACAGCTGATCGGCAGCTCTAAAATGGCCGCCTGCTGTGCAAAAAGGCTCCCTGTTTTCAGGACGGATTCCTCGCTTTACAGGCACTGAAAATGGCCTCCCTATGGAGGATCTTCGCTGGACGCTGAGGTATTTAGCCCACTGGAACGCATTGAACCGGTTTCAATGCATTTCAATGGGCTTTTTTGTTTTGCTTGACGAGGATTTCGCTTAACAGCGATTTCAACAGAACGAATTATCCTTGTCAAGCGAGGCACCACTGTACTATGTAATTTAATATCGCCATGCTACTCATAAAGTGGTTTCATCAGTTCAGCTTTGTCAAAAAGCCTTTACGATTAACACATTTATTCAAATAGAACCTTTTGCGGTTGCAGGCCATTTCTTCAGACCCATGGACACTGCGGATTGTTAACCTTAAAAAGTACTGCAACAGTACAGTACCTTAGTATTTTTGCTTTGTGTGGGTTTTTATTCTTGCTGAAAGACTTAACAGAGTGACTGCTGGTGGGAACAGTTTCAACAGAACGTAAAGAAAAGCTCACCCAGAGACACCACGTGGGCAAAATTCTCCACCATGACTTCCCAGTGCAGAGCCTTCTGGCCCGGATCCAGCAGCGCCCACTCCTCCTCGGAGAAATGCACAGCCACCTCCTCAAAGGCTACCAGGCCCTGAAGAAACAAGGAACGTCTTATTCATGAGCTAATTGCAATTGTTAAACTTTTCTAAAGAACAGTCCAGCAGGGAACACCAAAAAGTACAGGTTTCCTTACCATAGTCCAAGCTTTCCCTATAGTCTATTTTTGATAAAAGCAAATCCAATGGGAAAGTTTTCATCCATCCATCCCTCCCTTCCTCCCCCTTCCCCATAGGTCCTCTCATTCCACAAGATAAAGTATGTCTATTTTCAGAATCTCACCTCTCTACACAACTTCCCTACTTTCTCTGGACTTTGCACCCCTGTTCACCCTTTGTCGTTCCCTTATTAACCCTTGCCACCAGGCACTGCTTTCTCCTTAACACAGACTTACTTTACATACAGAAACGGCTTCAGCGAGAGGTTCTCTCACACAGATTGGGATCCCCAGGGAGGGAGAGGGCACCTCTGTCTGATCCGTGGCAGCCAGGATTTCTCACTCTTGAAGCACTTTAACACAACGGGATTTCTTCTCGGAAGGAAATAGTATTAATCAAGTTCTCTTTTGGTTTCAGTCAGCTACACACAACCATATGGTTTCTGTCAGAAGTGGGTCTGGCCAATTCCTGTATCCAGGGAAAGAAACACAATTAAATCCAGAAGTCCAGATGAAAATGAACAGATGGATTTGAGTCAGCGCATGGGGCTGGAAGAATTCGTGCAGAGGAAGATAAGGAGGGAAGAAGGAAGGAAGGGAGAGAGAAAGAAAGAAAGAAAGAGGGGGGGAAGGAAGAATTTAGAATACCTAGATTCAATAATGCTGTGAAAAATTAAAGGCACGAATAGAAGACTATATATTTATTCATTTGTTTGTTTTATATGCCACATTTCTTCCAACAAGGGACCCAAAGTGGCTCACAACATTAAAATTCAAACAATTTAAAAGCACAGTAAATTAAAAATTAAAAGATGAATTAAATGAGATATGATTTAAAATACAATTAAAAGATTAAAACATGAAAACAAAAAAATGATTAAAGGTGAAGCTAGATTAAAGATTAAATATGATGTGAATTGACTCAGGATCAAGGAAGGAAGTTCACTGAGTCTGTAATACATGGGCACAGCTTTTAAGGACAGGATCTCTGGGAGATCACTCGTGAACAGATTCACTAGGGGCTAGAAGGGACTTGACACACAACAATGACAAGATTCATTGGCCAAGGATGGGGGCATGAAAAGTAAAAACAATGAGCATACAAAGGCAGTTGACATCATTAAAAGGCAATACTCTATATAAAACTAAAGACGGTAAGCACACAAACATTAGAAATGAACAAACAAATCTTGCGCTGAGAAATGGCAAAAAAACCCCTAAATATTAAAAACCACTCCACCCCAAGGCTCCACTGAAGGGCCACCAAGCCATGAAATGTGTGCAGAATCCTGAATTGGGGTATTCAGAACTGCTCACAGGGCATGGTCTGGTCACGTGAAGGCTTTCCAGGCCAGGAAGACCAAATACCTCGGTTCTCACAGCCTGCACTGAAGACCAAGGTAGATCTTTGCAATACGGCCAAGGCTGGGCAGACCAAGAGTGTAAATGAGGATATAGCTGCTTCTGGGCCAAATGATTCTGGAAACGTGCATTTGGGTCTCTGGGCAGTGCAGGGGGGGGGAAACTTTATCACATACTGAACTAGTTCAAATAGCAATCCATAGTTCCAGGATAAGCAAAATGTTTTCTTCTCTTTTTTTCCCCCAGTAAGGCAGTTGACAAAACTATTCCCATCAGGTGTCTCAGTTGTTGTTACACCTGCTCAAGATTGTACTGCCTTACACAGGCTGCGCATGAGCATTAGCATATCTGCAGATCACCAGATGGCACTTTTCTTTAGAATCCCTTTAGCCGAAGCCTTTGTGTTGCTTTTGTGACATCCTATTTTTTCCAGTAAAGAGCGCTTCACCATCCCAACAGGCAGACTTACGTTCAGGAACCACTTTGCTCCACTCCTCTGTCCATCAAGGCACTACGGATCGATGCTGTGGAATGAGAACAGCTTGAGAAGCACCATCCCCAAACGTTTTTTTAAAAAATGCAGAAAACTGTTCAAAATCCTTTAAATGCCCAAATGAACCAGAATCATCCAGACACTGTGGCTGGATTAAGAACCCAATTAGCCTTTAGTACAATTCTAAGAGAAAGGTAAATTCACATCATGAGACGCAGTAAGACTCCAGATCCACGGTGAATCGGTTCCAAGCACCCCTTCCCGCGGATGCTGATAAACGCGGAAGTCTCGAAACCTCTATTTTGCCTAGTCTCTGGCTCCCTGGAGTGGCCACTTTTGGTAAATGCACCATGGAAATACTGTACATATAAATAGCTTTTTTATGGCTCGGGTTATTTTCTATTTTCAACCAGCGGCTGAATGAATCAGCGGATATTGAACCCGCGGATAAGGAGGTCCCACAGAAGTTAAAGCCCGTGGCTTTATTAAGGAGGACGTGAAGGGAAATGATCGCTCTCCAAGGTGCTTCCTCGAACCACCGCCCATACACACAAAGGGCTGAGCGGCTCCACGGGTTCTCCTGGCAGCCGAGGGTTCCCTTCTCCCGGCTCTGCCCCCGTTCGCCCCCTTTCCCCCCCTCAATCCGGGACAAACCGCCCCCTTCCTCCCAGCGCTGCCTCTCCGTCTCCCCGCCCGGAGCTCACCCGCTTCCCGACCCCCTTTCCCAATAAAGCACCTCTTAGCCCTACCTCGGAACTCCCGGGAGGTGGCTCTGGCGAGAGGGGGGAAAAAGAAGCAGAGCGCCTTCCGGTAAGGAACAGGAGGTGGCTCGCCGAGCTCTTGGCTCTCCTTCCTTTGTTGACCCTCTAGGACTCACTAATCTGTGGGTTTAACCCTTCGGGTCGGAGGCCGAAGTTGGCAAGAGGCACTCTGGAAAGTTAAAAGGCGTGAGGCCTCGTTGAATTTTAGGCAAACGAGGATCCTTTCTTTTTTCATGAAGCATCCTTCTTTTCACACTTGGGAAACCTCTCCCTCTCTCTCTCGGACTACAACGCCCAGAATCCCCCAGGAAATCAAATTGGGGGAATGGCTGGGGGGAGGTTCTGGGAGCTGTAATGACAGAGAGAGAGGTCTGCAGCTTTTTGAGCCGTACTAGGAGTCGTAGTCCAAAACCACAACTCTGGCACACCTCTAGTTTTCAGGTAACGCTGATCATCTTTGCACTCGTTCCCTGAGGCCGTTTTCAGGGTTAAAGTGAGAGAGAGGGAAAGAGCGTACGCTTTGCGTCCTAGAGAGGCCAAGCGGAAGGAGACCGCGCGAGGGTGCCACAGCCGTTTCTCGTCCCCCTCTTCCCCTGCTCCCTCGCCCCCAGTTCCTACCCGAGGGTGCTCTCCTTTGTCTTTTCCCAAGTGCGAGCAAGTGGTCTCCGCCCTGGATCGGGGCTCCGGCGGCTTTTGCGACCGAGAGGGGAGAGGAAAGAAGGCGGCTGGGAGGAAGGTAAGTCTGGAGAGAGTTGGAGGGCAGGTGGGTGGGAAGGCTCTCCCTTTCTATGAGCAATGGAGGAGATGCTCCCTGCCAGGGAGTAGAGGCAAGAAAAGGCAACCTGCTGGTTGGGGGCACGAAGCTCTTCAATTAGTGCCGAGTGTATTAGCATTAAATTTCAAGAGATCGAGCATTTACAGGATTAGCCTATCTCTGATTTTTATTCCCTTCCCACGCATCCCATTAAATAGGTGGGTTAGGAAAGTGGAATCCAGAGTAGGGTAGTGTTGTTGTTATGTGCCAACAGGTCGCCCCTTATGAATGCGCGATGTCCAAAATGTGTTCACTTAGTTGTAGCTGCCTTTTAGCAGGTGTCTCTTTAAGCTGTGATGCAGCTGCTGCTCCCTGGGGTGAAGGAACCTCCTCCCAGATTCTGGTTTCTCTTTGTAACTTTCATTCAGGGTGAAGAAGCTGTTCCTTTTTTAGAATAACTTGCCTTTGCTTGTGTAACCCCTATGAGATATTGGTTCAGCCCAAAAAAGGTGGGACTAAGAAAGAGCAGGGCTGTGAGTAAGAGATGTGAATCGGGAAAAGCAGGAGAGCTTAAGAGGCTGCTCTTGCCACTTGGACTGCCTGTGTCCTTGCCAATTTGGTTTAATTCCTGTCCATTTGTGTTGTAGGGTTTAATCTGCATAGTGAATTCATTTATATGCAGTGGAATCGGCATTTGATTCTTGGGTTCTGAAGACTCTGATTCTTTTATATTATGGATACCCAACCCAGTTACGAAAGAAATCTTGGCTTTTTATCTGAACTTGAAATTCCAAAGGACTCTTGAGATTGTCAGCTCTACGCAGCTTCTGTGTTGGTGCTGTTGCCTGGAACTTGGGTGCAAAAATTGTAGCATGTTGTTGTTTTGATAATAGTTCATGTTGTTTGTTACATAGCTGAATTAGAAAAGATTCCTCATTTTGTGAAACTGGGTTTACGGAGTTCATCAGTCAATATCCAATATCCAAATAGCTCCATAGAAGTTGAAAGTGCTACACTTGGGGAACACCATGCTGCTTCAAATAGTGTAATATAGCATGACTGTGGTATCCTTGAGGGATCGGTTCCAAGCCCCTCCCTCCATGGATGCTGGAAAACGGAGAAGTATTGAATGCTATACACCCTGTAAATATATTATCAATGGGAATTTCTGGGTTTTTCTTTAGTATTTCCAGTCTGTTAAGTGAATCAGCGGATACTGATTCTGCGGATAGGAGGTCCAACTGTATGTTACAACTGGAGCATCTTTTTTTTTTAATTTTTTAATTTTATTTTCAAAACTATTGGGTAATGGGGAAGGAATACAAAAGGCAAAGGGCAGTGGGGGGGATGGAAAAAGGGTTTTGAGAATAAGAAAACATCAAATGCATAATCATTCAATCTTTCATATCAAGTATATAAACATCTAATCTATTCATGTTCCAATAAAGGTTCATCTTTCTTCTTCTTTTTCTTCTTTTTCTTTTGACTATTTTGTCTATGTATTAACCTCTTTAGCTTTCAACTTATATGTGTAATACAGCTTAAATCTATGTTATTCCCACAGCATCAGAACACCAAGGCCAATTGTGAAATATATCCCCTCTTTCACCCTCCTTTTTTCTTGAGAATACACTCAACAGACCCAAAATAATATAAATTCTGCTCTCCCCTCCCCTTTCCTCCCTGTGCTCGTTTTGTTTCTGCGACTCTTTTTTCTTCCATATTTTAAAAGGGGAAACAATATCATTCAAAGTTTCCTTTTCTGCTATCGCTAAATCGCTTACTGGGTGGCCCTCCATCCCTTGTATATTATCTGATATCTTCATCAATACAGCCGGTTCTGAAATCTCTTTTTGGTGTAATTTAATCTCCGCTACCTTCCCTCCCCTAGAGCCTCCAATCAGGTCTTCCATCTGGTCAATATAATAATTTACCTGCATGAATTTTTGCAACAGTGACATCTGAAAAGAGGTTTTCCAGTCTAGCCACCGATCTGTAATTTTCTCAGGGGGAGGTTCCATTTTCTGTTTCCACTATTTTCACTTAAAATTCCCTCTCCCCTTTACCCCAATACACATCCAATATTTCTAATATTTCACCTTACAACTATACAATATTAGCAATAAGATAGCAGGTACATTCAAGTAAGAGATGGAATCTAAAACATAAATCTCTCAAGTGTCTTTGTAGTCCAGTCCTTTTACACGTCGCTGATATCTTCAGACCGGTTGCTTCTTCTTTTCCCTTCTTTTCTCTTCTCCAAGTTTGTTTTAACCTTCACCCGGCAAGACTCTATTAGAATGTCATTTGTCAAGCTCCCAGTTCAGTTCAAACCACATAGCCCCCAGTTCACAGCTCACAGTCTGTTTCTTCCTTTTACTTCCAGGTCCAGCAATCAGAGTCCCGGCAAATATATTATCCACGGAAAGCAGAGTCCCACACAGTCTAAAAATATATATCCAAAGAGGAAAAAGGGTCCAAAGTAAACAGCTTGCAACAGAATTTATTTTTTCAAAGCCTGTCAGTTGATTCTTCAATAGTTATTTTTCCTCCTTTAATGGAGACACGAGCTATTTCTGCCTGGTTGTTCCTTTAGAAATGACTCGACCTTCAGCTTGGGTAAAGCTGGTATGCTAGGAATGCCGCTCCTTATCTCATTTGGTCATAAATTTGCACACAATCACTTGTTCTTTATTTAATGAGGTTTTTCATAGAACAAGGGCTTTCACTTACTTTGATGTATACTTTCGCCGTGCTTCTGTTTTCTTATTCTCGTCGAACGGAGCTGTCTTTGGCTAGTTGCCAAAAATGGCACCCGTCTCCGGTCTGTGCTGATGTGAATTTCCAGAAGAAAGAAAAACCGAGTTGCTGTCCAGTCTTCTAACTTCTGTGGCTCACCCAACTGCTGCAGAAGGGTCTCTCCTGACTCTTCCTCGGCTCCCCCGTTTCTGGAAGGGTCCCAGACCGAAGTGGTTCTAGCTTTCCCCGGGAGCTATTCCCGAGAGCTGCTAGCTTCACCAAGACGAAGCTCCTCCTCCCACAACTGGAGCATCTTGACATTCACCTGCTTACAAAACCTGTTCCTCCTAGGATTCTCTGCTTTCAGAAGGGAAGCTGAAGAAGAGGGAGCTGCTGTTTTGGGTTATATGGGGGCTGCTGTGGAGCCCAGAAGGAAAATGGCGGAGCTGGAGTCGGACTGCCCTGAAGCGTTAAGAGACCCTGTTGCCATCCCGATTGGGAGTGAGGAGACGTTATGGGAAGGACTGACAGAGAGGTCCCTGTCTGAAGGCGTCGTCACATCAGAGAACCAGAGGCAGCGCTTTAGGCAATTCTGCTACCATGAGATCAAGGGACCCCGCGAGGTTTACACCAAACTCTGTAATCTTTGCCGTCGGTGGCTGAAGCCAGAAAGGCACACCAAGGCTCAGATCCTGGACCTGGTGATCCTGGAGCAGTTCCTGACCATCCTTCCCCCGGAGATGTCCAGCTGGGTGAGGGAATGTGGAGCGGAGAGCAGTTCCCAGGCGGTGGCCCTGGCCGAAGGCTTCCTCCTGAGTCAGGCCGAGGAGAAGAGGCAGGAAGAGGAGAAGGTGAGAGAGCATTTCACCTTGATGGTTTTGAGATGGGTGAGCATATAGACAAGAGTCTCTTATGACTTCCTGTTACTTTTTTTTTTTGGCTTATTAAGAAAAAAATGACAAAAGAGCGCTCTCCCTGTAACACAGGACAGGGCAAAAAAGTTGGCCTGGAAATTCAAAGTACTAAGAAGAAGACAAAGTGGGGGTGTTTAAAAAAAAGTCTCTTGCATAGTGTTTCCAAACCTAGAGTCTCCACATGTTCTTGGACTACAACTCCCAGAAATCCTGGCCAGCACTGCTAGGGGTGAAGGCTTCTGGGAGTTTTAGCCCAAGAACATCTCGGGACATTAAAGTTGGGAACCCTACTATAGGAGAAATGATTTTTCTGCTGTGCCTCTCTCACACACACACACACACACCGAAAAAGGTTTACATGGTGTGCTCTAGCGCCTTTGTGGACTGCCCCTCTCAGAATACTCTGAACATTCTGCAGACAGAATTCCGGGAGCTGCTGTCGGCTAACCCAAATCTGCAAGGCTTCGAAGTTTTCCTGTCTTGAGTGGGGGCTTTTGAGTTACCGTATTTTTCTGTTTATAAGATGACCTAATGTATAAGACGACCCCTTCTTTTCTAACCTCCAAATTTGAAAAATTGCATGGTCGCGCCCCTTTGATCCTGACGCCCTTTCACAGCTGTGTTAGCCACTTCCTAAGCCCCGCGGGGCTTAGGAAGTGGATAACGCAGCCATGAAAGGGCCGCACACTTACATCCCTTTGATCCTGAAGTCCTTTCACGGCTGCTTCATGATCAAAGGGGTGCGATCGTGCAGCCCTTTCAAGGCTACTTTACCCCATGGCTTCACAAAAGGCAGGGAAAAGCGGCTGCCTTCCGTGTATAAAACGATCCTCAGTTTTTTGTCTAATTATGTAAGTAAAAAGGTGTCCTTTTATACACGGAAAAATACGATATTCACTACTCATGTTGAATTCATATCTTCTCAGCCTCTCCTTCCTGCCACGGTGCAACCTGGGAGCTGTAGTTTTTCAGGAGGTGCAGTATATAGCACCTAACAGGTAGTGAGACTATCACTCCCAACACCCTCCATGCCTGGTTAGTCAACTAGCCTCGTCACCAAGTGACCAACCAGAGGGCTGGACCCTTCTATTGGTCAATATTCAGATGGAAACTCTTGGTAAGGCAGGGAAAAGAGTCTTGTCCGAATCCCCAAAGAGTCGTTGCTGTGAATCAGAGCTGGCAGGGCTAAACCAGGACTTTGATCTCAATATGAAATTAGCTTTGGGTGTCTCATTTCGGAGCCTATTCCTCGTTTTATGCAGTGGATCTTTCTTCGTTTCTGTTACAGGCACAGGAAGCCTTAGTAGCGTTCCCCACTGAGTCCCCCAAGATGCCAGCAGACCCCAAACAGAGACCACTATTCAGGTGGATTGTGGAGGAATGGGATCCGAGTCCCATTTTGCTGGGTAAGAATTAACAGGAACACGTTGCACTTATCTCTTTTTCTCCCACATGGCTAGAAACTAGAAACAACTTTTTGCGTGCAAGGGACTTATGACTGGAACATATTTTGGGGGAGATGTCTGCTGGTGACACAAGAGAGGGCCTTCTCGGTGGTGGCTCCCAAATTGTGGAACTTCTTTCTGAGGGAAGCCAGGTTGGAGCCTCTTCCCGCTTGTCGCCTTGGTGATAGGCGAAAGTCTTTCTAGTCAGGCAGGCTGTTGAGCAGTTCTTGAGATAAAGGCATGTGCCATTCTTGCTGGGCCTCAAATGGATTTGAATCCCATTTTGTTTTAATATTACAGTATTTGTCTAAATGACTAGAATCCCATTGGTACCCTCAGGTAGAGTCGAGAGATTTGCTGAAATCCAGGGGTAAGTGTCAGTTAGAGTAAACTCATTGGAATCAGTGGAGCTTATGGAGGAGTTGATTCCCCCAAATCCCCACTGAGCCAATGTGCCTATTCTAGTTGTGACTTAACTCCAGGATTTTAGCCATTGAACCAGTGTGATGTCCAGGGCTGCTAATTGACCGTTTGACAACAGATTCAGTTGATCAGTTCCATTGAGGGATCTTTTTATGTGCCCTCAAAGCACTTCTGATTTGTGGCAATTGGACACGGGATGTTCGCATTTGTATCCCCAGGAATATGAATACAGTGGTGCCTCACTTAATGATTGCCTCATTAAACGACAAAACTGCTTGACGATGAAGTTTTTGCGATTGCTTTTGCTATCGCAAAACGATATTCCTATGGGGAAAATTCGCTTAACAATGATCATTTCCCTGCTTTGGGAACCGATTTTTCACTAAACAATGTTTCTGAAACAGCTGATTGGCGGTTCTAAAATAGCCGCCCGCTGTGCAAAATGGCTCCACACTGTGTTTCCAGGACGGATTTCCTGCTTTACAGGCAGCGAAAATGGCCGCCTCTATGGAGGATCTTCGCTGGGCGGTGAATTTTCAGCCCACTGGAATGCATTGAACTGGTTTCAATGCATTTCAATGGGCTTTTTCGTTTCGCAAGACGATGTTTTCGTAAGACAGCGATTTTTGCGGAACAAATTAACATCGTCTTGCGAGGCACCACTGTACTAATATCTGCACCCCAGATGCCAATCTGCATCACAATTCAATGCCTTGAATTGGCAGGTCCACTTACTGCTCACCATGCACAACCGGCGTCGTTATCGTGAGAATCTGGGAAGCAGCCTGGCTGGCATTTCCCTGCCTCCCCACACAGCCGACCACTCAACAACTGAGTGGGGGGAGATTTGTCATCCCGCCTCCTTGCCGGAGGAGTTGGCTGGACGGAGAGGTGAGGAAGCACCATCTGGGCTGCTCCCCGTATTGGTGCGATGAAAACAACATTGTCTATGTGTGCCACATGGTGAGCGGTAAGTGGACCTACTGATTTAAGAGGGGAGAGTCCAGTTTTTCCAGGCATCTGTGGTGCCAGTATTCATATTCACATCCCCGGGGATAAGAATACGAATATCCTATGTCTAGTGGCGATCCTGTCAACAATTCCCCACTGCGATTGGGTTCTGCATAGAAAAGCGAGAGCCTTCTTATATAATATTTATGGATACGTTTTATAAAAACACTGCATTCTGCATTGTCCCACCTCCGTTGTGTCTCCTGCAGGCGATGGAACAAAACCGGGGATCCCTTCTCAGTTGTCTTCTCTGTTTGGAGGAGCGAGAGCTGCTGCTGTCCTTCCTGATGAGGTAGGGGATCCTTGGCGAGGTGAGGAAAGAACAGTGAAACAAGGAACCGTATTTTTCTAAAACCCTTTAAAAACATAGTCAGGGCAATGTTGTATATAGATTTATATATAAACATAGCGCAAGGTAAAGGTTCCCCTTGACAATTTTTGTCCAGTCGTGTTCGACTCTAGGGGGCGGTGCTCATCCCCGTTTCCAAGCCATAGAGCCAGCGTTTTGTCCGAAGACAATCTTCCGTGGTCACATGGCCAGTGCGACTTAGACACGGAACGCTGTTACCTTCCCACCGAAGTGGTCCCTATTTATCTACTCGCATTTGCATGCTTTCGAACCGCTAGGTTGGCAGGAGCTGGGACAAGTGACGGGCGCTCACTCCGTCGCGTGGATTCGATCTTACGACTGCTTGGTCTTCTGACTCTGCAGCACAGGCTTCTGAGGTTTAGCCCGCAGCGCCACCACGTCCCTAAACATAGCGCAAAGTTCTATATAGATTTATATACAACGTGCCGTAATAGTGCTTATTTGTCCAGATCTTTTAAAACACAGGAAAATAAAGGTAGTGGGGGGGCAGCGTCGACTCCCTGAGGAGTCTGGGAGCAGCCACGGAAAAGGCCCTCTTCTCAGCTGTGCCTGTAGAGGCTGTGAACCAAAGCGAAGGACTTCTCCAGAATATAGGGAAAGCTGGAGAGGCTCGCTTGGGAATGACACAGTGTGAAGAGGTTCCCTCCCTCCCTCTGTCTTTCCCGCCTTCTCCTCAACCTTCAAATCTCCCGCTTTCTCCTCAACAGATCCTGTCATCTCACGTTGTTCCCCCTTTTTTTCATCTGTTCCTCAGGCTTGACAGCTAAGGACGGCACACTCTTCACCTCTGCTCCTTCACACACAGCCCTTCAGATAGCCCGGACCAAAGCGTTTGGGGGCATAATGGGCCCTGCTGCCGCTTGGAATTGGCCCACAAGTGGAACGGAGCCAATGAAGCTCTCGTAATAGTTGAGAGAGAGAGGCTTCCAGAGTGACCATTCCTGGCCAGTGTTCTGGCTGCAGTGTTTTGAACCACCTGAAGTTTCTGAACCCTCTCCAAGGGCAGCCCCACATAGAGCACATTACAGTAGTCAAATTGAGATTCGATTCTTACTAAACTACAGCTCCCAGCACTCTTCACCATGGGCTTGTCCTGCCTCGAGTTGGTGTCCTAAGGCTTTTTGCCAAATCTCTTCTAGTAAGGAGGAGAGATAGAAGGCAATGCCTGCCTTGGCCATGTAAGGTCACCATTCATTGAACAAGCTTTGTATTGGATCCTGCCCTTCTTTTTATTTATTTGGTTTTCCTTAGCTTAAAATGCAGAACCCATGTTCTCCTCCTCCCTCCTCCAGGCTCCAGTGTCGTTTGAGGATTTGGTGATCTATTTCACCGACGAGGAGTGGGCCCTGCTGAATACGGACCAGAAGGCTTTGCACGTGGAGATCATGGAGGAGAACTGCGCCAATCTGGCCTCTCTTGGTAAGGCTCACTTTTTTTGGGGTGGGGTCTCAGATTTGGAGAGAGGCTCGAGGTGCCATCTTGCCTGAACCCTCCCTGAAGGCAAAAACGATGAACTGGAGGCCTGTCCTACTTTGGACACATCAGGAGGAAAGACCATAAGGCTGGGAAAGTTCGAAGGCAGCAGGAAAAGAGGAAGAACACATATGAGACGGACGGACTCCCTAAAGAAAACCCCAGCCTTGAGTTTATGAGAGTTGAGTAAGGCTGTTGAGGAAAGGACATTTTGGAGATCACTCATTCATGGGGTCACCATGAGTTGGAGATTATTTGACGACACACAGAACATCAAGGGTGGACACGACCCGGAACAGCTTCTCTGTGGGATACCAATAACAGAAAAAATTAACCGATATATAGTATATTCAGGCCGGAGCTGCTCCTGGGACCGCACCGGACCATCGTGCCTACGCCCAGAAGGAGCCAAAGACCATCTGCCGGCCATAGCTCACTGTGTGAGAGGCAGTGAGTCTGTGGCTGGGCCCCTGCTGGATCTCCTTCTGTGGTTACAGGCCTTGCGGCCTGCTGCTCCTGGCTGCCTCACCCCCTCTCAACATCAACCACCTGGCCTAGGGGGAGAGAGAGCTTTCAGGCCAGAGCTGCTCCTGGGACCGCACCAGACCATCGTGCCTACACCCAGAAGGAGCCAAAGACCATCTGCCGGCCATAGCTATATAATACTATATAATTATATAATACTATATAACATTATATTTATTTTTGTATTTATATTTGTCCTGCACTTTTCTTTAAGTCGTGGTATTATTTAAGGTTCTGTTATTTACTTTCTTTTCTTTTCTATTGATATGGAATGGAAGACCTGTTTGCCCACTGAGGGGCCTTTTAACATCCCAGTGATCACAGGTAGAGGGAGATATGGCGTTGGCCCAGTCCCTACTTGTGTCAGAAGAACAGCGAACAGATGTTTGAAGGCTGTCTGTTCTTCTGAGACTGTGACCAACCCTCAGTATCAAGGTAGCCAGTCCAGCCTGCCCTCCACTCTAACTCTTGTACTGTTGAATGCCAGGTCTATAGCCAACAAGCCTCAGGTGATTCACGATCTTATTCTGGAGGAGAATGCAGACCTGGCATGCATAACCGAGACGTGGATCAGCGTGGAGGGGGGGGGTCCTCCCCTGGCTCTTGTCTGTCCGCCCAGTTATGCTGTCCAGCACCAGGGTAGACTGGAGGGGCGGGGGGGGAGGAGTAGCCATTGTTTATAAATCCAGCTCGGAGGTTACTAGGCGCTCCTCGGTGGTAAAGCCAGGTCTAGAGGCATTCCACATACCGATTGGGGCCAGGGATGGTTTTGGGATTTTGCTGGGTTACCGCGCTCCCTGCAATCCAGTCACTTCTTTTCCAGAGTTGACTGACTTTGTCTGCGCGGCACTATTGGGATCCCCGAGGCTTTTGGTCTTGGGTGATTTCAATGTGTATGCGGGGGCAGCTCTTGAGTTCTTGGAAACTATGGCTTCCTTGAACATGTCCCAACATGTCAACAGCCCCACCCACGTGGGTGGTCACACATTGGACCTGGTCTTTTCCTCCAGTTGGAGCGAGTGTGATCTGGTGGTGATGGACCTCATGTCGATCCCCTTGTCATGGTCAGATCATCACCTAATAAAATGTAACCTCACAGTGGCTCTCCCCCCTCGCAGGGAGCAGGGACCTATTGCTATGGTCCGCCCTCGAAGGTTACTGGATCTGGCTGGATTCCAGGATGTCATGAGAGGGGTCACGGTGGACCTGGCTAGCGCTCCTGTCGACGCTCTGGTTGATAATTGGTCCACCTTCGTAACCAGGGCTATAGACACGATCGCACCTAAACGCCCTCTCCGTCGTAGAGCTCGTCCAGCGCCCTGGTTTAACCAGGAGCTTCGAGTGCTGAAGTGACATAGGAGAAGGCTAGAGCGTAGATGGAGAAAGAACCCGACGGATTATAACTGGATAGCTGTCAAGGTCGCAACTAACCTTTACCTGTCTAAGGTAAAGGCTGCTTGTCGAACTTACTTCGCTAACCGGATAAGCGAAGCGTCCAACCAGCAGGCGGAGTTATTCCGTATAGTGCGCGACCTATCCGGAACTGGTCTGGATGACAGGCCTCCCCTTAGTTTTTCACCTGACCAGTTTGCAGCCTTTTTTAAATCTAAAGTCGAGGCCATCCGACGGGACCTCTCTCCTTTTTTGAACACAGTAAGTCGAGCAGAGATGTCCAGCGCTCCGTCTTGCCTGGTAACCCTTGACTCCTTTCAACCTATCACGCCTGATTCTGTGGCCAGAGTGCTTGACTGCTGTCGAGCCACCACCTCCTCCTTGGACCCTTGCCCGGCCTGGCTAATCAAAGCCAGAATGGGCCACTGCAATAATAAATGGGTCTTTCCTTGAGGGCAGGTTTCCCTCTGCCCTCAAGGAGACACTCATTAGGCCCATAAGAAAGAAACCTAATTTGGCGGCGGACGAAATTGGCAACTATAGGCCCGTCGCCAATATTTCTTTCATGAGCAAAGTAGTCAAGAGGGTGGTGGCTGACCAGCTTCAGGCACATCTGGATGAAACAGATGCCCTGGATCCTTTTCAGTCGGGCTTCAGGCCATGCCACGGTACAGAGAGGGCATTGGTCGCCCTGTACGATGACTTGTTGAGGGAGGCCAACAGCGGTAAAATTTCTTTGTTGGTCCTCCTCGACATCTCAGCCGCCTTCGATACCGTCGACCACAGTATCCTCCTGGGGAGGCTCTCTGAGTTGGGTATCGGTGGCTTAGCTCTGGCCTGGTTCCGTTCCTTCTTGGAGGACCGCCCCCAGAGAGTGCAGCTTGGGGAGAGTATTTCGGCCCCGTGGAGTCTCAATTGTGGGGTTCCACAGGGGTCGATCATCTCCCCAATGCTGTTTAACATCTATATGAGGCCGCTGGGTGGGGTCATCAGGGGATGTGGAGCATCATGTCATCAATATGCTGATGACACCCAGCTCTATATTTCCTTTTCACCAACTGCAGGTGATGCCGTCCTGTCCCTCCAGCACTGCCTGGGGGCCGTGCAGCAGTGGATGCAGGAGAACGGGCTCAGGCTGAACCCGGACAAGACGGAAGTTCTGAGGGTGGGTGGCCCTGTGGATGGTGGCTTGGGAAACTCCCTCATGTTTGGGGGGGGAGGCCCTGGCCGCGAAGAGTGGGGTCCGCAGCCTGGGGGTACACCTGGACCCGATGCTCACCATGGAAACGCAGGTGTCATCGGTAGTCCGCACCGCCTTTTTCCACCTTTGGCGGATTGCCCGCTGCGACCTTATCTAGACACGGAGGCACTCACTGCCTTAGTACTTGCGCTCATAATTTCTAGATTAGACTACTGTAACGCACTCTACGTGGGGCTTCCTTTGAAGCTGATGCGGAAACTTCAAGTGGTGCAGAGTGCGGCGGCCAGACTCCTTACTGGAGTGAGAAAATACCAGCATATCTCTCCTACTCTGGCCATGCTGCACTGGCTGCCCATCCGTTTCCGCATTGACTTCAAAGTGTTAATGCTTACATATAAAGCCCTAAACGGTTTAGGACCTCGATACTTGGTATAACGCTTACTCCCAACTAGTTCTACCCATGTCACCCGTGCGAGCCAGGAGGTGAGGCTGAGGAGCCTGACGCCGAGGGAGGCCCAGAAGGAAAGAACTAGAAACCAGGCTTTCTCGGCGGTGGCTCCTCGTCTCTGGAATAACCTACCTCCAGAGATTCGCGCTGCACCCTCGCTGGGTACTTTTAAGAACCAACTAAAAACATGGATGTTTAGGCAGGCCTTCCCTTCCAGTTAATTCCTGTCCTCTTTCCTTTTTTTTTCTCTCTATTTGATTTATTTTTATTTTTCCCATCTTATAGAATCATCTAATTAATTAATTGTTATAAATTTTTTAGAACTTGTTATCATTTGTTGTAAGCTGCCTAGAGTGGTCGAAATGACTAGATAGGCGGGGTATAAATACAATAAATAAATAAATAAATAAATATTTCATAGCTTTTATGCAAGGCTTTCTCCCCGCTCTCTGTGGAAGGTCGAAATGTCTCTCTTGACATTTAGTTATCGATAGCAATACTTTAAAATCAAACTCTACTGGTCCTTGTGGTTTCTTCCGTTGTCCTTCCCAACACCAGAAAGAACTACCTCTCTCCTGCGAAATTTGAATCTGCCTCTGGGGTGGATAGTGGTCCTGTGCCTCAGTAATGTATAATCTACATTTATAACATATGCTCTTTTTGTTTACCTTGCACGTTGTGTCGATCTGAACCGAGTGCGCTGTGGGGCTCATAGCGAGTGTAACGACATGTACAGAAGCATTTAAAAAATGAACTGTGAACTTAAAGCAATGCAAAACTGCAAGGAGACAAAGCTCATAGAGTATTAAGAACATAGGCTAATATCTTATTGCCTGAACTCAGAAAGGAAGGGAAATCGATATGACTGATATGGGTCATATCGGTGGTCCGAATCGATCAAATAAATCCCATGCCACCCCACAACTCCAGGCAGGTTTCGCATTCTGAACCTGGCCTTAGTACAGGTGATGAGGTTGGTCACACGCAACAAGCATATGCAATTTCCCGTCTGCTCTCTGTTTAAAGAGCAGGATGATGATGATGATGATGATGATGATGATGATGATGATGATGATGATGATGATGATGATAATAATAATAATAATAATAATAATAATAATAATAATAATAATAATAATAATAATAATAATAATAATAATAATAATGGAGGAGGAGGAGTAATAGTAATTAGTAATAGTAATAGTAATCATCACCATCGAACTGCAGAGTTGGAAGGGACTCTATGGATCATCGAGTCCAACCTCTGCCAAGGAGGCCCAGTGGGGGAATCGAACTCCCAACCTCTAGCTCCACAGCCAGAGACCTAAAACAATGAGCAATCCAGCCAGCTACAGGGTTTTAAATAAACATCAGGTGGCCATCTTGTCATGGATACTTCAGCCGTGGGCTTCTTGCTTCCGCAGGGGGTTGGGTTTGATGACTCTTGGCCTTACCGTTCCGTGAGTCTGACAGAAAAAGATAATACAACTGGATGTGTCTCCTCTCTAGCTTGATCGCTTCTGTCTCTCACAGTGGGGATTAATTGGGTTCCCCCACTTTCAGCTTCCGCTTTTTGTTTTCTTTTCCAGTTTCTTTATCCATTTTTTACTCCCTTCATTCCAGCAGGTGATGGCCGGGAGGGCGAGAAGGAAAGAGAGGGGCATCGTCCCCCGGACAAAGGAGAGGATCAGCAGAGCAAGGAAACCGAAGGCACCGAGAAAAGGATGAAGGCACCCACTGCTTCTCGGAGCGCCGGCGTCTGTGAAATCCCGGTCCGAGAAAACGCAAGGACGGAAAAGGAAGGCAGCGAGTGCCTCGTCTGTGGGGAAACCTTCAGGTGCAAATCGAGTCTCAGAGCTCATCTGAAAGTCCACAAAGAGGAGAAACCCTTTAAATGCTTCGACTGCGGGAAGAGCTTCTCCCAGAGGAAAGGCCTCATTCGCCACCAGAGGATCCACACAGGGGAGAAACCCTACACCTGCCTGGAGTGTGGGAAGAGCTTCCGCCAGAGTGCGGCCCTGATCACCCACCAGCGGATCCACACGGGGGAGAAGCCGTACACTTGCTTGGAGTGTGGAAAGAGCTTCTGTCAGAAGACCACCCTGGTTCGGCACCAAAGGATCCACACCGGGGAGAAACCCTACGCTTGCCTCGAATGCGGGAAGAGCTTCAGTCACCGATCACAGCTGACGTCTCATATAAGGGTCCACACAGGGGAGAAACCCTACACCTGCCTGGAATGCGGGAAGAGCTTTAGTCAGAACACGAACCTGACTTTGCACCAGAGAACCCACACGGGGGAGAAACCCTTCAGGTGCCTCGAGTGCGGAAGGAGCTTCAGCCACAGCTCGACCCTAATGGCCCATCAGAGGACCCACACGGGGGAGAAGCCGTTCACATGTTTAGAGTGCGGACAGAGTTTTGCCCAAAACGCAAGCCTCATCTTCCACCAGAGGACCCACACGGGGGAGAAGCCGTACACGTGTTCGGAGTGCGGGAAGAGCTTCAGCACCAGCACGAGCCTAACCTCGCACCGGCGGATTCACACGGGGGAGAAACCCTACACGTGCTCTGAATGCGGGAAGAGCTTCTGCACAAGCACCAACCTGGTGACGCACCAGAAAATCCACACGGGGGAAAAACCTTTCAAGTGCTCTGAGTGTGGAGAAAATTTCCGGAAAAAAGCGCACCTCCTCAGGCATCACATGACGCACACCGGGGAGAAACCCTATAAATGCGTGGACTGTGGGAAGAGCTTTAGTGAGAAAAGGAACCTGGTTTCTCATCAAAAAATCCACTCGGAGTTTTGGGACGGAAGCCCTCCAAACAGTAGCTGGGCTTCGCCTTCTCTGGATTCAAAGGGTGTCCCTGTTTCCCAGAATTCTAACCCTTTCCAGAACATTCTGAGTCGTACTTCTAGCCAAGTGGAAAGTTTGGAGTGTTTTACAATATTTTTAAATGAATAAACAACCATTTCTCAAGTCTTGATAGGTCAAAAATAAAATGAACAGATGTATTTTATGAGTAAAGTTGAAGCCTGGGATGACTATCATCTATTTATAAATAGTTTGTTTATTGTGTGAATAATAGCGGTGCTCGATGTAATTACAAATGAAACAAAAGGATTTTCTCTAAGTCTCAGTTTAAATATACAGGTTGTTGACAGGAGTAGCAAAGATAATAAGGCTGACCCATCTTCTAGGTCTCTTAGAAATTAATGTGAATCTAGTTAAAAGTCTCTTATTGCGCATCCAGGAAGCAAATATTCAAAAGATTGAACACTGTATTTTTATTCCTGAAAATCATGTCCCTGTTAGTAGCAAAGTAGTCCAATTTGAACCAGCCAGTTTTGGGTGGGCCAGCCATTGTCATCTCTAGTTGCCCCAAAATAAAGATTGAAGCTTTATTTGGGGGGTAAGGCTCTAATCAAAAAGTACAGGAAGTCCAGATTTAGCACCTGGAATGTCCCATTAAGAAGGGACATGGTGGCGCTGTGGGCTAAACCGCAGAAGCCTGTGCTGCAGGGTCGGAAGATCCGGCAGTCGTAAGATCGAATCCACGCGACGGAGTGAGCGCCGGTTGCTTGTCCCAGCTCCCGCCAACCTAGCGGTTCGAAAGCATACAAATGCGAGTAGATAAATAGGGACCACCTCGGTGGGAAGGTAAACAGTGTTCCGTCTCTAAATCACACTGGCCATGTGACCATGGAAAGATTGTCTTTGGACAAAACGCTGGCTCTATGGCTTGAAGAGCGGGATGAGCGCCGCCCCCTAGAGTCGGACACGACTGGACAAAAAATTGTCAAGGGGAACCTTTACCTTTTTTTTATGTCCCATTAAAGTAATCAGTGAATAGAATGGGCAATAGAATTCCTTTCGTTCAAAGGCTTTGGGACAGCTGTTCCCCATTCCGGTAGCTATCCAGGGCTAGAAAGATAAATAAGTCTGTCGTCATATGTGGCACCGTTCTTACCTTTGTGGTCTTGGGTAGCAATGACTTCGGAGCAGGATGGACTTGATTTAAATCATAATTTAAATTTCAGGTACCTGATTTTTTTTGATCATTTAAATAAATTAAAATTTTAAATTGTGATTTAAATCAATTTGATCTTTTAAAAATAATCATTGATTTTTTAGCCATCCTGTGTTTGGGTAAGCAGGAAGCAAAAGGAAATGGCTGGATAGCTTCTGTGTCTCCCGTTTCTTCTTCCATTCCTTCATTTATACAAAGAAGCTTCCGGAATTTTGCCTATAAATCTACTTAGGAGTCTCAGATGTTCATTTCCTTCTGGTGACCTCTGCTTTCATTTTGTGAAGTGAGGCTGAGTTGTGAATTACGCCTCTAATCACTTCCATTGACAGATGCATTTTTCATGAAGCGCTTCGTATCAGCCAACTGCTTAACTGGGGTAGTGTCATAGTGTTGTTGTTTTTTTTTCCCTTTTCCTTTTGGAGGCTTGCAATTTTTCTGGACATACATATCAGGCGGTGTAAAAGTTAATCGGTAGCTTCCTCGGTTATTTTTTTCCCTTCAACTGAAGAGGCAAAGAAACAGGGGAGAGCGGAAAGCTATTATGTTCAGATTTCTGCCCCTTTGAAGCTTGTGAGTAAAGTAGGACCTCTTATATGCAGGATCAGTATTGCTGATTCACTTATCCACGGCCTGAAAATATTAAAAGAAAAATCCCCAAAATATATATTTCCAACAATGAAGTTATTGGAACTGGTCCCTAGAGGGAGCAAGAGACCACGCTATGGATAGCATTCGCTATTTTAATAGTGTTATAATTGAGTTTTTCAGCATCATAAAATAATGAAGTTGGAAGTGGGCCTACCCTGTTTCCCCGAAAATAAGACCTAACCTGAAAATAAGCCCCAGTGTGATTTTTCAGGATGCTTGTAATATAAGCCTTACCCCAAAAATAAGCCCTAGTTAAGTGAAACCCTGCCCTCCACCATTGCGCAGCAACCAGAAGATGATGTGACTATAAAATAAGCCCTAATACGCTTTTTGGAGCATGACCCTGTCTTATTTTCGGGAAAACGGGGCATAAGGTTATCAAGTCCAACCCCCTGATCAAGGCAGGAAGGATATCTGCCGGGTGCTTGTCTAAATTTCTCTTGAATGCCTCCACTGTGGGAGCATTCACCACATCTTGAGGTCATGGGTTCCCTTGTCGTACTGCTCTAACAGTTAGGAAGTTTTTCCTGACATTCAACCCAAATCTGGCTTCCTGTAACTTGAGCCTAATACTTATGTGTCCTGCATCCATGGGGTGTAGGAGCAGCTTGGAACCAAATCCCCTAATGATACAGGTCCCTATTTATTTTATTTATTTATTTATTCGATTTATATCCTGCCCATCTGGTATATTCTACCACTCTGGGCGGTTACTATATTCCTTTTGATTGAGCAATTGCCCGGCGCCCAAAATATTTTGCTGCCTGAAGCTACAAAATCCTCTTTTTTTAAAGTAGCGATGGGTCCTTCTGTTTTTTTTCTGACTCCAGCTCCCAGAAATCTTCAAGAATTCCCCAGGCAGACCTCTGAGAGTTCCCGGCCACCGAGCCAACAGTTTAAGGAACCGGGATTTCCCCTTCCTTGCAGACAAGACCTTCCTGCAGATGAACAAAAAGTAGGTGTCTGTAGTTAGACTGGAATTCCCAGAATTCTGTGGGGAATTCTCAGAGAATTCTGGGGATTGAAGTCCTTAAAAATTTTGCTTGATGAGAGTTTTCTGTTGGCCATACTGTACTGAAGATTGACCTGATTTGATCTTGATTGAAATGGCTCTGGATATTAAGAATGAGTCCTCCCTGCATATGTAAAGAAACAGTAGGGTGGGCAGTTGTCAAAAAGAAAGCTAGATTCCTGTATTATTCCTAGCAGAAAGAGGGAGGGCACTGGGAGTCACTGTTTAATGAAAGGGCATCTATGTCTACATGAGATTCGGCAGAGCAGCCAACTCATAACAGGGCCAGATCACTTGGTTCATCATCCTTATCCCGCCGGACATCTTGCTACTGTTTCTTTCCAACTTTCGGGTTGTGTTTGTGCCCAAAATCGGAGATGTATGATCAGTTCTGCATTTTTTTAAACAACGATGATGCCTTTTTATCAGCCGTATTTGTGTAATTTCTATGGATGTGAATCTACTGACTTTGAATAAATTCATAAAAAAAGTACGATGTCGTGTTAGAATTATAGAATAATTCATCAGGGTTAGGGTGGTCAGAGATTAGGACAGCTATCCTTGATGTGTGTGTGTGGGGGGGGGGGGGGGGAAGAAGCCCTGGAATTGTACCTTTGTGATTTCGGTCTCTGGCTGGGGAGCCAGAAGTTGGGAGTTCGCTTCCCTCCTGAGAGAAGAGCCAGCCTGGGTGGCCTTGGGCAAGCTGCACAATCTCAGGGCTCCCCTCCGAAAAATGGAATGCTAAACTAATTATGAGGATTCATTGTCTGGTAAAACCAGACAAAGAGTCACCCTACCTCAGAATCGATTTGATGGCATCTGATTATTATTAAAAGGAATCAAAGATCAGAGCACTTAGCCTTGATGGAAAACACACACACACACATACACACACACACAAACAAAAAAGAATTATACCTTTGGGGGAGAAACTTGTTTAGTTCTATAAAATTTCAAAGGATTTTCAAAAAGAGCTTCACCTGGAATCTCCATGTTTGCCTGTCTCCTTTCCTCTCTCCTTCTCCCCTCCCTCTCTCTTTCATACATGTAAATTTCTCATTTCTGGCGCACAGATACCGGTGAAGGGATAAAGGCGGCTCCCTAGTGGTTCTCCTGTGTCGGAAGAGAGAGGCGGATCTGCTCTATAGCCCTCCTTGGGCCTCAGAAACTCACCCATGGCCTCAAGCAAAAAAAGGGGGATCCCATGCTATGTGCAAGGTGAACAATGCGAGAGCCCTCGGATCCCGTGTGTAGCCTTTAAGGATAAGCCCGAGCCGCATCCCGCAATCTTGCCTGAGAAAATGGTTTCCCCCTAGCCACCGAGAACAAAATATGAGCTGCAGTGGGGTTCACTTTTAAACTGTCAGTCTTTCACATCGATGCAGGACACGCAACAATGGACTGAAGTTACAGGAAGCCAGATTTCAGTTAAATATCAGGAAAAACTTCCTAACTGTTAGAGCAGTACGACGATGGAACCCATGACTTCGGGAGGTGGGGAGCGCTCCCACACTGAGGCATTGAATGGAAAGTTAGAGAACCCCCTGGGAGATAATCCTTCAGTTTGTAGTCCACCATTGAGCAGGGGGTAGGACTTGATGGCCTCATAGGCCCCTTCCAACTTTATGATTCTTTAAAAATAAATTTCTTAAAACTGGGAAACTGACCATTTCAGATATTGCCGGGTGGGGAGAGAGAATGAGAGTCGTTTGGTTTTGCACTTTTTTGAGGTCAGTACTGTTCCTGGACAGTCCCTGGGCAGAAAATCGGCCCTTTCAATATGGCCCATTCCATCTTTGTAGAGTAATGGTTCCCAACGTTGGGTCCCCAGATGTTGTTAGACTACAATTTTCAGAAGCCATCGCCACTAGTTGTGCCAGACAGGATTTCTGAGAGTTTTAGTCCAAGAACATCTGGGGACCCAAGGTTGGGTTCTAGAGCAGTGGTCCCCAACCTTGGGCCTCCAGATGTTCTTGGACTTCAACTCCCAGAAATCCTGGCCAGCAAGAGGTGGTGGTGAAGGCTTCTGGGAGCTGTAGTCCAAGAACATCTGGAGGCCCAAGGTTGAGGATCACTGCTAGATGCTCAGAGCATCATGCGGGGTTGTGGACACATTGTGAGACTAGGACATGGGAGACCCAGATTCAGATCTTTTTCCGGCTATGGAGAAACCCTAGGATTCTGGGAGTCATAGTTCCACTGTCCATTAGGTGCTAGAAAGGGCGACTCCCAAAAAAACTGACTCCCAGTTTTTGGATTAATCCAAAAGTCCTTTCAGGGAAGGAATAGCAAAATGTAGAGGTCCACTGATTTGTGTTTGGGCTGGAGCTTCCGAAATTCTGCCTGGGGACCGGAGGATTTTGGGCGCTGAAGTCCAGAAACACAAAAAAGTACAATCCCTAGTCTTAGAACTGCTCAGTGGCTATTCGTCCTGGTCAATGGATTTTCTCTCTCTCTCCAGAAGTAGTAGGCCTCTCTGTCAACAGAAGCCGAAGGCATTGAATCCCGTCTAGGATATTACATAGTCCAGTGGTCCCCAACTTTGGGCCTCCAGAAGTTTTAAGACTTCAACTCTCAGGAATCCTGGCTAGCAGAGATGATGGTGAAGGCTTCTGGGAGTTGTAGTCCAAGAACATCTGGAAGCCGAAGGTTGGGGACCACTGACGTAGTAGATAGGCTGAGTGTGCTCTCCATGGTGCTGAACCCATTGGGTCAGAATAGCAACCCAATCTGGGGATGAATTAAAAGGGCTGAAGATGGAAAGAAAATCTGCTTCTCCTCACCCACTTCATCTGGATCCAACCAGTGATTTTAAGATCTCTTGTGCATTTTTGTTGTTCCAAAGAATGAACAGAATAATAGAAAACCTTATGCCTTTCTCTTTGCCCCAAACATTGTTTCTAAGGTACTGAAATACTTCACAGAGGAAGGAAAGATGAAATAAAGGGGAAAAATACCTGCCTGTTATAAATCTGGAGAATTGAATGATCTTACATCACTTATTTGGACTGAAGTAATTTATATATATATATTAATATCTGCTCATTATAAAACGGCATGAATCAACCTTGTGAGATGGCATCATTCTTGCTTATGTTTATCTCCCATTTACATTTTTGCTTTTTAATATGATTTTAATAATAATTTAAAAAATGAAATACTACAAGATCTTCCACAAGACACCCATTTACATTTTATCAAAAAAATCTTTGGGGTGACCACAGAACTGCAAAGAATTATGTTTGGGATATCAGTGTTATCCCCAAAGGTATGATAATGGAGCATCACCTCACCAAAGTTGTCGTCGTCATCATCCTCATCATGTAAGACTGGTGCATTTCCCATTAATCCGTGACCAGAGTATGCAAATCATAATGATGGGTGCTTCCTTCAGCCTATTTCTGTTTTCAAGACCAAGGAAAATAACCAAGGAAACTGACCTGGTGTTTCTTGGGAGCTATAGTACTCTGGGAGGCGTCCTCTCGAAAGCCTCGTAGGGAGCAAGACTATGCTTCCCAGGAAGCACTGCAGCAACATGGGTATTAGCCCCCCCAAATACCTTTTCCATCATCTGCAAGGGTTGAATTTGTTCCAGATAAGCGTGAGTGGGAGTGCCTGACCACCTTATCCATCTCCTGAGAAACCTATATGTGAGACAGGAAGCAACAGTTAGAACTGGTCATGGAACAACTGAGTGGTTCAAAATTGGGAAAGGAGTATGGCAAGGCTGTATATTGTCCCCCAGCTTATTTAACTTATATGCAGAATACATCATGCGGAAGGCTGGACTGGAAGAAACCCAAGCCGGAATTAAGATTGCCGGAAGAAATATCAACAACCTCCGATATGCAGATGATACCACTCTAATGGCAGAAAGTGAGGAGGAATTAAAGAACCTTGTAATGAGAGTGAAAGAGGAAAGTGCAAAAAACGGTCTGAAACTCAACATCAAAAAAATTAAGATCATGGCCACTGGTCCCATCACCTCCTGGGAAATAGAAGGGGAAGATATGGAGGCAGTGTCAAATTTTATCTTCCTGGGCTCCATGATCACTGCAGATGGAGACAGCAGCCCTGAAATTAAAAGACGCCTTCTTCTTGGGAGGAAAGCAATGACAAACCTTGACAGCATCCTAAAAAGCAGAGACATCACCTTGCCAACAAAAGTCCGAATAGTCAAAGCTATGGTTTTTCCTGTCGTGATGTATGGAAGTGAGAGCTGGACCATAAAGAAAGCAGACCGCCGAAGAATTGATGCTTTTGAATTGTGGTGCTGGAGGAGGCTCTTGAGAGTCCCCTGGACTGCAAGGAGAACAAACCTATCAGTTCTAAAGGAAATCAACCCTGAATGCTCACTTGAAGGACAGATCCTGAAGTTGAGGCTCCAGTACTTTGGCCATCTCATGAGAAGAAAAGAGTCCTTGGAAAAAACCTTGATGTTGGGAAGGTGTGATGGCAAGAGGAGAAGGGGACGACCGAGGATGAGATGGCTGGACAGTGTCTGCGAAGCAACCAACATGAACCTGACACAACTCCGGGAGGCAGTAGAAGACAGGAGGGCCTGGCGTGCTCTGGTCCATGGGGTCACGAAGAGTTGGACACGACTAAACGACTAAACACACACACAAGCGTGAGAGGATGGTCTCCCGGCTGCTGATTATTTCTGGGCATGTGCCAAATTGCATGTGGTTCATGACTGGCAATTTGTTCCCAAGATATAAGAGATCTCCTTTCTATGGAAGTTAACGTGACAGCTGATTCTGGGCAGTGGTTAGCAGCAAAATCAAGATATTGTTATGTGCTGCCCCTCTGAATGAGTGACTTCCAAAATGTCTTGACCTTAACAGTCCTGCTTATCTCCTGCAGATTCAAGGCTGTGGTTTCCTTATTTGACTCAGTCCATCTCCTAGCTGGTCTTCTTTTCCTGCTGCCTTCAGTTTTTCCTACCCTTATTGTCATCTTGACTTCTCATGATGTGCTCAAAACATGACAGCCTCAGTTTTGTCATTTTGCCTCTAGAGATACTTCAGGCATGGACGAAAACGTCTTCAGACAACACAAAGAATTAGCAGCAGGAACAAGCCATCTTTGCCCATCTATATATTTGGGCATAGAAATTTCCACTAGCCTTCCCAGTATGGCCAATGGGAGGATATTAACTATAAGACTGCACTGCAGACTCCGTGTTCAGGGGGAGTAAAACACCAAAACAGAGCTTGGGGGGGGGGTTTATACTCAGACCACAGTTCCCAGAATCTTGGTTTGTTGTCTGTGGAGATGGGGATTCTGGGAGAGGTAGTCCAAAAACATACAAACAAGCAACAAAAACCATGCAACATTTCCAAGCGCTGATAATTTACTTCTTTATTTAAAATATTTTTACCCCGCCTTTCTCCTTGAAAAGGACCCAAGGTGGCTTACATCTTTGAAAGACAATATTTAAAGTTGAAAATAACAACTATACAATGGTGGTTAACATAAACTGCTGATTATTCAATTACACCCATTTATTCATTTCATTTCAGTTCAATGTAATTAAAATAATTGTTTGTATTTTATTGGGAAATTGCTTTTTGCTTCATGTGCCAAGATCGGTTGTCGGAGTCTGGGTGTTACGTTACTTAAATAAAGAGAACATTTTTAACCCTACTGCAAGCAGGAAAATATTTTTCCCATCACTATTTTCAGATGCCACTGGCTGAACATAAAGCATCTTGTATGCTAAGCATAGTTAATTATCACTGACCAAAGGTTGCCAACTTTTTCACACCTGCAAGTGCCTATGCTTCTAATGGCTGCTTTGTCTGTAGGAATTAACAGGCGAAACATCTCAGAGCATGGAGATAAATGAAATTTCTCCCTTCAGCAATACTGGGGCTTGAATGATAAATGTTGTGTTTGAGGTCAGATAGATCTCTTTGATGCCTTCGGTGTTGAAACCATGAGGTTCCGGGTGGCCAGGGGACAGGATTTATTGAACATTCATTCATTCATTCATTCATTCATTTACTGGGGGGGAACACATCCATGTACATTATAACCAAAAAACAAAACTGTGTTCAGACCTGTGTAATTTAAGAGAGAAATGTAACGCCTCTGAAGGCAAGCTTAAGGGCACAGTTATAGAAGCTTGTTGAAAAGCTGGCACCAGAGGGGGGGGGGAGGGAAAACATCGGTGATCTCATTGGAAGTGTCATTTCATAATCCTGAAAATTTTATTTTATGCATTTCTGAAAGCTCAACTATGGGGTTTGTTCAAAGTGGGATGAGATGTCTCCGGTGGGGAATGGAATACTGTTGCAAAAGCTTGAATCTGCTATAATGAGATGAGACACTGGAAAAGACAATCATGCTGGAAAAATCTGAAGTCAGTGAATAGAAGGAGGAATGTAAGCCGATTTTTAAAAAAAAATATTTTATTTATTTATTTTTTTGCTGGCCTGCATCTAACCATCTAGATTGGCAGGGGGAGGGAAGGAAATAAATTTTATTTCCTATGGGCATAGGTCTGTTATTCTTTGGGCATATGATGAGAAAACAAGCGTTGCTGGGAAAGATGATAATGGTAGGAAAAGCTGAAAGCAGCAGGAAAGGAGGAAGACCAAATACGAGAGGGGTCGACTCCGTAAAGGAAGCCACAGGCTTCATTTTGCAATTGCTGAGCAGGACAATTGCGGGCAGGATATGTCCAAAATTGATGGCCAAGTAACAACCACAGGCCCTGGAGGGAAAACATCAGGGAGTATCCCACTCTTCTGCCCAACTTCTGTCTATATAGACGCTCAGCAAGGCACAAACTCCTGCTAAGAGCAAAGCAGAAGCTGGGGAAGGAAATAAAAGTATCCTTTTTGGGGAAGAGAATTTCCATCATTTCCCAGTGTTGCAATTTCCCTTTTTAAAAAAATCCCCAGCTGGAATAGCAATCAGATTCAGCTAAAATAATGTTTTTTTCCTGGGGGGGGGAGATATATGTGCTCTTAAAGGGTTAAGACGAGCGAGCGTGGTTTCCCAGAGTGGACCCCGGAAGTCTTTGGGAGAGGCGGCCAGTTTGGAAGGGGTGGGAGGACCTCGTTTCCTCTTCCTTCCCTTTTTGTGGCAGGGGTGGGTGGGGGGAGAGCGAGAGAGGGAGGGAGGGGAGAGTCCAGGAGGGAGTCCGGCCTCTTTGATTGCTAGCCTCTTGCGACGGCTGACTTGCCCTCCAGCCAGGTGAGCAGAGCGAGGGGCCGGCGGAACGCCCTGCAAGGGGCGGTTGATTGCCTTTGCAAGGGGGCCAGCCCCCAAAGCAGAGAGAGAGCTGGGTCGCTTCCCTGCAACTGGAGCTGCGTTTGCAGAAATAGCAAGGTTATGGGGCAGCAGGGCGTGTCTTTCCCCTGGCAAAGGGGGTGGGGTGGGTGGGCTTTGAAGAAACAGATCTAGGAAAGTTATCCAAGTCCCCTTTTTGACCTGAAGCCCATCATCATCCCCATCATCATTGCCATCAAGCCAATCCTGACTTAGGGAGAGCCTTTGCAGAGTTTTCCAGGTAGAGAATCGTTAGTTTTTCCCTTCTCTGCTTCTGGGGCTGTGCAGCTTGCCCAGGGCTACACAGCCTGGCTCCACCTGCAGGACACAGCATGGGGGACTTGAACTCCCAACCGCTGGCTCAGCAGCCGGATGATGAAACTATGGAGAAACAAGCCGGCTGTAATAATAATCACATGCCGTCATGCCGATTCTGAATTTTTATGACCCTTTCCAGGGTTTTCTGGCTGGAGAGTATTCAGAAGTGGTTTCCCCCTTCCCTCCTCCTGGGGTCGCCCTGGGGACTGTGCAGCTTGCCCAAGGCCACCCAGGCTGGCTATTCTGAGAAGCGAAGTGGGGGGAATTGAACTTCCAAATCATCTCTGGCGCGGCAGCCAGATACCTAAGCCACTGAGCAATCTAGTCTGCTAAAACCGCTCCCTCAGTTTCTTACGTCCCTCAGAAACCCTGTTAAGGTCACCATAAACTGGAGTCTACTTGATAGTACAACACAACAGCAACAAACATCACAGCTAATAATATATCTTGGGTCGGGATGGGGTTTGGCCTTCAAACCACGAAATTCCTCACTGAAACACAGGTGCTAAGATGGTGTGTTTAGAATACTGGACTGGGACTTTGGAGGAAACCAGCATCAAGTCTCAACCATAAAATTCACCTTCAAGGAGTCATTTTCTAAGTGTCAGACTGGCCCACCTCAGAGGGATGTTGTTTTAGGGATAAAAGGGTGGGGAGCCCATTTAAGTCACTGAAGGAAATATGAATATGGCTTGCTGTTGTTAACCCATCTCCCCCTTTTTTGTATTCTTATCTGTGCGTGTCTAATTCTTCCCACCCAGGAAAAGCTGTTTTTCTCATCAGTTCCTCTCATGAAAAAAATTCATTGCCTACAGACTCCAGTGATCCGTAATACAGTGGAGAACATGCGACGGATTTTGTCGGCCGGCCTGAGTATGGGTCGATAACTCGGTCCCAGTGTGTGGATTGTGAGTCTTCTTGTTGCTGGTGGTTTTTCTTTTCTATTTCCTTTTGCATTCTGCTATTGTTTTGAGCTTTCCAGCTAAAGGCGAGTATCTGGAAGAGCGTATACCTCTGGGAGCAGAGGAAAAACTCTTGTCATGAGGCACAAAATGATGCCAGAGAAGGGGAAAAATCCAAACATGGTCTCCCAGGACAAGGCTAGCCCCGAACAAGAATGGCAAGTTAGGAGACAACTGGAGGAACAAAACCAAGCAGGCCCGGAGGCCAAGGATCCTTTGGAGAAGATGGGAACCACCCCTTCTGAAACGAAAGCTGGGAATCTGGAGGGTTTAATGAAAAGAGGAAGCAGAGGCCAAACGGTAAATGATCCAGGAGACCGGCGGTTGAAATACCTAGACCCTCGCGCAGCTTTGAAAGCAGCCGAGTCCCGTAACGTGGGGTGGGGAAACCTGGAGACACCGACATCGGAGCCGTGGGAGAATGCCAAAGCTTGCTTGGCCTCCTTAGAGGGAGCGGCTGAAGTGTACCGGAGGTTCAAAGGCCTGGCGGATCTCAGCAGGGCGGCCCCTGAGGACTGCCGCAGGATCGAGACCACCAAGGTGGAGGATCTCCTGCGAGAGGACTCGGCCGGCACTGAGGTGCCACGGACCCTTTTCCGGGAATTTCGTTACGAAGAGGCCAAGGGACCCCGGGAGACCTGCAGCCGCCTCTGGTATCTTTGCCATCGGTGGCTGAAGCCTGAGAGACACACCAAGGAGCAGATCCTGGAGCTGGTGATCCTGGAGCAGTTCCTGGCCATCTTGCCCTCCGAGCTTCAGAACTGGGTCAAGGCGGGGTGCCCTCAAACGTGCGACCAGGCAGTGGCGCTGGCGGAGGGTTTCCCATCACGATCGCGAGAGGCCGAGGGTCTGAAACAGGAGGTGAGGGAGTTTAATTTTTTGGACAGAGTCCTGATGACTAAGGCTTGGGTGGGAAAAAGATAATTTTGATATTTTCCGTTCCGCTTTGATTCCTAACACCCAGAGCTGGGGAATCCTTCCTTTCCTGGATATTCTGAACTATCGTTCCCATGATCCACAATGGCAGTGGCAGATGGAAGTTGAAGTCCAAAGGTTCCAGAGAGCAATAGGTTTCTCCCTAAGAGCCCACGACCCCCTGTTGTTGTTGGGCTACGTGTCTACTTAGCCAGTAAGGGATGATGGGTGTTGTAGTCCAGCCACTTCCAGAGAGTTCCAGATTCCCTGAATCTGCCAGGGGTCTGAGCCCCCTTAAATTTTAAAATTGGGCATCTGTGCGAAGCCCTGGCAGCGGGATTGCAAGGGGGTGCCTGGGGGTTGTGTTGTATCTCTTAGACCACAACCCCCCACCCTCCCAGACAACAACATCTAATAAAACTGTTCAGGGCCGTTTTAAGGGAGGGAGCACATTTTAGCATTGGAAGTCTCAGTAACTCACTCTGAAACATTGGCAGGAGAAAGAATTTAAAAAGTTTATTTACTTACAATTGCTTGAAATTAGTGTGTAGGGCTTTCTTTACTGAACACATACTAGCAACTGACCAAACAGATCAACAGCAACAAACCAACAACAGAGAGGGATAGAACACTCAACAGAGAGGTGGGGCTTCTCTTTGAATTCAGAAGGTGGAAGGAACCATTTGTTAGTCTTGGATAGACAGTCGGTCACCTAGCCAAAAAAGTCTCTCTAGTCACTCAAGCTACAGACTGCCTACGAGGTTGTAAATGAAACTTCAACACAAGCTCCCTATATTAAGAAGCTTCAGATATACACCATTAATCTAATTTTTCAGGCACCAGAGTGGCACTATCTGTGCAGGTAACACTTGAAAACCCTCCTCCTTATTCTCTTATTTGGTTCTAAATGCAAATTCTGTTGCTGCTTTCTAGGGGACAGGGCAGAGCCAGGAGATGGCTTTGAGTTTCCCCATAGTTGAACAACCTTTGCTTGGGGCAGATGAGACACTGCGTTGCTCCCAGGTCAAGCAAGAGGGCGGTGGTGAAATGGATTCAGAAGGTAAGATTTATTGTTTTTTTTAGTTCAATGCAGCGTTGATCATCACAGTTTGGAACTATGGCTTTGGTTTTGGTCATGTTCAAGAATCCTAGCTTATTAAACAACAACATACATCAAGCCAGGAATGCTGGTTTCTTAAACTGCAATGTACATTAACTGTGTTCTGGCTTGATCTCTTTATGTTCAGTCTTCTTGCTTTCTTACCCCCTCCAGCATTTCTTAGCAAATTTGTTTGCCTTTTCATTATATGTCCAAAGTGCAAGCGTACCTCAACTTAGTCATTTAACTTCTGAAAATGTGGTTTTGATTTGATCAACAATTTGCTTATTTGTCTTTCTGGCAGTTCACAGTATCCTTAAAACTCTTCTCCAACATGACCTTTCAAATGCATTCATGTTTTCCCTCCTGTCAGTTTTCTCCACTGTCCAATGTATAGGTAGCAGCCAGAAATACCACAGTAAGAGTAATCTTGGCCTTAGCCTCCATACCTTTACTGTAAAGAATATTTTCTTTACTAGGATGGCAAACCACCTTTCTCCTTTTGCACTTCTGTTTGTCTTGGGGAATGTTTTGGTGAGCTTTGGAGTACCCCACTAGCTCCAAAATTCATCAGCTTAGAAACCTGTAGATACTGTGGCCAGATTTTGTGGCTTGTACCGTGGTTTCACTTTTCTCAAGCTTCCATAAAGAGGGAGTCAGTACCTCCTTTCAAAAGTATAAGCCCTAGAGATGTGCATTTTGTATCTTTTTTTTAACTACAAAAAAACCAATAATCCTCCTTTCTTGGAGACCATTCTATGGATAAGCCCTAGGCTGGCCGACTTCCTATCTTGTATAGGCCTCACTTCCTGTTTGAAAAGGTAGCTTCCCAGCAACCATCGAGGACAGGAAGTTAGGCCTACCCAAGGGAAGGAAGCTTGCCAGCCAGGCTTCCGTCCAGGTGAGCACAATTTAGCTATCTGTAAGGTCTGTATAAGGAAGGTCAGAGTCACAGAAAGGAGAATTACAGGATTCCAAAGATCTAAAATGCACCTCCCTAAAAAGCCCAATGAGTTGCAAGGGGGGGGGCAAATCCTGTTAATTCCAGTGAGACATTTCTGGCTTGTGCAGTTGCCGGTTGGAGATCACACAGGTGAACATGGGTGCAGTGTGATATTCGGCCTGAATTTCAGATGATCCTGGGATACATTCTTGCAAAAAAATGGCACCAGATGAATTCATAGAGAAAGAAAGGGCTGTTAGTGATTACAGTGGGGTCTTGACTTAAGAACGGCTCGAGTTAAGAACATTTTGACTTAAGAACCACTCTCATAGGAAAATATTGACTTGACTTAAGTACTTAGATTTGAGTTAAGAACTGAAAAAAAACCACGTGGGAGGCAGGGAAAGTGCAAAATTTGAACTTTCAGTTAACTGTTGGCCAGTGAAAAGGGTGCCTGTCTGCTTTCTCACTCCTCCCAGCGTTTAGAGAGTGGATTGGGAGACAGTCTTCGGACTGCCTGGTCCTGGACTGGCTGGACTGTATTTTCCCTGCCTTCCCTGAACCTTTTTTGACCTAAGAAGAAAAGAAACAAAATATCCCCCTCTAGTTGTCGAAGGCAGAATAGCAGCTTCCCATTAGTTTCTATGGACGGAAAAGAGCAGATACAGATCAAATGGTTTTCAATGCATTCCTATGGGAAATGCAGATTTGACTTGAGAACTTTTTGACTTGAGAACCGCCTTCCAATACGGATTAAGTTCTCAAGTCAAGACCCCACTGTATCAGGCATGACAGTGGCTGCCCTCAGAGAGGATACGCTGGGAAAAAAATCAGGAGGGTGTTACTGCTATCACACCCTGCTCATGAGCTTCCCATAGACAACTGGCAGGCCACTGTGGACTCAGAATGTGTCGATAAGCTTTTGAACCCTGCCGGCAGATCTTCTGTAGTTATGCAGTTGTTTTTACTGTTGTTTCCAGCAGGAGATGACTGGATGATTGAGACCAGACGGGAGGGCCCTCAAGCAGGTGCTCCAGAGCTAGAGAAGCTTCAAGGGAAACCCTGGGCAAGACCCGCCTGGTGCCAAGAGGACGGTGGAGAAGCTTCTGCAAGTCGTAACGACGGATCTGCGGCGCGAAGCGAGAACTGCCAAGCTCAGAAAGCCGTGCAGGTCCTCTCCCCTCTACGGGAGGACGGCGACGCGAGCCAGCCTGTGGTTGTCAAGAGAAGGCGTCGAAGTCGGGGGAAGAAGACCTGCGGCGTCTGTGGGAAGACGTTCAGTCGGTGCACGGTGCTGGCGGCCCATCAGAGAACCCACACGGGGGAGAAGCCGTTCATGTGCAAAGACTGTGGGAAGTGCTTCAGCTTCAAGTCCACTCTGGTGGCCCATGAGAGGACCCACACGGGGGAAAGACCGTATACATGCGATCAGTGTGGGAAAAGCTTCACTGTCAGCTCGGTGCTCACGAGACACTATCGGGTCCACCTCGAAAAGGAGCCGTTCTACTGCTCGGATTGCAACCAGAGCTTCCCGCAGAAATCTCAGCTCCTCAACCACCAGAAACTGCATGTGAAGGAGAAGCCGTTCAAGTGCGGACAGTGTGGGGAAGGCTTCAGCCGGAGCTCCAGCCTCAAGAAACACGAGGGCTCCCATACGGGGGAGAAGCCCTTCAAATGCCCAGATTGCGAGAAATCCTTCAACACCTCCTCCCAGCTGGTCAAGCACTATCGGGTCCACACGGGGGAGAAGCCATACAACTGCTCTGAGTGCGGAAAAAGCTTCAGCCAGTGGCAGATCCTGATGGTGCACCAGAGGATCCACACGGGCGAGAAGCCCTTCAAGTGTGCCACCTGCGGGAAGTGCTTCTCGGACCGGGCTGTCCACATCCGGCACCAGAAGGTCCACACAGGGGAGAGGCCGCACGAGTGCGCCACCTGCGGGAAAAGGTTCACCCACCGGACAGTCCTGGTGAAACATCAGAAGATCCACGCCAGGGAAGCTTTAAATCTGCTCAGAATGGAAGAGGAACAGCAGCTGGCCACAGGGCAGCACGAACAGCCGCCACCAGCATCATCCAAAGAAGCCTCCTAAGACCTCGGAGGAGGATGTCTCATGGCCTTGACTCTAGGGGTGGCTCCTGGCACCACTTTCCCATCCCGCCTCTCACCTTTTCAGCCCACCTGCCGAGGAGTTGTAGGTCATGCTCATCCAGAAGATGTACCAGATTGGAGAAATTCATGCTGTGTGGCGCGTGGCCTGCAACGTTGGCATATAACCACATGCAGACCTTTCCTGCAGGGCTAGAGAGTTGCACTGGGCAAAAGTGGATGGTTTCCCGGCTCCCAGGCGAAGGAGGGACCAGTCCTTTTTTTCAGCATGGAGTCAAGCTTAACGGATGTGGCGCATGACGGATGCCCGCTCTGCTCCAGGGAGCAAACGGGCTAACACATAAGACCCCTTTTTTTTTGAAAACTCATGGCTTGGTGGTGAGGGATCTAGCTTGTGTGATGAATGTCCATTTCAGAATGATCATCTTTACCACAGAGCCCACATGGGATTTGTAATCCCCCCCCAAAAAAGAGATGGAGTTAATTTTTTAAGGCTCTGCTTTAAGCTATGCACTACAGTGAGTGAATGAAGGGTCTGTTCGGTTTAATGGAAAGGTGTTGAATTCCATTTGGGTTCATGCATGTGCTCTTGGCTATAGAAGTAGGTAACATATTTTGATGCAAAAAACAAACAAACACAACAAACCACCCTTTCTGTTTTCTTCATTAAATTCTTAATTTTGGTACACACATATCTTAATGCCATTCTGCTTTCATGGAATGGAAATCTTTTCTTTTGTTTCACTTTTGACCCCCAGCAGCTGATGCTGGCCTCTTTTTTTTCAAGATATAACAGTAAGAAGATACTGTATATTATAGAAACCAATTAAAAATTAGAAGTGCCTAAAAATGAAGTCGTCTGTGAGAGGAGTCTTTTACCTATTTTTTCATCAGTTTTGGGACTGGGGCTGTGGCTGAACAAGATGTTTAAAAGCCAGGTAAAGATAATAAAAAAAATGCAGAAAGGTCTAAAGTTCAAATACAATTAAAAGAAACGAATTGATTCACAACAACACTTAATATTTTAAATTATGTTCTTTTAAATTGGTTTTTAACCTAGTATATTAATTTTTCAAACAATGCTTTGATAGTACTGTATAACGTATCCTTTTATTTGTAGCTATTTTATTTTTTTTTAATCCTCTCATGAGTTACCTTTGGAGCCAGTTCCGGGAGGAAATTAGAATAAATAAATTTAAAACTATGACATTAAAGGACAATTGTGTTAAACAGCATGAGCAAGAAAGTATTATTAAAACTAGTAATATTAAAATACATAGCACCGTAGTGACATTTAAGTCTGAAAAGTAAATAGCTACAGTACTTTATTCCTGCTTGATAGCCAGGCTGCAGTTATGACTGCTGTAATCCTGTAAGTGATTACGGTAATTACATTTGGTATCATTATAACTCTCAAGTTTTCTTACTTAACAGGGCAGAGAAATAGTGTCTGTCTCCCTCTTGTGGTATTAGAAATATTTACAAAACTACTGCAGAGAAAACAAAAGAATCCTCCTTTTGCCCCCTAACTCCACATACAAAAATTTAAAAAAACTAGCTCTTCTTAAATAACTCTGCTGCTCAGTATCTCCCAAGTTGCTGTTAACTTGACATGAATCCTATAAATTAGTGACTTCTAAAAGACCCTTTCATTAACAGCCTGGATCAGGTCCTGCAGACTAGAAGCCAATGGCTTCTTTCATGGAGTCAGTCCATCTCTGATCTAATGTAGCCTCTTCTCCTGCTATCTACGTGTTCCAACACATTTCTCTTTGCTGGAGAGTCTTGCTTTCTTGTGTTGATAAAAAATTAAAGGAAGGCAACGAAAACAAGAGAGAGAAAAGACCAAAGACAACATTATATGACTCTTTGAAAACAAAGAAACTTTTTCTTCCAGTGGTCTTTTCTTGAGTCAAAAACCTTTTCTGCAGGACACTTCTTAGAACCCTGTCAAAAATGATTGATTTGATTTGATTTGATTTGATTTGATTTGATTAGTATCCTGCCTATCTGGTCTATGCAACTATTAACTAACTTGGGAGTCCGATAGGTTAAACCAGAGAGCTGTTGCTGGTGGTGGTCTTTTGCCCACCTAGAACCTTTATCTTGTTCTGTATTCAAATTATACCCACATCTCTCTCCAATTCCTTTGAGAGAAGCGGCCCTGAAAGGGTTAATCCCAGCGAGTCTCCCTTCCCAGAGCGGCACCGAAGAGGAGGAGGTTTGTCTGTGTGCGCCCCGCGGTGGTCGGGTCCTTTCCTGTCCCTTTTCTTTTGTGGGTGGGAGGGAAGCTTGGCCTAGGGATATCGGGTTCCCCCCCTCCAATTTTCCTTCTCATGTGATCTTTATTTTGGGAGGATTTATATAACGCGAAACGCTGTTTTTGGGTTCGGGAGAGTGCGACGAAAGCGGGGCCGGAGTTTGGGGTGGGGGGGAAAGGAAAAAAAGGGGAAATCGCCTGCATTGTCTCCTTGCAACCCAGCCCTCTTTTTCCACGTGGCTCAGCCTTGCCACAATCGTGCAGGGGAGCCGAAGGGCAACCCCGACAGATGTATTTTATTTATATTTTATATGCATCTGAGTGCGATCCGATATTTATCGATAGCCCTGCACAGTGAAGGAAGAGGAGCAGCATCAGCAGTTTCCTATGGGGCTTTTGCATGCAACCCGGACCGGATCCCTGGTGTAAAGGATTGCAGGTAGCACTAGTCTGGAATGGGATGGGTGCGTGGGCGGGAGTAAATATTGACAATTGTTTTAAAGAATATATAAATTTAAAAAGCGTTTAAAACCGTCATGGTAAAGTAATAGTTCTTCTGGATGGGTACAGGGGCGTAAGAAGAATAAAGTGTCTTCCACTGGAGGGGTGAGCAAAGAACGACCCCAGAGCAGTGTGCAGTCCTTTCCCCAGGTATCTTTCTGGCCCCAAAGAGGTGCCCTATTTTATTTTATTTTTTTCAGAAAAAAAAGAAGAAAAGAAAATGTGAACGTGTAATTCCTGAAAGCCTCCCCCCCAACCAAGAGCAGAGATCCTCCTTTTAAACAGAGCATGGCACCCCCTTGCGTTGTGCAGCACCCCCAAAATACTTTTTTTTCCAAAGTAGAAAAAGGTTGACAGTTTCCAGCATCTTTACGTTTCATGTCTAATGGCCTGTGCAAAGCCCCTCCATGGGGGCTTGCAGGGGATCACAAAATTGCCCCCCCATGCTCTAAAAAGTCACCCCATCCTGATTTACAGGGTGTGATGAAAGGGTAGGAGAAGGCTTTTTCCCTCCTGTGTGTTTTATTGAGTTTGGGGACCACCAGGGAGGTGGGCGGGCTGGGAAGAGCAAAGAAAGACGGGGGGGGGGGGAGAACTGCCTGGGGGAGACTAGGGGAGAAATGAAAGTTGAGCTATGGAGCTGAATTGAGTTTTGGACTGTAAAGTGTGCCCACTTGTGAATTAGTGTTTCCCCATCTTGGATCTCCAGATGTTCTTGGACTACAACTCCCAGAAATCCTGGCCAGCAGAGCTGATGGTGAGGGCTTCTGGGAGTTTTAGTCCAAGAACATCTGGGGACTTGAAGTTTGGGAACCACTGAGTTTAGAATAAGGAAGAAGAGTTCCGAGTCCTTGGGCTGGATGTGGGTTAAATCTGTGTTAGCAGAAAATCATGCCACATGCATGGAGCAGCAAAGATGCTGGTTATAATCTTTGTTTCTCTTAGAGTCTTGCTTTTCCATCTTCTGTTTTTTTTTTAAGGTGAACCGTACTTATTGGCACTTCCTGAGAAACACTACATCTGTGTAGAGATAGTGTGTTCTCCGGCATGACTGAAAATGCTCCGTTGACCCTGTGAGTTCGACCTGGAGATAGAGATGTAGTCGCAGGTTGTCCCGTTTGGGGGGGAAATTACAGATGAAATACAGGTTTGGGCCACAAACCCCTATGCCAAAGCAGATTTGAGATCCAAAATGGCGGCAGAGAAAGAAGAACAGGTGTCCGCTTCAAGTTTCCAGCTCTGTCACAACAGGGGATAAAACCCAAAGAATAGCAACAGAAGAAAAAGGAACAC
The DNA here is from genome assembly GCF_051106095.1 of Pogona vitticeps. Classification (NCBI taxonomy): domain Eukaryota; kingdom Metazoa; phylum Chordata; class Lepidosauria; order Squamata; family Agamidae; genus Pogona; species Pogona vitticeps. The sequence continues at coordinate 15,133,374 of NC_135784.1, forward strand.
TCAAAGGCAGGGTGACGTCGGAGAGAGCTGGAATTGGTGCGAACGCAAGGCTGCAAACGACGTACAGTGAGGTCTCGACTTACGAACTTAATCCGTATTGGAAGGTGGTTCGTAGGTCGAAAAGTTTGTAGGTCGAATCTGCATTTCCCATAGGAATGCATTGAAAACCATTTAATCCGTATCTGCTCTTTTCTGTCCATAGAAACTAATGGGAAGCTGCTATTCCACCTTCTACCACTAGAGGGGGATATTTTTCTTTTTTTTTTCCTTAGGCAGGGAACAGTTTGCAAAGCACTTTTGAAATCTTTTTTTTAACGAAGCCAATTTTAAACCATGTTTTAAAGCATGTTGTGCTGTTTTTTTCAGCACAAAGACACACAGGCAGGCTTTTTAGGTGCTCAGCAAGCCTCCCCAAGCCTCTTCAGAGCCAGCCAATCAGCTGATAGGCAGGGAGAGGAGGATACAGGAGGGGGAGGGAAGCACAAAATGGCTGCCAGGCTCCCTTCTGGTGTGGGCTTTTAGCTGTTTCCTGCTCTTTTTCCTGCTGTTTCGGGGCTACCAAGGCCTGGTAAGTGACTTTATTTTATTTATTTTTAAGTTTCTGACCTTTTTTTCCCCTCCAGAAACCTCTAAGGGGAGGGAGGGGGCACTTTTTTTCCTGTACGTAACTCGAGGGAAGTTCGTATGTCGAGTCCTTATTTCCCTATAGGGAGGGTTCGTAAGTTGAATTGTTCGCAAGTAGGGTCGTTCGTAAGTCGAGACCCCACTGTAGGTTTTCTGAAAAGAAGAGGCTCCAGAACTGATGATGGGCGAACCAAATGAGACCCAGTCGAAACAGTTCTTATGTCATGAAACCCTGAAAGAGGCAGGGTCTCTTGACTCAAAAGGCAGAGCCCCCCGAATACCCTCTTGGGAGAATGCCAATACTTCCCTGACCTCTCTTGAGGGGGCCACTCCTGCTTCCTGGGAAGCCAGAGGACTGGCAAGTTTCAGCAGAGAAGCGCGAGGCGACGGTGAAAAAACGGAAGGCGCCAAGATGGAGGATCTCCTGAAAGACGATTCGGTCAACATGGACGTGCAACGGACCCTCTTCCGGGAATTTCGTTACCAGGAGGCCGAGGGGCCCCGCGAGGCCTGCAGCCGCCTCTGGTATCTTTGCCACCGGTGGTTGAAGCCGGAGAGACACACCAAGGAGCAGATCCTGGAGCTGGTGATCCTGGAGCAGTTCCTGGCCATCCTTCCACTGGAGATCCAGAGCTGGATCAAGAGGGGTGACCCACAGACCTGTGACCAGGCGGTGGCCCTGGCAGAGGGCTTCTTACTAAGACGGCAGACGCCTGGGCAATTGGAAAAAGAGGTGAGGATATTTTTTTTTCAACAGATACATTGAGGAGAGTCAAGAGCTGCCAATCTAGAGATGAGTCACAATTACCCTTTGTGGAAATGATGACACCATCGCCTGCAACAATTTTTCGAGCCTCGGGACCCTCTGTGGGAGTTGTTCATTTCTGAGAATCTGCCAATAAAGTCCTTGCAAGGGTGGTGATTGTTGGAAACTAAAGATACCTCCGTCTCTTGGCCCTCAATGGCTTTCCCATGAAGAAGATGATTGCCCCAGATATGCTTGGACTATGACTCCCAGAAGCCTTCACCATGAGCTGTGCCGGCCAAGATTTCTGGGAGTTGCAGTCCCAAGAACATATGGAGACCCAAAGTTGGCAACCACTGGCCTAGAGCTTACCCAGATGGTGGTTGACCTCAAAAATGGTTTTATGTGAAACTGTATATCACCTGTAACAGTGGATTCATTCTTTGAGTGTGGAATTTGAGGCCAGGCAACCGAGGCCCACAAATGAGGCAGAAGGTATCAGGAGCCCGGGGGGGAGGGGCGAACCACAAAGTTTGCAGAAGTAACATTTCCTTCCTCTGGGAAAAAATTATTAGGAAAAAAACAAAAAGGGAAGGGAAGACCCTACAAATTTTGTGATGAGCCTGCTCAGTAGGCACAGATTGTTGAGAGAATGTGAATGGAAGAGGGAGAAGGAGGAGAACATAAGAAGGATGGAACGCAGTACCTTGGAGGGGGGCATGGCCGGTGGGTGGACGGGACCCATTGAAAGCATGTACAGTGGTGCCTCGCAATACGACATTAATTTGTTCTAGTGAAATCGCTGTCTTAGGAAAACGTCATAATGCGAAATTCAAAAGCCCATACAAATGCATTAAAACCCAATTAATGCGTTCCTGGGGGCTTGAAACTCACCGTCCAGCGAAGATCCTCCATAGCGCGGCCATTTTCGCTGCCTGTGCAGCGAGGAATCCGTCCCAGAAAAGAGCGGGGAGCCATGTTTTTTACCCGGTGGCCATTTTGAAACCACCGATCAGCTGGCCAAAAATCATCGCTTTGTGAGACTCAGTTCCCAAAGCAGGGAACCGATCATCGCAAAGCGAAATTCCCCCATAGGAAACATTGTTTTGCGATCACTTTTGCGATTGCAAAACCTTCAACGTAAAGCGATTTCGTTGTAAAACGGAGCGCTCGTAATGCGAGGCACCACTGTGTACATCTAACTTCTGGAATTGTAAGGGGACATATACATTAGAAAAGGGAACCAAACTTAAATAAGGGATCACTAATCAGGGTAAAGGCATAACATGGTGGTTTTTAAGGTAAATTGAAGCTAGACATAAAAATGTAAAACAAATAGTACTTAATTAACATATAGTAGATATGATATTGATATAGATACGACTACTTGTTTGTACCCATATGAAGAAAAAGTGAGGGGGCAATACGGGAAACACTGACATTATGTTTTTAAGAAATTGTACTATTTATTATTTTGAAAATCTTTTTATGGGGAAGCTTTAGTTTCTTTTAAAGTTGTTACTAAATTAGCAAGTGCTGTTCAAGCATTAAAGCTGAAGTTGACACTGCCAAATTTTTGCCGCCCCGAGTAGACGTTGTCTAGAGGGGCGGGGTAGAAATCGAATGAATGAATGAATGAATGAATGAATGAATGAATAAATAAATAAATAAATAAATAAATAAATAAATAAGACAGAAAATGTGGAGATAGAAATGGCTAAACACTTGTATAAAGAAAATTTATATAAAATGCTTTCAATAACATTTGTTATGTGTTAAGAACCTTTTTAGTTATTATTGGTACAAAATACAAAGTTAGTTGGTTAAATTGCTTCAAAATTCTATAGATTTGAAACCAGAATTGCTTATATTAGTTATTTTATTAGAGGATTTTGAGAACATTGTATACTATGAGAGTAATAGTACAGTAGTAGCCAATATTGTACACCAAAATGCACACACAATTGGTTCAAATGCTTAGAAAATGTATAGATTTTGAAGGGACCACTAAGAAGACACCAAGATGCAAAAGACAAATAATTATAAGCAACCCATGTAACACAATGTTTAACAAGCACGAACTGAATGTAGATAGATTGAAAAACTAATAAAATATTAATTAAAAAGAAGGAGAGGATGGAACGCAGTAGTGGTCGGTGGGTGGCCGGGACCCTGAACAAGAACCTTCCACCCTGAGAAATCTTGTTCACCGAGGAGAACAGGGTTTAGCTTTCCTGACCATACAGTACCTCCAGAAAGAAAATGGATTACATTTAAAATTTCTAGTCATGTCATGGTGACTTTCTCAACTCTTCTCTCTGTTCGTGGTTTGTCTGCAGCCGTGGTTCTTAGATAGTGTGGGAGTCCCCCGCCCATGTTGCCCTGTTATTCTCTAGAACAGTGATCCCCAACCTTGGGCCTCCAGATGTTCTTGGCCTACAATTCCCAGAAGCCTTCAGCAACACCTCTGCTGGCCAGGATTTCTGGGAGGTGAAGTCCAAGAACATCTGGAGGCCCAAGGTTGGGGACCACTGCTCTAGAAGGGTTGTGTTGTTTCCTTGCAGGATGTGACCCAGATCCAGAAGGTGTCTTCAAACGTCCACACCACTGAGGGGTGTCTGCCTGTTCCTGAGAGGAAGTGGCTTTGCTCTGAAGCTAAGCCGGAGGATGACAGGGATAACGGCTCACAGAGTGAGGAATTCTGCTATTCATTATTTAATTATGTTAATTTAATTTAATTATATTCACTTGTATCACAGATTTCTCTCAATGCAGGGACCCAAGGCAACTTCCAAAAAAATATGTTAATTGCGTAATATTACTTTTAATTGGCACACAGACCCCTCCCTGATTCTGTTATACAGTGGTGCCTCACTTGACAAGGATAATCCATTCCAGCAAAATCACTGTAGAACGAAATTGTCGTCAAGCGAAAGTAAAAACTCATTGAAATGCATTGAAAAACCAGTTCAATGTGTTCCAATGGGCAAAATACCTCAGCGTCCAGCGAAGATCCTCCATAGGGCGGCCATTTTCCAGTGCCTGTATAGCGAGGAATCCGTCCTAAAACACAGCGGGGAGCCATTTTGCACAGCTGGTGGCCATTTTGAAAACCCGATGATCAGCTGTTTTGATCGTCGTTAAGCAAAAAAATCGGTTCCCGAAGCGGGGAACCGATCGTCGTTAAACGAAAAAAAAACATACAAACATCGTTTTGCGATTGCTATAGCGATCACAAAATAATCATTGTTAAGCGATTTCCTCGTCTAACGAGGTCATCGTCAAGCGGGGCACCACTGTACACCATTCTCCTAAGCTGCCATGTATTTATGGGTTTTCCCTAATTTAGCCATTTTCCCTTTTGATTAAAGTGACATTGTACAATTTTCACTGTCCTTTCCAGCAGGTGATGCATGGACGACGGAAGCGAAAAGCGAGACATCTCGGGTGGAAAATGCTAAGCCAGTGAAACCTCCTGGGTATTCCCAGGAAGGTGTCCTGTGCCTGCGGAAGAGCAGAGAAATTTCCGAGAGTCCTAAAAGACTGGAGAAGGGAAAGAAAAACCACCTTGATTCAAGAGTGGATGGATTCTTCCCTTATTTAGAAGAAGGCAGGGACGGGAACCAAACCATCATCGTAAAGAGAAGGCGCAGGACTAGAGGCGAGAAGGTGTGTAATGTGTGCGGGAGGAGCTTCAGCCGGACCACGGTGCTGGTGGCCCATCAGAGAACCCACACTGGGGAGAAGCCCTTTATGTGCAAGGATTGTGGGAAATGCTTCAGCTTGAAGTCCACATTAGTGGCCCACGAACGGACCCACACGGGGGAGAGACCCTATACATGTTCCCAGTGCGGGAAAAGTTTCACAGTCAGCTCCGATCTCACCAGGCACTACCGGATCCACATTGGAGAGAAGCCCTTCAGCTGCTTGGAGTGTGACAAAAGCTTCAGCCGGAAAACGCAGCTTCTGAACCACCACAAAGTCCACACCCGGGAGAAGCCGTTCAAGTGCGGGGAGTGCGGGGAGACCTTCAGCCGGAGCTCCAGCCTCATGATCCACGAGGGATCCCACACAGGAGAGAAACCCTTCAAATGCCCAGATTGTGAGAAATCTTTCAACACCTCCTCCCAGCTAGTCAAGCACCACCGGGTCCACACGGGAGAGAGGCCGTACACCTGCTCGGAGTGCGGGAAAAGCTTCAGCCAGCGGCAGATCCTGATGGTGCATCAGAGGATCCACACGGGCGAGAAGCCCTTCAAATGCGCCACCTGCGGGAAGTGCTTCTGTGACCGGGCTGTTCTCATTCGCCATCAGAAGGTCCACACGGGGGAGAGGCCGCACGAGTGCCTCACCTGCGGAAAGAGCTTTTCTCACCGGGCCGTTCTTGTTAGACATCAGAAAATCCACACCAGAGAAACTCTGAATGTACTGATTGTAGATGATGAAACCGATGAAACCCCATAAATGCTCAGATTCTCCGATTGGGTCTTACCTTCAGTATGGTTGTAGGTGACCTATAGCAAGGTGTGGTCTATAACAGTGGTTCTTAACCTTGGGTTACTCAAGTGTTTTTGGACTGCAATTCCCAGAAGCCTTCACCACCTGCTATGCTGGGTTGGGTTTCTGGGAGTTGTAGTTCAAAAACACCTGAGTAATCCAAGGTTAAGAACCACTGGTCTATAACACCTGACAGGCAGTGTGCTCCAGCCGGTTCATAAGACGTGTGTAGAAGAACAGAAACTCGACCACAGATGTATTTTCATTGTGATGTGGGTCAAGGCTCTTATCACCAGAAATATGGATATCATGACTGTGGATTCTATCATAGAGGGCCACATGTCTTCTCTCCAGAGTCTTCAAATGTGGATACCAGCATCCCGCCTCAAAAAAAATTGTTTAAATTTTTTATTTATTTTACTTTATTTTTCTTTTATTTTTTGGGGTGTGTGTGTTGGGCTCATGAAATTCCCTTGCACTCTCTTAAGGCCTCCTCTGGCATATTTGGGGCGGCCTGGCCCTTATGAAGGAAGCCACAGACTGGAAACAATTCTTCATACACCACCTTATGAGGTTCACTATGTGACTTATGCTATCCTGATTTGGCCTACATTTCATTCATTTTGTGTTCATGGCCATAGCAAAAAAAAAAAAAAGTTGAGAACGGCGGCAGAAGAAGGGGACAATTTTTTTGTGTTTTGAGAGGCTTGTCCTGCCCCTCTAGGCCCCTATCAAAGTCATTTTAATTTTTTAAAAAAATCATTTTTGCCACTAGGGGGTGCCAAAGGGCTTTTTTAAGTAAAAAAAAAATCTGTAAGAATTTTTTAAAAAGTGGAGTTCATTGGTCTCAGGTGCAAGTATAGCCCTCTGAGGCTGACTGATGGGCATGCGTGCCCCACCCCAGATTTATTTAATCTGTATTCATACGCCACTGAGATTCTTGTTAAAGACCTTGACCTAAATCCAGCTGATTAATTTCCAAATGGAGTAGCAGATCTGCCCTAGTTAGATCAGCCAGTTCGATTGAGCAAGATCCCTTGAAGCCTAACCTGGCTTTACACAGATGTAGGAAACCAAACGATTACAATTAAATTGTTAAGCAAGGATAAGGAACTTTCACATTTTGATAGAATCTGACTTCTGCCTGCCCCAGCCAGCAGAGGCAACGGTCTGAGATGATGGAAGTTGTAGTGTACCCAAAATCTAGTGTGTCAGAAGTTCCTTAACTCTGTGATAGGAGGCTGGTTTCTTGCATACCAGCACATCAGTTTTTATGTGAATACTGGCAGCTGCATTCACTATAGGACCCCTGTATCTGCAGGGGATTGGTTCCAAACCACCACCATCCCGCTTCCGCTGCTGAAAAATGTGGATGCTATTATAATAGAGAATGCTAGATATAGCATTGTCTCTTGCTCCCCCCTAGTGTCCACTTCTGTTAATAACATGGAAATATATTTCTCTAGCAAATGCTATACATAGCATGGTCTTTAGCTCCCTCTGGTGGCCACGTCTGGTAACCTCATTTTTGAAAATATATACAGTATTTCTCAGATTTTTCTTTTAATATTTTCAGACTGTGGGTAAGTGAATCAGCAGATACTGATCCCACAGATAAGGGGTCCTACTGGCCGTGCCTCATGGTCCTCTCCAGTCAGTGTTGCTGGAGAATCAGAGGAGCCACCTGTCCAGGTGTTTGCATTTCTAAGTTACACACTACCAGCAAATGAATAAACATGGTTAATTGGGGGGGGGTGAGGTAGGGAAGGTGGGATGGAGTCTGTTTAATGTATGCATGTGCAGCATTTGCAAATTGTAGACAGTAAGGTTGGAAAAATGAATTGTTTTGTAGTTCACACTTTCTCCTGGCCCTGACTCCATCAAATCCTGGGAACACTTGTTGGACTTAGTATTTATTTATGTATTTGATTTATAATTAGTTGTGTGCCATTAAGTCACTCCCGATTTATGAAAGCGCAATCTCCAAAATGCCCTGTCCTCAGCAGCCCTGCTCAGCTCTTGTAAAGTCAAATCTGTGGTTTCCTTGAGGGAGGGAGTCCATCTCACATTTGGGGTCCTCCTCTTTCCCTGCTGCCTTCAACCTTTCCCAGCAGAAGAGTCTTTTCCAGGGAATCCTGCCTTCTCACAAGGTGCCCAAAGCAGGATAGCCTCAGCTTCAGCATTTTTGCCTCCAGAGATTGTTCAGGCTTAACTGGATCTAGGACCTGCTTGTTTGTCTTTCTGACCATCCGCAAGAATTTGAGAGCTTGCAATAAAATACGGTGGGCCATAGAAGGGCTAAAGTGCAGAGCTGTCATTGGGGCAGACTTTGTTATGTGCTCTCCAATCAGAACCAGCTTATAGCAACCCTACACAGGCTTTAAAGGGAAGTGACATATTTAAGGAGCAGCTTTTCCAATTTCACACCCCACGGAGTTTCCATGCCTGGGTGGGGATTCGAACCCACGCCCGCTGAGTCCTAATCTGTCACTGTCCACTACTAGGGAGCTGAAATGTAGAAGGTGGGAAATAATGAACCAGCTCACTTCTAAGGTGTATGCCTGCTGAAGTTGCTCTTCACCACAGAGGGAAACATGCAAAATATTTGGGTTTCAGCACAGAATGCATATGGCTGCCACGTTCTCAGATCTGGGTTGTCGTCTGCATTATTTCAGCCTCGGAGAAGTGATACTCTGGGCAATCAAATCGTTTATGATGGATCTGTCAAACTAAAGTTGGTGGTTAGCTGGAAAAAAATAGATTTTTCCCTGGCATTTTGCTTAGATGGCTGTTGCTACGGCTGACAACCTTACAACATGACACACAAATTTTCCTCCATGCCAGTTCCACAGCCATATGGATGCCATATTATCAGTAGCAGTCATCTGACTGTGGCTCACCTGGGAGAAAGGCCTACATTAAAAGGCTTTGAGGCTTAGCTAGGCCTAGTTCCACACAAGCTTCCTGTTCTGGCTCTTTATACAGTAGGACCTCCATATCTGCTGGAGATTGGTTCCAAACCCCCTGTGGATACTGAAAACCATGGACAATAGCAAATACTATATATTTAGCATAGTAAAAGGGGGGGAAGAAAAACAATATTTTCACATGCATTTTCAAAACTGCCACTAGAGGGTGCCAGTGACCATGCTATGTATTCTTCACTAACAAGTATTCATAGCACAGTCTCTGGCTCCCTCTAGAGTCTGGTTCTGGTAATACAAATGAAAATGTTTTTTAAATTTTTTTCTTTTAATATTTTCAGACCGTGGATAAGTGAAACAGCAGATAATGATACTGTAGATACAGGGGTCCTGCTGTATATGGTGGCTCAAGCTCTACAAGTTGGCATAAATGCTGAGGCCAACAAGATCCGAATTAGGTCTGCAAAGCAATTCAGGGAGGGTCTAGAAGAAGCCCCTTCTTCTCCAGGACCACCTTCCACAAGGCCCTGATTTAATAAACGTGAGATTCATTCCCAGCCACTAGAGCTGCCACCTGCAAAAAATCAGATGGGCAAAAGCTACAGCTGTAGAAGTTCCTTTCTCCGCAAAGCTATTCAAAGCACAAGAGCCCCGTCCTCTTTCTTCTTCATGTTGGCCATCCTTCTGGTAACCATGGTGACCCTTGTCTCCATCACCCACTCCTTGCCCCACGATTGTGGTAGCCCCAGAGAGGCCCTGCTTCAGCTGGAAGAGCCACAATCTCTGGTCTAGATGGCAACCAGCAGAGTTGGACTGGACAATCTCCAGAGGTCTGGGAGACCAGGGATTTTTAATTTTTTAAAAAAGATTGAAAAATCCCTGCTGTACAGTCTACTGGTCAACTTATTGAGGGCCAGGAATTCCCACAGATCCTAACAAAAGTGCTCATAACACCCCCAGGTGGTAGAAGGGATTTTTCTGAGCAGAAAAAAAAGAGTGTTTTTTTCCCACACACAGAAAAATGTGCCTGTTTTGAAAGTTGCTGTTCTGAACTGCAGGCCTGGAATCTCACAACTCATCGTGGTGGCTGTGGGCTTCTGGGATTTGTAGTCCAAAAGCGGGTTGGACAGGACATTTCACAATCTGGGGAAATTCTGGAAAAACTTTTTCATGTTGTTTTTAAAGTTCCAGGCTCTGCACATAAGAGGAAGCGTGTCTACACACCAACTGTGATTTTTTAAAATATCTAAATTAATCTGGGGACGGAGAATTGACCGGATGAATGTTCCTCTCTCTCTAAACTCAGTCCCTACTGAGGATCACTAATTAGGAAGTGTTAAAAGAATGTGCTTTCCCCTGCCATCTGGACAAGCCTTGTCTTCTGAATCTATAAGCTTTCAATTCACACAGAGCCGTTCTTGGAAAAGGGTAACCCAGCCTCAGTCGTTTGTGCACAACAGATTTCCTGTCTAGACTGCTGAAATACATTCTACGTGGTGCTGCCCTTGAAGACACGTAGCACCGAAGGGATGCAGTGGGATTGCTCACTGCCACTCAACACAAAAACAACATTTCACCTTTTTCACCGGTCGCTACCACTTCACTTTCAAAGCCTGAATTGTAATGTCACCTCAAATTCTGAAGGAACACCTCTTCTTTTGCACACGGGACTGCATGTTTCCCTCCTAAATCTGTAAAACCTGGCTCCTGATGTGGGGAGAGTGAAATGGGGGTGTGTGTGTCCTTTTTTCCTTTTTCGTAGGGAAGAGTTTTCTCGAGAAACAGCATTTTTAAAAATAAAGTAACTGAAAGGTTTTCAAACCAAGGTTCTGTGATGTCAACTGACTTCCGAATTGTGGTGATTCTCATAGGATTTTTGTGGCGCCTGAAATGTTCAAGGAACAGTTCACCATTATTAATTAAGCCCAAGTTAATTCCCATAAGCTTATATTCCACCCGGAGTAGACACGTTCTAGATGGGCAGTATATAAGTGTAATAAATAAATAAATAAATAAATAGCTAAGTGGGAATTCTAACCCAGATCTCCTGAGACTATATTCTACCTCGCCTTAATTTTATTGGATATCAAATTTACTTCATCCAGTGGTGCAGCTAAATCATTTTAGCCCTGGAATTATTCGAACTTATTTTAAGTGAAAAGCCTGCCAGAAAGTCAGCATCTCCTTGGATGTAGCCATACAGAGGGCACTAGACTTTGCGCATGCTTGGCTAGCAGCTGGCGGGCTGTGCAATTTTTAACAAATAATGGTGCAGTGATATATAAATCCCAGTAAGGCCTACCCAGCCCACACCGGTTTCAAGAGCCAAGGCCAGAATTTTTTGTGCCCACCCTATTCAGCAACTGCCCTTTGGATACCCATTTGCTACCCACCAGGTTGGAGGGGGGTGTCAGGACTGGCAACAAAAAGCAAAGCGTGCTGCTTATATAAGGCCCCCTAGCGCTTAAAGTACTCTCTGGGCAGTTAACAATTTAATTATTCAGGCTACTCATTGTCCAGCAAGCTGGGCACTCCATTTACCAATCCTGGAAGGATGGAAGGCTGAATCAACCTTTCGCTAGTTCCCTGAGCCTGTTCGGATCAAACTCAAGTCACGAGCAGAGTCTTGGCTGCAGTACTGCAGTTGAACCCACTGCACAATGACATTCCTTGGGCACGTCAGCTTCATTGGGCCCCCCAGACACCTCCCAGACACACATTTTTTAAAAAATGGGACGTGGTGGCGCTGCGGGCTAAACCGCAGAAGCCTGTGCTGCAGGGTCAGAAGACTAGCAGTCGTAAGATCGAATCCACGCGACGGAGTGAGTGCCCGTCACTTGTCCCAGCTCCCGCCAACCTAGCGGTTTGAAAGCATGCAAATGCGAGTAGATTAATAGGGACCACCTTGGTGGGAAGGTAACAGCGTTCCGTGTCTAAGTCACACTGGCCATGTGACCATGGAAGATTGTCTTCGGACAAAACGCTGGCTCTATGGCTTGGAAATGGGGATGAGCACCGCCCCCTAGAGCCGAACACGACTGGACAAAAATTGTCAAGGGGAACCTTTACCTTTACCTTTACTATGCTCAAAGAATGCTTGTGTCATCTAAGGCAGTGGTCACCAACCTTGGGCCTCCAGATGTTCTTGGACTACAACTCCCAGAAGCCTTCACCACCAGCTGTGCTGGCTGGGGTTTCTGGGAGTTGCAGTTCAAAAACACCTGAGTAACTCAAGGTTAAGAACCACTGCCTTAGAGCAGTGGTCCCCAACCTTGGGCCTCCCAATGTTCTTGGACTACAACTCCCAGAAGCCTTCACCACCACCTCTGCTGGCCAGGATTTCTGGGTGTTGAAGTCCAAGAACATCTGGGGATCACTGCTCTAAGGAACTTGGGAATCATGGGAGCAGGTACAGTCCTCTAAAAACCAGGGTTCGAGGTGCCTGGCCTCCAGACCTGTGAAGGTTTCCCGCCATTTAACCTTGGTCTGAAGGTCCAGACCTTCACCTGTGAAAATGATAGAGAGTGAAGTATATTATTTTCCCGGGACTGCTACAAAAAAGCTCAGAACCAAAGATGCACAGCACGTATCCCAATGTTGGGTTGCGGCGTCAGCAGTTAAAAATGTGGGTCGTGCCCTTTTCCACCTCTTTAATTATTACCATCCTACATAGTTTATCTGATAATTAACAGAGTTCTGATGAATACTGCTGTCATCTGTCTTTGCGGTCTGAGCATTCGCATGGGTGGCTTTATGATGCTCAACAAAATTTGACCGTGTGTAGAAACTTTCTCCACAGAACACACATTTATATGGTTTTTCTCCTGTGTGGGTTTTCTGGTGGGCAATAAGATTAGAGCTGAGGTTGAATCTCTTCCCACACTCGGAGCACTCATAGGGTTTTTCTCCCGTGTGAGTCCTCTGATGTCTGATAAGGCCAGAGCTACATGTGAAACTTTTCCCACAGTGAGAGCATTGATAGGGTTTTTCTCCCGTGTGGGTTCTTTGGTGCACATTCAGCTGTGAACTCACACTGAAGAATTTGCCGCAGTCTGGACACTGGTACGGTTTCTCTCCCGTGTGAGTTCGCCGATGGGCGATAAGATTGGAGCTCAAAATGAAGCTTTTCCCACAATCTGCACAGCTGTAGGGCTTCTCCCCTGTGTGGATCCTCTGATGCCTGATGAGGCCGGCGCTGCAGGTAAAAGTCTTCCCACAGTCCGCGCAGTCATAGGGCTTCTCCCCTCTGTGCGTTCTTTTGTGTGCGTTGAGGCTGGACCTGAAATAGACGCTTTTGGGGCAGTCTCGGCATTGATAAGGTTTCTTGCCCGTGTGGATTTGCTCGTGGGCAGTGAGGCTTGATCGCACACTGAAGCACTTCCCACAGTCAGAGCATTCATAAGGCTTCTCCCCTGTGTGGGTTCTCTGGTGCACGCTCAGCTGGGAGCTCACGCTGAAGGTTTTGCCACAGTCGGCGCATTCGTACGGCTTCTCTCCCGTGTGGGTCCTCTGGTGCCTTAAAAGGCTTGAACTGCAACTGAAGCTTTTCCTGCAATCAGAACATTCATACGGCTTGTCCTCCGTGTGGACCCTCTGGTGCCTGATAAGGTTCGAGCTGCAGTTGAAACTTCGCCCGCAGTCCGCACACTGGTAGGGTTTCTCTCCCGTGTGGATCCTTTCGTGCGCAATGAGGTTGGAGCTTTGGCTGAAGCTCTTCCCACAGACCGAGCAGGCGTAGGGCTTCTCCCCTCGGTGAATCCTCACATGCGCAATTAGGGCGGATTTCTGGCTAAAGCTTTTCTCACACTCGGAGCACTCGTACGGCTTCTCCCCGGTGTGGATCCTCTCATGGGCCACCAGGCTAGACTTCAAACTGAAGCCTCGCCCGCACTCTACACATTCGTAGGGCTTCTCTTCCGTGTGGATCCGCTCGTGCGCGATCAGGCTCGACGTCTGGCTGAAGTTCCTCCCACAGACCGAGCATTTGTAGGGTTTCTCCTCTGTGTGGATTCTCTCGTGGGCAACCAAGGTGGATTTCTTCCCGAAGCTTTTTCCGCAGCTCAGACACTTGTGTGGTTTCTCCCCCGTGTGAATTCTCTGGTGAGCAATGAGATTGGAGCTGTTACTGAAGCTTTTCCCACACTTGTGGCACAGGAGTTGCCTCTTGCATTCATGTACACCATTTCCGTGGTTAGCGCCACCAAAAGCTGACTCCTCTTGCCTTGCAGCGTTTGATGCATTTCCCAAACTTCCTGTGTGCTCAGGAAGCTGGAAGACTCGTTTGGCTTTTCCTAGCAACTTTCTAGGTATATCTAAGTGCTCAGAACGATCCACGTTGATCATTTCTTCTTCCTCCTTTTCAGTTACACATCCTCGGCCTGCCGAAAACAAGGATAAAATAAAAACAGTGGACACTAGTAACAATTCGGGGGGGGGAAAGAGCCGTAGTTCCCCAGCATAGAATTAGAGAATATAGCACCTCAGTACCAAACCAAAGGGAGAGTCTAATATTTTAAATAACCCCTAAAACATTACAAATTACATTTAAAAAAAAACAACCAACACAGCTTCCAAGGCCAGAATCCTGTGGAAGTCACCTAATGGAAACCAGCAAGCACATAAGTGGTATACAAGAGCTATCTGTCATGGATATATTCAAGTCTTATATCCTGGCATATGACAGTCGAACAGATCATGAAAATCCGTTCCCTGATCGGCCATAGGAAAGCCGCTTTGCGAACCACTGATCAGCTGTTTAAATCGCTGTCTTGCGAAGCTTAGGTCCCAAAAACACCTGTTTTTGAGCGCGGAGGGAGCTGTCAAAATTGTCGTCTAGCGAAAATCAGTTTGTGAAGCAGGGACCAAACATTGTCCAGCGAAATTCCCCCATAGGAATCACTGTTTTGCGAATCGCTATAGTGATTGCAAAAAGCCAATGTCTAGTGAAAAAACTGTCATGCAGGGTAACTGTCAAGCGAGGCACCACTGTATTCATTTATTTTATTTGCTACACTGATACTGATAGGGACGTGGTGGCGCTGCAGGTTAAACCGCAGAAGCCTGTGCTGCAGGTTCAGAAGACCAGCAGTCATAAGTTCGAATCCACGTGACAGAGTGAGCGCCTGTCGCTTATCCCAGCTCCTGCCAACCTAGCGGTTCGAAAGCATGCAAATGCAAGTAGATAAATAGGAACCACCTCGGTGGGAAGGTAACAGCGTTACGTGTCTAAGTCGCACTGGCCATGTGACCACGGAAGATTGTCTTCGGACAAAAATGCTGGCTCTATGGCTTGGAAACGGGGATGAGCACCGCCCCCTAGAGTCGAACACGACTGGACAAAAAATTGTCAAGGGGAACCTTTACCTTTACCTTTTTACACTGATACGCCATGCATCTCCTGACATATTTCTTGTTTGTTTATTTAAAATATTTCTCACCCGCCTTTCTCCCAAAAAGGGCCCAAGGCTGCTTCCAATATTAAGCAGCATTAAAAATAAGCAGTATGAAAAGTTAAGAACAACAAATTATTACAAGAATTAAACATACATTACACTGTATAAGACAAATAAATCAATAAATTAAAAACACATTAAAAATAAACACAATTTTAAAGAATTCCCTTCCCAGACAGCCAGGCACAGAGGGAAAGCTTGCCTGAAGAGATAGGTCTTTGCCTGCTTGCAGAAGGACAGCAAAGACGGGACTGTCCTGGTTTCCAGTGGCAGGGAGTTCCAGAGTCTGGGGGCAGCACAAGAGAAGATTTTCTTCCATGAGACCGAGGCACATACAAAGTGGATTTCATTACCTCTCCCAGAATGTGTTATGCAGATGTGTTATAGTAATGATTTATAGCCTAAAATACCAGATGTTGGTCTAATTGTTGTAAGCCACCAAGAGACCTTTGGGTAGAGAGGACGGCATATAAGTTAAATAAATAAATAAAATACTATGGGATGACGATGTTGGTTTTATTGGACATTGTGCTAAGATGGATGCATGAGGAAAGGAGGGGGGCATTTAAGACCCTGATGTCTTAAGATGTGTTTATTCTCCATCATCTCTTCATCACAGCATGTTCACCAGCTCTCCTTGACCAAGGAAGCAGCGAAAGGAAGAGATCTTATCACTTCTCTCCATCCTTATAACCACACAGCGAACATGCAGTAAAGAGATGCTATAAAATCAGGAGTAACGACTGGAGAGGATGCAGGAAGATGCGAGCCATACTAGATTAGATCCAGGACCTGGGCAGTCCATTCTGTTCTCATAGTGGCCGACCGGTTGCTTACAAGACATTTCTCCCACAAGGCCCCTGTTTTATATCATTTGGGAATACTGGCCCTCTGGGTGCTGTGGGACTCCAGTTCCTATCAGCCCCTGCAACCCTGGACAACGGTGAGTTTGGATGGGAGTGAGAGTTCGCCAATCTCTGAAGGACCAAATGTTCGCATCCTGGTTTTAAATACTGTAGAAACGTACCTCTGTGTCCATGATCCCTGGGGACCTCTTCCTGTTCCAACACTTCTGATTCAGTTTTGGAAAACACGGCACTATTCCTGCTACAGAAAAAAGAATTAAAAAAGGTTTTTTTTTCCCCCCAACCAAATTGTTCTCCCAGCATCCCTTTTCTAGGCCTCCAAGATACCGTACTCCACTTCTCCTTTCCTCCACTGTAATGGTCAAACCAAGCTGATCTTCCCCTTTCCCAGAGAAACTGCACAAAGACCGATTCGTAGAGAGAGAAACATGAGTCATGGGACTTGTTGTCGGACTTAAGTGATACTGGTGATTAGACTCGAACTCGACTCTGACTTTTTTTTGGCAACAACTTGGATTTGACTCGAACTCAGAACCCACCCAACCCCTCTCTTTCTTCTTGGGGGGGGGAACTGTTTTGAATAGGAACCTGGACTTAGTACTAACGAATTGCCAGCATCCGTACCCAATTTGTCTATAATAGCCATTGGAAAAGTTCCTTTTCATACACTAGTGTTTCCCTTTGGAGAAAATTCTGGTTTGCTTTCCAGGCTGTAAAAGGAGCAGTCGCACGATTTAGTTTAAGTAAAGTGTATTAAGGTATCTCACACCCCAATGATCTGCTAATGGAGACAGAATACTTTTGCTTTCCAATCAGGGGTGCTGTCCGTGAAAACCCACTCAAGTGTAGGTAAGCCTGATCCAGCAAGAGGCAATGATCAAGGGCTGACTGAGCAATAATATAATACAGTGGTGCCTCGCTTAGCGAGCGCACCGTAGAACGACGAATCCGCATAGCGAGGACGTTTTTTCGATCGCAACAGCGATCGCAAAGCGATGACCTCTATGGCCGAAATTCGCTTTGCGATTTGCTTACCGACCTTCACTTTACGACCCACGGATCAGCTGTTCGGCGGCTCCAAAATAGCCACCGGAAGCCCCAAAATGGCCGCACGCAGCGTTTTCGCGCCCTCGCTAAGCGAGGGGAGGGCGCGAAAATGGCTGCCGGCCATAGGAAAACATCGCACAACAGTGAGTTTTCGGCCCATTTGGAACGCATTAAACAATGTTTAATGCGTTCCAATGGGTTTTCTTGATCCATTGAGCGATGTTTCCCATAGCAAGGGTTAATCCGGAACGGATTGACCTCGCTATGCGAGGCACCACTGTACTGTATTAAAATTTTGAATGCCACTTTCTTATCATTGTGGAGGCTGCAGACCCCACTTCCTTAGGGGTGGTGGAAGCTATAAGGAAGGCTGGACAACCAGGGCTTCAACCCAAGGAGCTGAAATTTAAAAAGCAGAAACGGTTGCTGTGTTTGTTTTCATTTTGCTCTTTGGACTCCAAATCCCAGAAATCCCCATTCTGAGAGGGGATGGACTAGAAGGCCTCATGGCCCAGGATTGGCTCAGCTTTAGCCTAGCTTCCTGTTGGAAATGGAAGCTACCCCCAATGCTTGCTGGGAGTTGTAGGAAAATAATGGTGCCTCCTCCCCCCCCCCCGGCTTGCTGGGAGCTCCCAGCAACCATCAACAGCAGCTTCCTTTCCCAACAGGAAACTAGGCCCAAACTTGGCGCAATCTAGGCCAAGAGGCCTTCCAAGCTCAGCTTTCCTCCAGGAGAGCACAATTCAGATGTCTTTCCAGCAGGTGGGTCTCCCAGAGTGGAGAATTCTGGCCTCTGGAGTAAAATAGTATAAAATAATGCATAAACCAGCCAGAAGGGCACAATCCCACTTCAGCATGCATACCATGTGGTTTAGGCATCTGACTAGAGAGCCAGAGTTGGGAGTTCAATTTCCCCACTGTGCCTCCTTGACAGGGGCTGGACTAGATGACCCATAGGGTCCCTTCCAGCTCTGCAGTTCTAAGGTTCTATTTATTATTAGTCACTCTTCCCATGTGTCCATCATACTCTCAGACCCTGGAATTTCTCCTCATTCTTCAATTCTCTCTTTGTATCAGATCAGATGTCAATCTAATGGGACCCAAGCTTAATCAACAGGGTGGCAAAACTCCAGGCAGAAAAATTGGCAAACAAAGGTATATTATGGATTATCCCAGTGGTCGGGAAACAGGGGTAAATTACCCCAAATGGGATAAAAAAGAAAACCCTGGGGGTAATGAGCAGAGCACTACCCCCCACTCCCACCCCATGCAGCCGAACCTCAAACTGGAAGCCACCTCTCAATCCTTCCTTAGTTGCGGCACTTGTAAATCCTCCGTTCTATTAGCCTGAACTAATGCGAGGAACTAGACAAGGCGCTGAACATATTCTGGGGGTCGTGCTTAGCACCTTGGCTAAAGAAATTCTGGGAGACATCAGACTCACTCCCTCTGTTTCAGACAACCACTTCCATCTCCACTAGGAGCAGATATTTTGTAAAATTAATGGACCTTAATGACTACACCACCCCAAACTATTTGGCATAAAACAACAGAAGCGTTCACAATATACTGCTTAATGGGAAATCCATTCCCCATCCCCTGACAAAGTCAGGATTGCAGAAAATTAAAGGGACCACAGAAGACTTGGGTGAAAGGAGAGAATGATCCCACCATTTCTACTAGCTGAAAAGTCCTAGGTCATAAGAAAATCTATGAATCTTGGTTTTACAGTGGTGCCCCGCTTGACGACGATAATCCGTTCCAGCAAGATTGCTGTAGAACAAAATTGTCGTCAAGCGAAAGCAAAAAGCCCATTGAAATGCATTGAAAACCGTTCAGTGCGTTCCAATGGGCAAAATACCTCATCGTAAAGCAAAGATCCTCCATAGGGCGGCCATTTTCTGGTGCCTGTAAAGCAAGGAAACACAGCGGGGAGCCATTTTGAGCAGCCGGTGGCCATTTTGAAAACCCAATGATCAGCTGTATTGATCGTCATAAAGCGAAAAATCGGTTCCCGAAGCAGGGAACCGATCGTCATCAAGTGGATTTTCCTCATCTAAACACCGTTTTGCGATCGCAATAGCAATTGCAAAATACTCATCGTGAAGCGATTTCGTCGTCTACCGGGGTAAGCGTCTAGCGGGGCACCACTGTACTATACTATTGCTCAAATGTACTTACTTCTTGAACCAAAATCATGGCAGCTGTAGCCCAAAAGCAATTCTATCCCCCACCAAAAAAAGTGAATATCCTGCCCTGTTTTCTAAGTTAGCAAAACATGAAGTTCAGAGGAACAAAACCTGTTTTGAAACTTACCTGTCTCTTAGGTTCTCAACACTCTGAAAGGAAAAGAGAAAAAATGGTTAGCTAAATTCTCCAAAGCTACCAAGGGAAGCTTTTGTATAGTGTCTGAAATTGTGTCACTGAGTGTCATAAATCACAACTAGAGTAGGCCCACTGAATCAGCGAGAATTTGGTGAATCACTGGACAAACTTTAGTTGTGACTTACTACACTCAGCAACAGGATTTAGCCAATGACATTTAACAGCTATGGAGGAAAGAAAAAGAAAAAAGTGGAAAAGCATGACTGCAGTTGAAATTCCAGATCAAATTGTTACTAGAGAAGAACCATCGGTTCTGTCACTGATCCAAAAGAAGACGGCAGCTAAGAAATCAGAAGAGGCTAACCAGAGATTTTAAGGAAGGCTGTGAAAGAAGTAGAAAAGATCCTTATGAATAAAAATATGTTGCTGGAGACCAAGGCAAAAAATCATCTATGCTATGGTATTAGCGACTACTAACGATGGATGTGAAAAGCTGAATAATGAAGGTGGCTGACTAAGGAAAAAGCTGACTCGTTTAAAATGTGATGTTGGAAAGGCGTTTTAGATATTATGGACTGCAAAAAAAAGTGGGTTCTTGATCGGACCAAGATCGAACTCTCACTAGAAGTTAAAACAACTAAATTAAGGTACAGTGGTGCCCCACATAGCGACGTTAATCCGTTCCAGGATTAACGTCGCTATCCGGAAACATCGCTATACGGAAAGGAAAACCCTATAGGAACGCATTAAACTCCACTTAATGCATTCCTATGGGGGGAAAACTCACCGGTAAGTGAAGATTCCCCATCCGGATGCCATTTTCGCCACCTCGGTAAGCGAGGGCAGGGCGCGAAAACGCTGCGGGCAGCCATTTTCTGCACCCAGCGACCATTTTGGAACAGCTGATCAGCTGTTTCCTTAACATCGCAATGCGAAGATCGGTAAGCGAAATGCTTACCGATCACCGCAATGCGATGTTTTCCCTATCCAAAACATTGCAATGCGATCGCATTAGCGATCGCAAAAAATGCGTCCCTGTGCGGATTCGTCGTTAAACGGTGCGCTTGTTAAGCGAGCCACCACTGTATTGTGCTTTGAACATGAGACCCATAATGCTAGGTAAAGTGAACTGCAGTAGGAAAGGAAGAAGAACGAACATGTGATGGATTGACTCAGCAAAGGAAGCCAATGCCCTTGACTCTGCAAGACCTGAGCAGGGCCATTGAGGAGTTTTCGGAGGCATTCAATTCATAAGATCAGTGTTAAGTCGGGAATGACTTGATGGCACGCAAGGACAACAAAGGAGCCCCTGATTCTTCAGAGAAACATCCAATGAACACCCCTTTGAGAATCTTTTAGATGTGGATTCCCAGTCAAGCCCAGCTGCAGAAAAGCTTCCAGGGGAGCTTAGAAGATACAAAATGCTAAGTCAGAACAACAAACAGTGTGTATATCTGCCCTAAAAGAACAAATACAAGAATTGGTATAATAAACAAATACAAGAATAAATACTCGAATTGGCCTTCCCAGCCACAGTAGACGCTGTTCCAAGTCCTGCATTCAGAGCACGTTACCATAGTCTCTCAAGACTGAAGGATGCCTAATCTAAGGTAGAAAGGACATCCACGTCCCCCACCCTGGTAACCACACCCCTAGCCGATGTATTTTATTATTTACTTAAAATATTTTTATCCTACCTTTCTCTTTTTAAAAATCAGCAAAGGTGGCTTATTTTTTGACATCAGTAGAAAACCTTAATTAAAAGGAGTGTATAAGGGCAGGCCAGCTGGGTCTCCAGTGGGAGGGAGTTCCGAAGTCTGGGAGCAGCCACAGCACAGAAGGCTCTCTCCTGTGTCCCCATCAGATTCACTTGTGAAGGTGGCAGGAGGGAGAGAAAGGCCTCCCCTGATATTCTTAACACCCTGGCAGGTTCATAAAGGGATTTAAATCCTTTAAATTCCTTACCTGGCTCAGGTGGGTTTCATCCAAGCTTCTGGTTCCCATCCTTTCCTGGATGCAGCTGGGGAGGATGGGATGCCTAGTGATCTGGAAGGCGGGAGAGAAAAAACAAAGGTGGATAAATGAGACAGGTAGTCAGAGAGAAAAATACAGTAGTGCCTCGCTAGACGGTTACCCCGCATGACAGTTTTTTCGCTAGACATTGACTTTTTTGCGACTGCGATAGCGATAGTGATTCCTATGAAGGAATTTCGCTGGACAATGTTTCGTCCCGGCTTCGCAAACTGATTTTCGCTAGACAACAATTTTGACAGCTCACAAAATGGGTGTTTTCGGGACCTAAGCTTCGCAAGACAGCTATTTAAACAGCTGGTTGGCAGTTCGCAAAGCGGCTTTCCTATGGCCGATCTTCGCTAGACAACGAGGATTCTTCCCCATTGGAAGGTTTCAATGCATTCCAACGGGGAAATGCTTTTCGCTAGACAATGATTTCGCTAAACAGCGATTTCAGTGGAATGGATTATCATCCTCTAGCGAGGCACCACTGTATAGAAACATTAGTAGACAAATGCTGATCATAGAGAAACACGGAGATAAACTGGTAAATAAACAGTTCTTCTGTATTTTCTCCCAAACCGACCTAGAGATCCATCAAGGAGAAAATGACTGAAAAAACTGAGAGGTACAGATAGGTAGATCAGGAAGAAAACATCCAGATATTGGTAAGCAATCACATAGGTCAACAGAGCGAGCAAGGGAGAAAATACAGAGAAATTAGAAGGTACAGAGAGAGAGAGAGAGATCGGACGAAAATAAACAGAAAAAGCGGGAAGTAAACAGACTGATCCATCGAACCGGATTGATCAGGGGAGCAAATAAATGCAAACCGCCAGCAGACAGCTCGGAAAAAGGGGGGGAAAAGGCTAGCAAAAGCTGCACCCACTTCCCTGAGAGGAAATCATCCTCTCCCACGCGGGTGGGCTGATTCCTACGGAGCCCTGCCGAGGTTTGCAAAGCAGAAAAGGCTGAAAATCCTGGCGGCTGGTTTTATTGTCCTCTTCCCACGTCCTTTTGTGTGTGTGTATATACACCGACTCCAACACGGCGGGATTTTGGGGAGGAAAATCAGGAATATCTCCTTGTTTTTGTCCGGTGGGGCGGGAGAAACGGGGTTTGGAGCCTCCAAAATAAAAATCCCTCCCCCTTGGGGGAGAAGCGTTTGCAAGCCCAGCCCTTCCCTTCCCTCCCTCCCATATATTGATATATTTCTCTTTTTCTGCCCACCTTCCTAATGTTGCCTGCCTTCCTTCCTCCGGCCGGCCGGGCGAGGGAAAGAGGCCGCCGTCAAGCCCACCGAGGCCGGACACGCCATTGCCCTCTGCCGGTAGCAGACGCTGGGAAGGTGGCGGTGGTTTCAGAGAAAAGTTACTTTTTAAAGAAAAAAGAGCTGCGTTGATCTGTTTCCGACCACCACTAGGAGCAGGTCTTTTGTGAAATTAATGGACCTTAATGACCACGCCACCCCAAACTATGTGGCATAACAACAGCAGAGGAGTTCACAATACACTGCTTTTTTGGGGAAATCCATTCCCCATCCCCTGACAAAGCCAGGATTGCAGAAAATTAAAGGGAGGAGAGGGATTCGGAGAATGTTACTTTTTTTTTTGACTGGAAGCTGCAGAGTGTATTTCCATTTTTTTTTTGCCAAAGGCGCTCTGCATACGCTCAGGAGGACTCTTGAGCCCATAGGCAAAAAAGACAGCAAGGTTCCTGTACCTTTAAGAGCAATTTAGAAAAGGACCTTTTGACAGATGCAGCTTTTTAATGCGAAGCTGCACCTGCCGGATTTCTTCCTCCTCTCAGCCACTAAAGGGACAGGACCCTTTTTAATCTATTTGGTAGCCAAATAATCTATTTGGTAGCCAAATAGAGCAACCAGGTTATATATATATAACCTGGTTGCTCTATTTGGCTACCAAATCCAACAAGAGTTAAAAGGGAGTGCCTCTTTTTAGGACTACAAAACCCAGATTGAGGGAAGGGGTTGTGGAAGTGACAGGACGGGAGGAAAAAAAATCATTTCCCCTCCCTTTCCATTTCTACTGTACACATTCTGGCATGCTCAAAGTTCTTATCAAGAGTCCTCTGGGGCATGAGCAGAGTGTTTTTTTTTCCCCTCCCCCCCAGGTATCAAATAAAAGCAAAACAAATCCAGGTAGTTGCAGTCCAAGACAAGGACCACACACACACACACACAGAGAGAGAGAGAGAGAGAGAGAGAGAGAGAGAGAGAGAGAGAGAGAGAGAGGAGGGTGAAGAAAGCATAAGTTTTCCTGCCTCTTTGTCATCATCCTGTGGCTGTTTTGCCTCTACTAGCTGGGAGAATAATGGTTGTTGTAGTACAACACACCCGATTCAGTTTGTCAAGTTGGACAAGGAAGTTAATTTGAAACTAAGACGGTGAGCTTGAGTGGGTTTAAAAAAAGAGAGTGGGGGGAAAAAAGAGGAACTATGTCAGATTTATACACCCAGGCTAAGCAAGATGCTGTGGGTCCCAAATCAAATCAAGCCTGTCCTCTCTCTGGAAGCAAAAATGTTGAAACTGAGACTGTCCTACTTTTAGGCACATTCTGAGGAGGCAGCAGGGAAAGAGGAAGACCCAACGTGAGATGGAATCACTCCCTCAAGGAGCCTGCTTTCCCTCTCTAGGTCCCTCCCAACCATTTTTCTCACACTTTTCGTGACAAGATCTTGGCTGTTTGGTCCTTTAAATAGGGCCGATCCAGGTTGTTTGCTAACTTTTCTGTCCAGTTCTCTGGCCTTGCTGCATCCTTTCACGAAATGGGGGCAGGTCTTTCTTTAACAGGTTTTTTTGGCCCTATTCCTTAAACTGTTGGTCTTCTTGTTTCCTCCAAGGATTTTTTGCCCCCACCCTAAGTTAAGAACCTGGTGATATGTCCTCCATCTTGTTTCTGAAAGGGAGAAGGGTATGCACTTATCTTTAAACCCTCCCTATCAAATATCCTCTTTCAGGGTGTTGGTATTCAGGGTTAGCTTTCAACTTCCTTTTATAAGGATTAATAATTTTCTCTACCATCACCTCCCTGTGAATGTTCCATTTTACAATCCGCACTGGGGCAGTTGCCTTAATAGAGACTGTTTGTGCTGCCTTTCACGCCTTCCCCCATCTCTCTGATATATGGCCCTAACCCCGTCACTGAGGCTGCGTTCCATCTAACTCCGTGGTTTTGATATGGCTGGGAGTTCAAATCCGCACTAGTGCTTCCATCAAAAAGAGCCACACTGTGCGGCCTTGGGTAAGCTGTACAGTCCCAGGACACCCATAGAAGAATTATTTACATACGTTTATTTAAAATATTTTTCTACCCCAATGTTCTCCTTTAAAAACGACCATGGCAGCTTACATAATTAAAATACTATTTAAAGCTAACAACCGTGAATGTTGTTGTTGTTGTTGTTTAGTCGTTTAGTCGCGTCCGACTCTTCCTGACCCCATGGACCAGGGCACGCCAGGCCCTCCTATCTTCCACTGCCTCCCAGAGTTCTGTCAGTTTCATGTTGGTTGCTTCACTGACACTGTCCAACCATCTCGTACTCTGTCGTCCCCTTCTCCTCTTGCCTTCACACTTTCCCAACATCAGGGTCTTTTCCAGGGAGCCATCTCTTCTCATGAGATGGCCAAAGTACTGGAGCCTCAGCTTCAGGATCTGTCCTTCCAGTGAGCACTGAAGTTTGATTTCCTTTAGAATGGATAGGTTTGTTCTCCTTGCAGTCCAGGGGATTCTCAAGAGCCTCCTCAAGCACCACAATTCAAAGGCATCAATTCTTCGGCGGTCTGCTTTCTTTATGGTCCAGCTCTCACTTCCATACATCACGACAGGAAAAACCATAGCTTTGACTATGCGGACTTTTGTCAGCAAGGTGATGTCTCTACTTTTTAAGATGCTGTCAAGGTTTGTCATCGTTTTCCTCCCAAGAGGCAGGCGTCTTAATTTCGTGGCTGCTGTCTCCATCTGCAATGATCCTGGAACCCAAGAAAGTAAAATCTGTCACTGCCTCCATATCTTCCCCTTCTATTTCCCAAGAGGTGATGGGACCAGTGGCCATGATCTTAGTTTTTTTGATGTTGAGTTTCAGACCGTTTTTGCACTCTCCTCTTTCACCCTCATTACGAGGTTCTTTAATTCCTCCTCACTTTCTGCCATCAGAGTGGTATCATCTGCATATCGGAGGTTGTTGATATTTCTTCCGGCAATCTTAATTCCGGCTTGGGATTTCTCCAGTCCAGCCTTCCGAATGATGTATTCTGCATATAAGTTAAATGTTTCCACTCTAGTGCAATTTAATACACTAAGCAACAGGATTTTGACTGGTCATAGTAAAATACAACCATTAGCAGGGTGGTGGGGAAAGGAAAAAAAGAGTATTGTCACCAAACGCCAGGATGCTGTCGAAATGGACCCTCCCTTTTGCTGATCTGCTCCCTTGAAGAAAAGTGTGCCACCTACCAAATGAGTGTAACATCACAACTGTGTTGTCCTATTTTCCTAATGATCCTATTCCTTTGCACAAGAAAAGGCATGACATTCACTTACTTCTAGCTGGCAACTGAAGAGTCCCTGCTGGAATTCTGAAGCACACAGAGGGCTCTTGCGCCCCCCAAGAATCACAGTAGTGACTCTTTACTTGCAAGGAACGAGTGAATGGCATGCCTTTTGTTAACACAAAGTAACAGGATTTCAGACAACAAGAATGGATCACGTTTGGGCCAAAATCCTGCTACATATGCCTGCCCAAGTAATTCCAACTATCTATATTGCTTCCAGTTTAGAAGTCAGTGTTTCTGTTTCTTGTCACATACCTGTCCTGTGACTTACTGCATGACAAGAAATGCAGCCATCGACTTCTTAACCAGCAGCAATTCGTTGCTGAATTTTATGCAGTTGAGATTTAGCCCAGAGTAAACATTCAATTGGATTCTGACCTTCATTTTTTCTATTAGATGGATAAATGTTCAAATCATGTCATCAGTAGAATGTAGTGTAGCAAAGTCCTCTCTGTCCAGAGCACAGGTCAGGAAAGCCACAGAGAGAGGGTGTATGTTTTGGAGAAGTAAGAATTGGAACTATTTAATGAAACAGTTTATCTTGCATTGTGTTGATCTGCAAGAAATCATGCACCTTTGCTTACGGGACAGTTGCTCTCTTGACCATCAATTTCAAAACACAATTTGTGATCTGTAAAATGCAAGTAAAAAGCACTATTAATACATTCAGATGTAGAAACAAACATGACATTAGACCAGCATCTGGTAATTTCGGAAGATCTGGAGGCCATAGGTGTCCCCTCTGGGCCTTAGAGTACCATGTGGTCTGCCCTGCGTGCTCCCCACACAAAGTTTAAATTATTTAAATTAAAAAGCCACTTGTGTCTCCTAGCGGGCAGAGGTGTGGCTATGTTTCTAAACCTGTGGGAGGCATGCACCCCCCAAAAGCAGTGGTGATTAGAACTCAAGTCCATTCTGTTTTTGAAATGAGTCCCTCCTCCGTGCCTTGGGGGGGCAGAGCATGTGGCAAAATCACCCTCCTCAAGATATCTGAGAGGGCTCAAGAGAGTTTTGATTTTGTTTAAAACAAGATGTTCACTATTTTCTGCCCAGGGCAGGGCAACATAGAGGTCTTGGAGAGCTGACTGGGCAGGAGGAGGACAACATTGCCCAGCCCTAACTTAAACAATGAGAGTCAGGAAATAAATCCTCTGATGCCAGACAACGAGTTTGCTTGGACAGAACCTTTCTTCACATTTGGGTCATTGGAAGTGTTCCTTCTCTAGGTGACTCCGCTGATGTCTATTGAGGGTGGATTTGTCACAAAAGCTTTTGCGGCACTGGGAACATTCAAAAGCCTTTTCTCCCGTGTGGATCCTCTGGTGGGTGATCAGGTGCTGACTCCGGTTGAAGCTTTTCCCGCACTCGGAGCAGGCGAAGGGTTTCTCGCCCGTGTGGTTCCGCTGGTGGGTGACCAGGTGCTGCCTCTGGCTGAAGCTCTTCCCACAATCCGGACACGCGTACGGTTTCTCTCCAGTGTGGGTCCTCTGGTGACAGATCAGGCTGGTTTTGTGGCAGAAATTCTTCCCGCAATCAGTGCATCGGTAGGGCTTCTCTCCCGTGTGGATCCTTTGGTGAGAACTAAGGTTTGTGCTGCGGTTGAACTTCTTCCCACAGTTCAAGCAGGCGTAGGGCTTCTCACCTGTGTGGGTCCTCTGGTGGTTCTTGAGGTCGGAGCGCCGCCGGAAGATTTTCCCACAGACGGAGCAGTCGTGTGGCTTCTCGCCCCTGGGGGTTCTATGAAAGTCCGATTTGTCCTGGAAAAACTTGTCCATCGCAGGGCCTTTGCTCCGCCTTCTCCGTTTACACGTTCCTTGTTGCGCTGGTGTGTCACAGATACCACCACCGTGGCAAGAAATAACTGCATCCTTCCACTTCTCTCTTTGGTGTCTCTGAAATATTTCTGATTTATCTCTGATGTCAGGGTTTCCTTCCAGCTCCTCACCCATCAGGTCTCTTAGTGAAACAGGGAACGGCTTGCCATCATTCCCACACTGCTCCTCATCTCCTGACAGAACGCAGAAAGAAGACGGGTTCAGAAAAAATGAAAGCAACTCATTTCTCCTTACAGGTTCCCATGAGCCCCATGGCATAGGGGTTAAACTGCAGTACTGCACAGAAGCCACCTCGTGGCGCAGTGGTTAAAATGCTGTACTGCAGCTAAAACTGTGCTCACGACCTGGGGTTCAAATCCCAGGTAGCCGGCTCAAGGTTGACTCAGCCTTCCATCCTTCCGAGGTCGGTAAAATGAGTACCCAGCTTGCTGGGGGGGCAATGTGTAGCCTGTATAATTAAAATTTGTAAACCGCCCGGAGAGTGCTTGTAGCGCTATGGGGCGGTATATAAGTCCAATAAATAAATAAATAAATAAATAAATAAATAAATAAATAAATAAATAAATAAATAAATAAATTTGATCCTAATGGGTTCAGGTAGCTGGCTCAAGGCTGATAGCCTTCCATCCTTCTGAGGATGGTAAAAATGAGCACCAAGCTTGCTGGGGAGTGAAGTACTCCTTGCATAATTGCATTGTAAACCCACACAGAGAGAGGGCTGTAGCACTATGGGGCAGTATATAAGTTGAGATGGACGGACGGTGACTGATTTCCTGGGGGCAATGAATTTGTCCCGGGTTTTAATCCAAACTTTACAGGAACACCTTTACATTCCGACTAAAATCTGCAGTGAACTCTCTGACCTTGTAATATCACAGTCACCAGTTGCCGGTGGAGATGCAAGAGCTCGAACTTGGAACTTGCTTATCATTTGTAATTCTACCTCACATTTGTTTTCGCAGTATGGTGGCGCTGTGGGCTAAACCACAGAAGCCTGTGCTGCAGGGTCAGAAGACCAGCAGTCGTAATATCGAATCCATGCAACGGAGTGAGCTCCCGCCGCTTTGTCCCAGCTCCTCGCCAACCTAGCAGTTCGAAAGCATGTAAATGCGAGTAGATAAATAGGTACCATCTCGGTGGGAAGGTAAAACAGCGTTCCCTAGTCACGTTGGCCACGTGACAATGGAAAACTGTCTTTGGATAGGCGCTGGCTCTACGGCTTGAAAAGTGGGATGAGCACCGCCCCCTAAAGATGGACACAACTGGACTGAAAATGTCAAGGGGAACCTTTACCTTTTACCTAGACACTCAAAACACCTTCCTTCTTAGGGGCAATGCTGAGCATTGCTACTGGCACAGAAGAGCAAAACTGAAATGGAGCCTTTGATGTTCTCAGTGTCTGCACTATTAACGGCCACCTTATGACAGGGCTAATGCTTCGAGGGTCTACTTCAAACTGGAGAGAGTGTCAAGGTCAACCAGTCCTTACCCAACGTGCTACCAGCTCCTTCTTTCTCTTGCTTCATCTCCATGCCAGGTTGCCTCGGAGGAGTTTCCTGAGACATCCCGTTTCCCGTGACAGTTCCAGTTACCTCTTGGGACGTTCCTAGTCCCTGAAATAATCAAGAACATTGGCCCGTGGGTAGGTGAAAACGTTTGATATGAACCTAGTTTTGAAGGAAATCTTCTAGGTCATCTTAACCTCCCTCAGAGTTTGGAAGTCATTTTTTAGGCTACATGTTCCAGAATTCCCCACCACTAACAGAAATTGTCCCCAAGAGTTACTTTTCCAAGCCCTGCCGCTTCATGCAGGAGATCTAGCCACCTAGAGCGGCCTTTTAGGCCAGATGGACGGGATATAAATAAAATAAATAAATAAATCTAGTGACCCAGCCTTTTCAACTGGTATCTGCTTGGTCTCTCCTTGAAGACCTTGTGGTGAATAATCCAGATAATCTCTAGATAATCAGATCCCTTGTTAAACTTTCACAGTCAAGATGTTCTGGATAATATTTCATTTTCCCTTTTAGAGCTGAAGCAAAAGCATGCTACCATCTCACTATGGAATTATGGTGCCACCCTGACGGGGTAAAAACATTTACCCAATGCCAGTCAGATGTGAGGTTCTCACCTGTGGCTCTGATTTCTTGCCTTCTGAACGCCTCAGGAGGAAATCCTCGGCCAGAGTCACAGCATGAAAGCAACTCCGGGAGCCTTGTTCCTTCACCCAGCTCTGCATATCCGAGGGCAGGACGGACAAGAACTGCTCCAAGATCACCAAGTCTAGGATCTGCTCCTTGGTGTGGCTCTCCGGCTTCAGCCACTTCATGCAAAGTTCCCACAGTCGGCAATAAACCTCCCGAGGCCCCTGGGCATCCTGGTAGCAGAGCTGCCTGAAATGTCTGCAGTGTGCCTCTGAGCCGACGGCCTCCTCCACCTTGATTTCTTGTGTTTCCCCCTCGTCTCCTCTGCTGGGACCCACGTCCGGGCTGCTCACAGACTGGTGGGCCAGCCCATTAAAAGCCGGAGGAAACCTGGATCTTTCATCAGAAGATCCCTGGTGGACAACTACCGATCCCTCTAAAGGGGTCAGAGAAGCCTCAGGGTTACCGTTCCATGACACAGTCTCTGGCAACCAAGTCTTCCCCTTTCCAGAGCAAGGGGTCTGTACCACTCTCAAGAACTCCTGCCACTGGGTCTCCCACCGGAGGGAGGACAAGCCCTCCTCAGGTTCCTCCTTAATACGCTGCATGTCTCCCCAGCTCAGGTGCATCCTGGCAATGCCCACCTGATTGTCAGGCAAGACACCTGCCGCTTCCCTTGGTCCCACACCCAGATTGAAGCCTTGTGTCTCCTCCAGTTCCACTTTCATTTCTGACTCCTCACGTTCTCCTGCTCCCGTTGGGAAGTGGAGACCTGGAGGTGGGAAGCCTGCTTCCTGCTCCACAGCCATTTCCACTAGCCGGGGACAGCCCTTTGCTTCTGTTAGGACCTTCGTCCTCTTCTACAAGGGTGGTGGACGAGGGCTGAGGCACCTGTAGCTTTGTCAAAACCAGGAGGCAACTCCATGGAGTGGATGACAGACGAGAACAGGCAGAAAATCTAACTCTGTCTGGCACATATCATTGTAACGCAACTCAAGTCTCTGAGAAAGTTGTTTAGAGGCTGGTGGCTTCC
This sequence comes from Pogona vitticeps, assembly GCF_051106095.1. Taxonomy (NCBI): domain Eukaryota; kingdom Metazoa; phylum Chordata; class Lepidosauria; order Squamata; family Agamidae; genus Pogona; species Pogona vitticeps. The sequence goes on from NC_135784.1 coordinate 15,164,452, forward strand.
TCTGACAGTCAGCTTGCTGTTCCCCCTGTAGCAAAGAGACAGGCACGGTGGTGAAGGGACAGAGAGAACCACATAATCCCAAACAAAAGCAAAGCAAAGCAAAGTGTGCTGTTTATGTACCACCCCAAAGTGCTTAAAGCACTTGCTGGGCGGTTTACAATTTAATTATGCAGGCTGCACATTGTCCTCTGAGAAAATTGGGTGCTCATTTTACCAACCTTGGAAGGATGGAAAGTTGACGCAACCTTGAGCCAACCACCTGAACCCATCAGGATCCAATTCAGGTCATGAGCAGCATCTTGACTGCAGTACTGCAGTTTAACCACTGCACCACGAGGCTCCTACAGTATTTACAAGACTATTTATTTCAATTAAAAAGACAGCATTACTCTGGGGATGACAGACTACACCTTTCATCTCCTCCTGCCAGTTGGCCACTGGCCTTTTCTGGTTGTGGGTAATGGGAGTTGTAGTCCGGTGCCCCTGGATGAAGCCAGGTTAAGGAAGGCTGGTTTAGAACAATCCAGCTTTTAAAAAAATTAGTCCACAGAATCCAGAAGAGTCTAGTCCCTAAAACAGATTCCAAAGAGAAATTTCTGGGGGGTGAGAAACCTTAAGCGAAGGTACAGCAGCAAAAATTCCCAGATTTTGCAGAATGCTTATAGGCACAAATGGCCCTGCTAAGTCTTCCCTCTGCATTTAGACATCTACCTGGGAAGAAAAACAGTGCATATATAATTGCCACCCATGCAAATACATTAACTAATCAAATGCTTGCCATTTTTATTCGTTCTCCTCCTTCCCAAGAAATGCAAAAGCCATCCCAGAACCCCCTTTCCTCAACTTTAAATGCACAGCAGTCTCACTTCTTGAAACAGCGTTTTCCTTCAGAAAAAAAAATTAATAAACCCAAAAGCTCAGTTTTGCAAAGATGTTTGCCAGAGGGGGATGCAGAAAAGTGTGAAGCAGGAAGGTGCACCCCAAAAGGGATTCCCCCTTCCTTCCCCTCTAGGAGCCGTCACATTGTTGGTTTTAACTCTTAAAACTCCAAAACGGGACCAACCTCTTTGTTTACAAAAATTCAAACTGCCTTCTTGAAGGGCTTTCGCTCCCCTACCCGGGGAATTCTGGGAACTACAGTCAAAAAATAGCACTCTATGCGCCTTTACTTCCGAGTAAAACATAATGGAATAGGATTTGGTTGCGTTTGTATGGGGGAAAGGGGGCAATGCCTGCCTGCCTGCCAGCCAGGTGGCAGCCTTTGCAGGTAGAATCGAAGCTGGTAATTATTGTATAATTACAATTATAGTTACAGTTATAATTGCAATTACAGTTATAATTATTAAGCTCCAGGAGATGGAGCATAATTATCACTAGTATCACCTATATTATAACTTCATAACTTGATTGCCCCTGGAGGCAAGACTGCAACCCGGACATTGCAGCATAATTGTACAGTAATTATAATTACAGTTCATAGTTTCAGATAGAATTGAAGTTGAGCATTACAGCATTTATAATTATTATACGTGAGAACTAGTGTGCTGTAGTGGACTGAGTGTCAAACTAGGGCTTGGGAGACTTGAGTTCAAACCTCTTCTCAGCCGTGGATGTTTCCTGGGTGGCAGCAACAGCAAATAATTTATTGAGCATCTTTGAAAGCACTAATAAGGTTGCCAGAAGTTGAAAGTGACTTTGCAACAGGTAGCAACAAAATTGCCTATGAGAGCAGCAAAGAGAACACAGTGTCGGACTAAGAGCTGAGTTCAAATCCTGTGTTGGCCATAGGAATTTACTGGAGAGTGGCATGGGCAAGTCACTTCTTGAACCCATCTTACAGACATCCCAAGTACCTTTTAGGATTTATTAGTGAATTCTTCCACTAAAAAAGCACCCAACCATCTTTTTTATATATTATATTGTATTATATTATATTATATTATATTATATTATATTATATTATATTATATTATATTATATTATATTATATTATATTATATTATATTATATTATATTGATAGATAGATAGATAGATAGATTAAATAAATAAATGTGGCTTTTAAAAAAATGCAACCCCAAAGTTTTCTAGAGGCATCGAGGAAGTTCTGCTTATTTTAAATTTAAAGCCACCTCACAGACAAAAATCAAGCCTTCTGGTGCTTCTCGCCCTGTTTAGAGATCCTGAGAACCCAATCGTTTTCTGAGACTCCAGCCAGCAACGTGGGGCCTGGCAAGGGTGGGAAATGAGGACGATGATGATGGGGGTTGTAATCCCAAAGCTTAGGGAGGGGGCGAATCAGCTTGTCTTGGTCTTACTTACTGGATGCCTCTGCTTGGAGGAACTCAGGAGAACAGAGGTTCTGTGCTGTTTGGCCTTCAAAGGGTTAAAGGTACTGAGCTGAATTCCTAGAGAGGATGCGAATGGGGGGGGAAATGGAGGGGAAGTCGTCCATTCATCCCCTTCTTTAGGAGGGTCCTCCTTCCGAGGGAAGGCAGGGTCTGTTTGTCCCAAGCGCCGCCTTTCCACCCATGCACCCCATTTTCTGGAATCTGGTGAGTTTTCCCCTTTGAATGTATTAAGGATTAGGGGGCCAGGCTGAAACTGCAGCCAGTTAAGTGGAGAAAATGTGGGGTGGGGTGAAAGGTGGTATCATGAAACTTTTGGGAAGGTGGGGAGGGCTGAGGAAAGTGAGGGAAACCCCCCACCCCCATTTCATCTCATAGAAGGTGGCCTGGTGCTCTTTGGATCTGTCAGACTCCAAATCCCATTATCCCCATTCAGCATGTCTTTTACGAAATCAACAGGTGGGGAAGGGGGCTCCTGCTGTACCGCAGGAGCTTGGAATTGTTACATGTTGGACTACAAATCCCAGAATCCCCTGATCCCTTTCCTAACCTCCCCCACAGCCTTTCCCATCAGAAAGAGCCATTGCTACGCTCTGCAAAGCCAGAAGGATGTGCCTCTCCACAAGTGGGGGTGATGATGTTTTAAAATTTGAAATATTAATTCAATTAATGCCTAAATTTTCTGGGAAGCAAATGCTGGAAACAGTACTCCCTCCCCTTACCAGGCTTTTTTAAACCTGAAAAGGTAACTTGTTTAAGTTCTGATCGAACTTAGACAGTTAGTTAACTATATCAAATTAAATGTTTAGTCCCTTTTAAAATACTGTATAAAATTATCTCTTAAGGCATGCAAATCTTTCAGCACCAGGTGCCTCAGACAACAGGGGTACAAAGCTGTGTGATATCTCCTGACAGCCCATTTACATGTCTGTAATTCCTCACTGCTCTTTCAGGGACCAGGCAGTCTGTAGAGTCTCTGGCAGAGAGAAACTCACTTAGAATAAGGATTTAATAGGCTATATATTTCAGCCCGGTTGCCCTCTTTGAGATATGCGAGAAATTTGTGGACAATCTATATGCCAACGAAAGGGTTAGGATTTACACTGTACTTGTAAAACTCTTCTCTAATGTGCTTGTAACTTTAAAAGATTATTTTTTGTGCACTAATCCTTTGAATAATTATATAATGTTCTATTATCATGAAATTTTAAAATGCTTTATCGTATTGCATTTAAGTGAGGTTGTCTAATATAGGTTGTTTTTTATATTTTGAAATGCATATTGATATAATAGAAAGTTGTTTTATTAGAATTATTGTCTATTGTATAATCTGTTGTGAACAGCCCAGAGTGGCCTTTGGCCAGATGGATGGTGTACAAATTAGATAGACAGATACCCTGTTTCCCCGAAAATAAGACCTAACCTGAAAATAAGCCCTAGTATGATTTTTCAGGATGCTCGTAATATAAGCCCTATCCCAAAAATAAGGCCCAGTTAAGTGAAACCCCACCTTCCGCCCTGGTGCAGCAACCAGAAGAAGATGACCTGACTGTATTTGAATAAATGTAGACGGTTGTACATGTAAAAAAAAATTAAAACATCCCCTGAAAATAAGCCCTAATGTGTTTTTGGAGCAAAAATTAATATGTTTAAGACCCTGTCTTATTTTTGGGGAAACACGGTAGATAGATTTAATCATCTTTTAATATCGACCACTATCTTCTGGCAGAGCTCTGCTGGTCCAGCAAGAATGGCATCGCTGGTAGCAGCATATTTCCACTGATTACAGAGTAACTTTTTTGATTATGGAATGTGTGCAACTCGTGTGCAATGATACAAAGTCATGCACTCCTGAAAGTGGAAAAAGGGAACTCTTTAATTAGTGGCAAACTGTCAGTGCTTTCAGCGATGTCATGTCCGTTGCACCAGTGGAGCCCTGCAAGGGAAGAGTGACCATTGCAATTTACTGCATTCCTTCACCTGCATTTGTTCTTCAGTAGTTTGTGAGGTGTACCCTTTATGGGGAAAAGGCAATAAATATATACAGTGGGGTCTTGACTTGAGAACTTAATCCGTATTGGAAGGCGGTTCTCAAGTCAAAAAGTTCTCAGGTCAAATCTGCATTTCCCATAGGAATGCATTGAGAACCATTTGATCCGTATCTGCTCTTTTCCGTCCATAGAAACTAATGGGAAGCTGCTATTCTGCCTTCGACCACTAGAGGGGGATATTTTGTTTCTTTTTTTCTTAGGTCAAGAAAGGTTCAGGGAAGGCAGGGAAAATACAGTCCAGGCAGTCCGAAGACTGTCTCCCAATCCACTCTATAAACGCTGGGAGGAGTGAGGAAGCAGACAGGCACCCTTTTCACTGGCCAACAGTTAACTGAAAGTTCACATTTTGCACTTTCCCTGCCTCCCACGTGGTTTTTTTTCAGTTTTTTTTCAGTTCATAACTCAAATCTAAGTACGTAAGTCAAGTCAATATTTCCCTATGAGAGAGGTTCGTAAGTCAAAATGCTCGTAACTCGGGCCGTTCGTAAGTCAAGACCCCACTGTAAAAAGGACCAATGAATTTTCATCTTCCACTATTCCCTGGCTTCCCCTTTCCCCCCCAAGCTGTTGTGAATTTTGAAGACGTACCTGTGTCTTTCACAGGAGGAGAAGCCGGCTTCCCTGGATCCTGACCAAAAAGTTTTCCACCAGAAAGTTCTGGGGGAAATACAGTATGTGAAATTCTGGCCTCTCTTGGTAAGACACTCTTCACTCAGCTGATGATTATGACTGTTGAAAATAATCAATTTAATTTTTCCTGCATAGGGCAAATATCCCCACTTCTCAAATTCCCTGGTTCTGTTCTAGCAGGATTGATCTGCTTTTATTTATTCAAACATATCTCGTATTTCTATTTATGAGGGTGGGTAATATTGACAGTTCTGGGGACAGCATGTGCCCGGTCTTGAATCTTTGAAAGTCTGCCTTGATTCCTACCTCAATTTTTTATTCTTACAACTGTTGGATTTTTATTAAAGCAAAAAACAGGCATGCACATTGGTTTTTCTTTCGACTCCAAACCTCAGAATTCTCCACTCCAGGAGTTCCACCTGCCAGACATCTTAAATTTTACTCACCTGGAGAAAAGCTGGGCTAGAATGCTTCATGGCCTAGGATAGGCCAAGCTCAGGCCTAGTTTCCTGTTTGAACAGGAAGCTGACCCTGGTGGTTGTGAAACCTATTTAATGCCCGGCAAGATATATCTCAGGACTTAAGTCTTTTCCATTTTTCTTTGCTGCACATTTAATTCAGCGTGTTTAATTATATGCGGGGGCATTTCTGTCTCATCCTCTCACCAGTTCCCTAACTTGATTCCAGAAGAGGATGGATGGGAAACCACAATCAAGGGAGAGACGAATGACATGTCACCACAAAGAGTCAGATGTACAGAGAAGGAAGAGATGAAAATAAAAGCACAAGAGACTCGGAAGCAGGAAGAATAAATCCTTTACGTTTCGGGACAGAAGAAACAAGCAAATTGCAGTCTGGGGAAATATAAATAAAAGAAAGACATGAGCAAATGCTCTGATTCTATATCTGAGTCTCGATTAAGCCCCGAGGATCACAACCCAATCCATACAGGGGGGAAATCAGGTCAAGGCTTAGAGTGTGGAGTAAGTGCCAGTCAGGACTCAAGCCGTAAATCACAAGAAGAGATGGACGCAAAGGAGAAGCCATACCGATGCCCAGAGTGTGGCAAGAGCTTTCTTGGAATTCCGCATCTCAGTAGGCATAGAAGAACCCATGCAGGGGACAAGCCCTATCAATGTGCAGCCTGTGGGAAGAGCTTCAGTGTTAGCTCAGACTTTAGCATCCATCAGAGAATTCACACGGGAGAGAAGCCGTATACCTGTGCGGTGTGCGGGAAGAGCTTCAGCCAGAGCTCAAACCTGGCTTCCCATCAGCGAATCCACACTGGGGAGAAACCGTATACCTGTGCGGCATGCGGGAAGAGCTTTAGCCAAAGCTCAAACCTAGCTTCCCATATGAGAATCCACACGGAAGAAAAACCCTATAAATGCGTAGAGTGCGGGAAGAGCTTCAGCAGAAGTACACACCTCATCTGTCATCAAAGAGTTCATACGGGAGAGAAACCCTATCGATGCTCCGAGTGCGGGAAGAGCTTCACCGTCAGCACGAGCTTCAGTAGACATCAAAGAAGCCACACGGGGGAGAAGCCATTTAAATGTTCGGAGTGCGGGAAAAGCTTCCACGAGAGCTCCAACCTGATTTCTCATCAGAGAAGCCACACGGGGGAGAAACCGTACAGGTGCCTCGAGTGCGGCAAGAGCTTCAGTGTGAGCACACACCTCACGTCTCATCGGAGGATTCACACTGGAGAGAAACCATACGAATGCCTGGAGTGTGGGAAGCGATTCAGTCAGAGGTCAAACCTTGCATCCCATCGGAAAACTCATGTACAGGTGGGTGGAGATGGCTTTCCTGTTGACAGAAAACTTAAAAAACATCAAAATGTGAAGAGGCGGACGAAATCCCATAGGTAATTTGATTGTGGAAGGAGTTTGATTGTATATATGTACTTTCTCATCAGAATAATTCACACAGATATGTGATTAGTAACTCACACAAGAAAGAAAGCCATATGAGTTAGAATAATGGAGTTGGAAGGGGTCCATCCCAACCAACCTCCTGCTCTCTGCCAGGAACCAACTCAAAGTACATCTGACACATGGCTGTTTTTTTTCTAGAATGCCTCTAGCCTTGGGGTGCTCACAATCACCTGAATTAATTAGTTCCATTGTTGTACTACTCTAACAGTTAGGAAGTTTTTTTCCTGATATCCAATCAAAATCTGGCTTCCAGTAACTTGAGCCCATTACTATGTGTTCTAGAATGTTTAGGAACAGAAACATTCTGTTTCTGCTCTTCCTTTCAAGTATTTAAAAAGTGCTATATCTCTCTTCAGTCTTCCTTTCTCACGACTAAACATGTCCAGTTCTTTCAGATTTTCTTCACAGGGCTCGGTTTCTTGCTTATAGGGCACCAGATCTTGGGATATTTACCAATGTCGGCCATATTTTACGCTGGAGAACTCACTTTAAGGAATAAATTGCAAGGGAAAACCCTTCCTGTTTTGAGTCTGCCCAGCTGCTAAATTATCTTGCTTGTAAGACCCTCAGTGGGGTCCATCAGTCCTTCTCAGTGGTGGTTCCATTACTGTGGGACCCTCTACTCACAGGAAAGCTTAGCTTATGGGTGGGGGCCTTTTTTTTTAATGGCCTCATTATCTATTTTAAGATTCGATTGTCTACCTCTTCTTTATCTGATCCATTTGAAATTGGATCAGACTTCTAAGAGGCATTTTTAAAATTGTAGTTCTTTTTCATTCTATTTTTATGATGATGATGATGTTCTTGTTGGGTTTCAATCAAGAGTGAGCAATTTTTTATTTATTTATTTATTTATTTATTTAAACCTTACTTAAACCTTTCCAGTTGCTGGTGGATCGGGTCCCATGAGCCGCCACTCTGTTAGCTGGAATTGAGGCCCAGAAGCTGCCCGTCCCTGTTTTTGATAGTATTGTTGAGTTCTAGTTATTGTTACAGATGAAAGACTTATTTTTTAAAAAATGATGATTTAGAAAAAAAGATTGCCCTGTGTGAGCCATTTTGAGAGGTATTTGTAGAGTTCTTAAACGTGGTATACAAAAAAGTAAGCTCTGGACCATGGAAAGAATCATATTAATGTATTGAAATAAAGAAAATTGCAAAGAAACTTAAAGGCTGCTTCCCAATTTCTTGTTACCTTTGTCTGTATTGAGAATTGACAACCCAAAGTTTGTAGGTAATTCTTGAGTAGGAACAGAGCAGCCATCTTGAGAACTTCTGCTCACATGATCAAATTGGCTTTAAACTGCTGGGTTTCACGTTTCTGTGGTATTAAAGTCTAAGGTGAGCAAACACCATGTTGCTGCTTAAGGTGTACCAGCATTCCAATGTTTTTTTTTCCCACTTGATGACGATTTCGCTTAACAGCGATTTTCCTGAAACAGATTATCATCAAGCGGGGCACCACTGTAAATGCGAGTAGATAAATAGGGACCACCTCGGTGGGAAGGTAACAGCGTTCCGTGTCTAAGTCGCATTGGCCATGTGACCACAGAAGATTGTCTTCAGACAAAAACGCTGGCTCTATGGCCTGGAAACGGGGATGAGCACCGACCCCTAAAGTCGGACACGACAAAAATTGTCAAGGGGAACCTTTACCTTGGCTGGGGAGCCAGAGGTTGGCAATTCGATTCCCTGCCGGGCCTACTTTAATGAATCTGGACACTCAATGATCCATAGCGCCCCTTCCAGCTGTGCAGTTCTAAAGTGATGATGATTCTGATTATGATGCCCAGTTGCCACAGTGGTGAGGGCTTAGATACATGCCTTAAGTTGCAACAGCAGTGGCCGACTGGCTGGGCCAAGGGCCAATTTATTGCTCCCAGGAAAATCTGCAAGAACAGGCAAAATGTGCAAAGAAGAAACCCCGAAGTAGACTTCTATGTAGCTTGCAGGCGACTTCTGGTTTTGAAAAAGAAACCACTGTTGGTGTGCAAGTGTGATATTTGTGACATACTATTTAAAAGGTGAATTGCTGACCCATGGAGAGGTGGGGGGGGGCCTTGGAACTGATCCCCACAGATACTGCATTGAATTACGAGCAAGATGAGCTTTAACAGGACAGCATCTCTTCCTGGAAAGCTTCAGCCAGATGATGAAAACACCACCCAGTAAATTCACATTCATTTATTCTATCCCAACAAATTCCATACGAGTCTCAAGCCTTCATTCTTCCCAGGGCCCTCTTTCAAGTTCAGGTTAAAGGGTTAATGCCACTGAGACGAAAGTCGTAGAGGGAGTTGACGGGGGGGGGGGAAAATGCTGAACATCCACTTCCTGTTTCCGCCTCGGGGGGTCCGCCGCCTATTTCCTTCCCACCCGAGCCCCCTCTCGGGAGTTCCGAGGCAGGGCTGCAGGTTAGCCTCCTTTGCGGGGCGGGTAACGGGTGGGGAGAGGCAGGCAGGCAGGCGGCGGGGGCAGCGCTTGGAGGGCGCTTGACTTGGCTTGAAAGGGGAGGAGGCGGAGGGTTGTGGGGGGACAAGGAGAGGCGGGACAAGGGGTACCTCGGCTGGCTGGAATCTCTAGAGGAGTGGGACTCTCCCTCCCTCTCTTGGTCGGGGCAGGTGGGCTTCCTCGGGGATCGCCCCCCCCCCCCACAAAAAAACCCTCTCCTGGGGGCTCCTGCCCTCCAGCCTGCAAAACAGAATCCTTTCCCTCCTTGGAAACTGGTTTCCATACAGTTAACTTATTTATTTACAGTATTTTTTAAGCTGCCCAGAAGCCACCGGTAATGGTGCGGGTAAAAAATACTAAATACTAAATTCTAAAGGAAATCAACCCTGAGTGCTCACTGGAAGGACAGATCCTGAAGCTGAGGCTCCAATACTTTGGTCATCTCATGAGAAGAGAGGACTCCCTGGAAAAGACCTTAATGTTGGGAAAGTGTGAAGGCAAGAGGAGAAGGGGACGACAGAGGACGAGATGGTTGGACAGTGTCATCGAAGCAACCAACATGAATCTGACCCAACTCCGGGAGGCAGTGGAAGACAGGAGGGCCTGGCGTGCTCTGGTCCATGGGTCACGAAGAGACGGACACGACTAAATGACTAAACGAACGAAAAAATACTGTAAATAAATAAATGTATGGAAACCAGTTTCCCAGTGACGGGCATCTGCATGGGTGAGTGGGTCGGGTGGCCTGGGGGGGTAGCATGCACTGACTAGGAAGGTGGAGGGGAAAAGAGAGTGGCCCTTTGCTGTCTGGAGAGAGAGGGTGGTCTCTGTGGGGTGGGTTCCTTTTGGTGTGTCTGCGTAGGATCTCAAGCCGATGGTTTTGAACCCTTGAAGGGAGCAAAAGCCAGAAAATCCCTTGCCCTGGTGGAGGTGGTGGTTTTGAAAAAAGGCTGCAAGGCTGTACTCATTGATGGGTGGAACTTGTTAATCCATTAGGTGGAAGAAAAAATAAATGGATAGTGGGGAAGGTGGTTTTTCTGTACAGGACTCGAAGCAGAGAGCATATGCCCTTGTCTGTGTAAAGGCAGATGGGTGCAGGTGTACCAGTTGGTGGGTCAAACTTCTCATTCTGTCAATGTTTTGCATTTTGTTTTGTTTTGCCAGGGCAGAATCTCAGGACTGTAGCTGAAGTCTCAAGGCACAGCTCTGCTTCTCCTGGTCTCCAAGTGGGGAGAGAAATCTCAGAGAAGGCAATCCAAGAGGAGAAAATGAAATTGATGCGGGAGGTCTGTGCTTAAAGCCGAGAAACCTGTCCACAGACAATCTTTGAAGCAGTTTCTGTTTGTAAACCGGATACGTATTCATTAAGGTGAAAGTAATTCCTGATCGCTAGGGTTGAGGGAGAAACAAAAGTATTAAGAAAGGGTGTAGACTCTAGAGAAAGCAGGGAGATGAGGTACATGAAGGTGAGGAGATGATGGGGACAGAACCCTGGCACCAGTATTTGATCCTGTAACCATCACGTACAAGCACCCTTGAACTGATGCATTAAATGTGGCAGCACCTTCCCGAACCTTGAGGTTCTCCCAATTAATGTTGTAAGTGTGCCTTTCCCAGAGAAAGAAGGCAGCCCATTCACTTCCATTCCTTTGTCTTTCCTGGAGAAAGCCTATATTGGAGATGAAAATGGAAGACTCAGCCCATCCTGATACTGGAGAACAGTTGGTTGACGTTGAAGTTTGCAGCAATGTGGAATTTCTGGAAAGAACTGTCCAGATCAACCTCAGTGGCGGTCCTCTCAGCCCAGATGTTCAGCATCAGCATTTCCGAAAGTTCTGCTACAAGGAGAATGAAGGGCCACGGGCGGTTTGCAGCCAGCTCCATCATCTCTGCTGTCAATGGCTGAAGCCAGAAAAACACACCAAGGCTGAGATCCTGGACCTGATCATCCTTGGACAGTTCTTGACCATCCTCCCACCAGAGATGAGGATCTGGGTCAGAGAGTGCAATCCGGAATCCACTTCCCAGGCCGTGTCCCTGGCAGAAGGTTTCCTCCTGAGCCAGAGAGTGGACAAGAAGATGGTTAGAGTTCTGGTCTTCTTGAAGGGCTGATAATATTCCCCCCCCCTCCTTACGGAAATTATCTAACCAAAGCATGCTCCCCCATCCTTCCTAGCTCTGACACCCTTTCTTGTACCATTCATTCTTCAATTTCTTTCTCTGTTTTTGTTTTGTGTGTCCAAATCTTGTTTTGGGTCCAGGAGTCTTCAGAACTGGTCACTGGCTTCCCTCAGGCAGTGGATGCCCTGTCACTCCCAACACAGAGGTCTTTTCTCCTGAAGAATATAAAGAAGAAGGGTGAAGGGACAGCTTTAGCAAGTAAGGGAGCAGTCATCCTAATTCTAATGAATCTTTCTTATATCCTCCCCAGGTTGATGCATTGCATGTTAAATTCTGCGAGCTGATCCCTTTTCTCCCCACCCCACAAGTAAAGGACAAAATGTTGAATAAGTATGTTTCTGCCCCCTTTGTCTCCCTTGCAGGCCTTGGAAATACACAGGGGATACATCGTTGCTCATCTCTTTTTTATGCAGGAGAGGAAACGGTATCTCTGCAGCCAGAACAGGTAGGAGAAAATGAATTGTGAAATGAGAGGGAGGGAGCCCTTGTCCTTCACCCCCTTATTCCGTTTTCTTGCCAGTTTGCTGTATCCTAACACTTCCCCCCTGAATCCTCAGCTCTTTTGCACCTGTTGCTTGAAAGATAGAAAAGGGCCCTGTGTTTATCAGGGTATGACTTTTGCTCTAGGGTTGTCTCTTGGGTTTTAGGATGGAACCTCCTTGTCAAGTGGTAGTCTACCTCAGAACATCAGGGGCCTGGAAGAAATGTGTGATATGTTTGGATTTGCTTGGTATATAGCACATCTGGGGAAAAAGAAAGACAAACTGTATTGTGGATCAGCAGTTTGGGATGATTTTGGACGGCAGATTATTAACTTGTCAGTTGAAGGTCACAACAGTTTATCCAGTGGTTCCCAACCTTAGGTCCCCAATGTTCTTTGACTGTGGGCCCCACAAACCCTTGCTAGCACAGCTCATGCCGAAGGCTTCTGGGAGTTGCAGTCCAAGAACATCTGGGGACTCAAGGTTGGGGATCACTGCTTTATTCCATCCCCAGCTTTCCCATACATCCTGCTAGCATGGGAACTCCGAGGAATCAGGAAAAAAAACTTGTTGATTCTTTCCACAGCAGATATTTACAGAGAATGTTATTATTTCCATGGAACTTAGACAGATCATAGGATTTTAAGATATAAAGTGCATCTGAATATCCTCATATAAATGTTTCATCCCTCTTCTTAACAGAAGAATAAATTGCATATCACTCATAGCAAAGGGATTCTGTCTTTAGATATTTTGGCCTTTTATTCTACTCTTTCTGAGTACAAAAGTGAACCAGCCTAATTGGTACTATTTTATATACTTTTATTTAATTTGTGTTTCATATACAAGAAATCTATTCCTCCTAAAAGGCAAAAATGTGTAATTATAAAAAATATATAGCCAAAAGATATTTTAGTCACATTCTAAAATGTAAAGAATTTTTATAGTCTTAAGCAGTTAATAATATACTCATGTGCCGTCAATTCCATTCTGATTTATGGTGACCCTTTCCAGTATTTTCTTGGTAGAAAATACTCAGAGGTGGCCCTTCTTCTGAGGCCATCCAAGGTTTGTGCAGTTGATGCAAGGCTACACAGGCTGACTCTTCTCTCGGGAGGCACAGTGGGAGAGTCGGACTCCCAGCCTCTCACTCCGCAGCCAGATACCGAAACTACATATTGAGCTATCCAGCCAGCTTAAGCAGTTACAACGATAATAATTAACAATATACAGTGGTGCCTCGCTTAACAAGTGCACCGTACAACGACGAAATCGCATAGCGATCCCTTTTTTGGGATCGCTAATGCGATCACTCAACGTTTTTTTAATAGGGCAAAATTCGCTTTGCGAAGACCGGTAAGTGTTTCGCTTACCGATCTTCGCAAAACGAAGCCCGACGATCAGCTGTTAGGCGGACAAAATGGCCGCCGGAAGCCTGGAAATGGCCCAAAATGGCCGCGTGCAGCGTTTTCGCGCCCTCGTTAAGTGAGGGGAGGGCGCGAAAATGGCTGCCGGCCATTAAGAAGCATCACTGAACGGTGAGTATTCGGCCCATTTGGAACGCATTAAACCATGTTTAATGCATTCCAATGGAATTCCCTGCCCCGTCCAATGATGCTTCAGCATAGCGAAGGTAAATCCGGAACGGATTAACCTCGCTATGCGAGGCACCACTGTACTCATATTGTTGCTTGTAGCCCAATTAGTCTGTTGTTGTTTAGTCATTTAGTCATATCCAACTTTTTGTGACCCCAGGGACCCTCCTGCCAGGCCCTCCTGTCTTCCACTGTCTCCTGTAGTTGGGTCAAATTCATGTCGGTCACTTCGATGACACTGTCCAACCATCTCGTCCTCTGTCGTCCCCTTCTCCTCTTGCCTTTACACTTTCCCAACATCAGGGGCTTTTCCAGGGAGAAAAATTAGTCTGTGTGCTGTATAAATCAAAGCATTTGGAGTGAAATAAAATGTGCTGCAGCTGATTTTTAAAATATACATTCTTGCTCTACCTGGTTGCCTTTGGCATCATTTTGGCCACAGCCCCTGTCAAAACAAACCTCTCACAATATGTTTGGAAACATACTGTGAGGAAGAAGGTCGGTCTGAACCGATACCAATCCGAGTGCCATCCTTTCCTGATGGGAGGCAGGAGATGTTTTTAGATTCCGTGAGTAAAAATGTACAACCCGCCCAGAAAGTGACGAACCCTCTGGGGGAATAGGATGAGAGGGGAGGGGGAGGAATTATGGAGGAACCAGGGAAGGTTAATGGAGACCCATTAGGAGAGATCCGAGACAGGACAAGCAAAGGGATGGGGATTATCTGGAAGAGATGAACCAGGTGTGACAGAGACTGACGTTCAAGTAGAAATGGCGGCAGGTCAGCCAAGGAAAGAAAGGAGCCTCCAACAGAGGGAGAGTCAAGGGTAGAAGAAGTAGAGGTCAAGTTGGAAAGGCAAGAATAGGAAAGGAGAAGGGAGTAGAGAGATATAAGAGCGATAGTGGAAGCTGGAGGTAAGGTAAAGGTTCCCCTTGACATTTTAGTCAGTTGTATTTGACTCCAGGGGCGGTGTTCATCCCCGTTTCCAAGCTGTAGAGACAGCGTTTGTCCGAAGACAGTTTTCATTGTCATGTGGCCAGCGCGACTTAGACCCCAAACGCTGTTACCTTCCCACCAAGGTGGCACCTATTTATCTACTCGCATTTACATGCTTTCAAACTGCTAGGTTGGCAAGGAGCTGGGACAAAGTGATGGGCGCTCACTCCGTCTCGTGGATTCGATCTTACGACTGCTGGTCTTCTGACCCTGCAGCACACAAAGGCTTCTGCGGTTTAGCCCGCAGCGCCACCACGTCCCAAGGCGGAAGCTGGAGAGGGAGAGACAAGAAAGAAAGAGTTTTTACCTCTTCGCTGGGAGTGTATATGGATGGAGAACCCCTGGACTAAACAGTGGAAGAAGTTGATCCCCTAAGAGGAAGCAGAGAGGACAAGGAGAGAAGCCGAGCCCAAAAACCTGTCCTGGGGAGAAAAGAAGGAGGTTGCAGAGTGGAGAAAGATCAGGGAAGAGAGAGCCAAGTTAGCTCAGGAAAGGAGAGAGAGGGAGAAATAGCACCAGCTCTCGGAGAGGGTTTCTGGCAGGACCCCTCCACCCATGGGACGTCGGTGAACCCCAACGAGAAGACTCGGGACAAGAACCCCTCAAGAATGACCCCTTGCGGTTCTCACCCATTCTTTAAGCAAGTTGTTAACCCCTTTATCACACCATTACACGAAGAGCAGAAGTTAAATATCACGGTTGACGTTCATAGGTTTTTTGGGGTTTTTTTATTCCCCTGAAATAAATGTTGAGGTTTTGGAGCCAGTTGGCCTTTTGTCTTTATTTGATCCCAAAGAGGAAGTTGTGGGGATACAGCTGCCTGAGAAGAAGGAACACTCTTGCATCCCATGAAAACAAATTGTAGCTGAAAAAATCGTGGTCAAAAGGAGACAAAAGAATAAAACAATCACAATGATGCTGGTCATGGCAGATTTTGTACTTTTGCGTTTTGAGACATTGGGCTCCAAGGAAGCTTTCCCAGTGGATTTGCTTCTGTCAAAAACGGTCCTAAGGGAGGCTGAAATGGGGACAAGTGAAGGGCTGAATTCAGAGTTTATGTCACTTTTTTCCATACATTTAAGCAGGGGTCCCCAACCCCTGGGCCGTGGCCTTGGAAGAACTGCGCTGCCAGGGGAGATGATGTAAGCAGCAAAAAAAGCTCCACCTCCTGTCAGTGGACTCCAATTACACTGTTTTCCCGAAAATAAGACCTAACCTGAAAATAAGCCCTAGTATCACTTTTCAGGATGCTCGTAATATAAGCCCTACACCCAACATAATCCCTAGTTAAGTGAAACCCTGCCCTCCACGATGGTGCAGCAACCAGAAGAAGATGACACGACTGTATTTGAATAAATGTAGATTGTTGTACATGAAAAAATAAAAATAAAACATCTCCTCAAAATAAGCCCTAATGCTTTTTTTGGCACAAAAATAAATATAGGACCCTGTCTTATTTTTGGGGAAACACGGTATGTTTTAATGCCGCTGCTGATTTAACAAGAGGCGGAGCTTCAGTTGCAGCTCACCTCCTGCTCACCATTTCCGGTCCCTGATGTCGAAAAATGTTGGGGACCATTGCTTTGAAGAACTGGCCACAAAGTCGGAGGTTGGGAGTTCGATTCCCCACTGGGCCTCCTTGACAGAGGCTGGACTTAGTAATCCACAGGGTCCCTTCCAGCTCTGCTTTTCTAAGATGATTGTGGTGTGGTATGGTATAATATAAGGTTGGACAGTTGTGATATGCATGGGATTGAAAAGTTTCCTTTCCTTACAGGGTCCTGTCACTCTTGAGGACATCACTGTGTCTTTCACGGAGGAGGAGTGGGCGCTGCTGGATCCTGGCCAAAGGGCCCTGCGCTGGGAAGTCATGGAGGAGACTTTGGCCCACTTGGTATCTCTGGGTGAGCTTTTCTTTCCTTTTCGCTGTAGCTGTTTTCAGAGAGTAGCCAGGTTAGTCGCTTTCAGCAAGAGCAAACCACCAAACAAAATCAAAATAGTAGCAAAAGTATCTGGATGCCTTGAAGATAAACAGAGTTATCTCACCGTCAGCTTTCATTGATTACAGTCCACAGTGACTGTGTCTGAAGAAATGGAGTGCAACCACAAAAAGCCATGTGAAATAAATTTGCTAAATCTTTAAAGGCTTTGTAATAAGACGAAATTCAGCTGATGAAACCAATTTATGAGTAGCACAACAATATCAAATTACATAGCGTTTCTACAGCCTCCTGATGCTTTCTTCATCCCAAAGGTGTTTGAGTGTGGAGCCAAATGTCTTCTGTAGGTGATAAGTTTCAAGTTACAATAGTTTATACAGTGGTGCCTCGCTTGACGAGGATAATCAGTTCTAGCGAAATCGCTGTAGAGCGAAATCTTCGTCAAGCAAAATAAAAAAGCCCATTGAAATGCATTGAAAACCATTCAGTGCATTCCAATGGGCGAAATACCTGCTCGTCCAGCGAAGATCCTCCATAGGGCGGCCATTTTTGGGTGCCTATGCAACGAAAAATGCCTCCTAAAAACAGCGGGGAGCCATTTTGAGCAGCCAGCGGCCATTTTGAAAACCCAACGATCAGCTGTTTTGATCGTTGTAATGCGAAGAATCGGTTCCCGAAGCAGGCAACCGATCGTCGGGAGCGAAAAAAGCCCATTAAAACATCATCGTGAATCGGATTCGTCATCAAGCAGGATAATCATTAAGCAGGGCACCACTGTAATTGATTTGTTTCGAGACTCACATTTTACATTTTCAGTAAAGCTAGGTTGTGCTTTCCATTTTCTTTCAGGTCCTGGTGTGGGAGAGAGCAGGTCTGAGGAGGAACGGCTTCCAGAATGCTTGGAAAAAGTCCCTGAAGAGGAGGGGAAACCTCAGAGGAGGAAAAATGAAGCCAAAGAGAAGGGGAATAGAGTTTTCCTTTCTCCACATGAAACATTTAATGTATCCCCACATGAAGAAGAAAGGGATCAAAACAATGAGCGTCACCAGTGCTTGATGTGTGAGAAAAGCTGGTTGGCCTGTTCAGAATACCACTGGGATTGTTTTAAAAAGTCATCTCCTGAAAAAGATATGGAAACAGAGAGAAGAGGAAAACGATTTGGATGCTTGGGTTATGAAAAGAACCTTAGTCAGAACGCAGATCTTAGTTCCCACATGAGAACACACACAGGAGAGAAACCATTTGAGTGCTTGGAATGTGGGAAAAGCTTCAGACGGAGCACACACCTTGCTTCCCATCAGAGAATCCACACCGGGGAGAAGCCTTTTACATGCTTGGAATGTGGAAAGAGCTTCAGAGATAGAAGCACCCTTAGGTACCACCAAAGGATCCACACAGGAGAGAAACCCTTTAAATGCCTAAAATGCGGAAAGTGCTTCAGTCACAGTGGAAGTCTTAATTTTCATCACAGAATCCATACGGGAGAGAAACCCTTTGAATGCTTGGAATGTGGAATGTCCTTCAATCAGAGCACACATCTTGTTAACCATATGAGAAGCCACACAGGAGAGAAGCCATTTAAATGCTTGGAATGTGGGAAGAGCTTCACTGTTAGAAGCGTCCTTCGAGCCCATGAAAGGATCCATACCGGGGAGAAACCCTTTAAATGCCTGGAATGTGGGAAGGGCTTCAGTCACAGCACAAACCTTGCTTCCCATATGAGGATCCACACAGGGGAGAAACCATTTAAGTGCATGGAATGTGGGAAGGGCTTCAGTCAGAACTCAAATCTTGTTTCCCATATGAGAATCCATACAGGGGAGAAACCATTCAAATGCACACAATGTGGAAAAGGTTTCATCCAGAGCACACATCTTTCTTACCATATGAGAATCCACACAGGAGAGAAACCATATAAATGCACGGAATGTGGGAAGTGCTTCAGCATAAGAAGCAACCTTAGTTCCCATCAAAGAATCCACTTGGGGTAGAAACTTTTTAAATGCTTAAAGTATGGGAAGTGCTTCAGTCACAATGTGCACCTTACTTTTTAATCACAGATTCCATACAGGAGAGAAAGACTTTGGATACATGGAATGTAGGATGAACTTCTATGGTAGAAGCAGCCTTAGTTCCCATCAAAGTATCCACACTGGGGAGAAACCATTTAATGGAATACGGAAAGAGCTTCCGTTGCAGTGTACACCGAGCTCACCATATGAGAACAGAGCAGCATGCTTTTTAGAACAGATCGAACTCTTCTTGGTCCTTGCCAACAGGCCTTCAGATAACTCAAATTTAACTTACTTTGTGCTCATTGCATTGAGGTTGTTCCAAGGATGTTGAGGTATGGACTCTCCACCCCTTAGGCAGAATATTCCTTCACATTAAATCTTGAGTACCTCACATGGTGGCCTTCACGACCACTTTTGGAAATTTGAAAAACCATCCTGGACTACGTCAGAATGTGGCTGAGGTAATATAGCTGGTCTTCGCCTAGAGCCAGTCACAGTGAGAGCACAAGTAACACGGTGAAGAGATGGGGTGGAAGGTAGAGGCTTGGTTTCAGCCCCATATCTCTACGTACATTTAATCCCCAGGCTGTATGCAGTCGTAGTGATTATCCAGGAGCAGAGAATTAGGGTTGAATGCCACCCAACTCCTTTCACTATCTCTTGTGGAGATAGAAAAGATCTCACCATTGATGTGGAGTGGGCTTTTTGATTACAGAAATCTGTTAATCACCCCCCCCAATGCCTTGATACCTTTGAGGTGTATCTGAATATGCTGAGAGCAAAAAGACAGTTTTGCTTTCAAGAACATACAATCCCTTTCTTTTTGAGTGTGATACAAAGCTCAAGGAACTTTCCAGCACAAAAAAGGGAAATAAATAATGCACCATTGATTGATTTATTTTGTTTCCCTTGACTTAATGGTGGCTCACAAGACACCACCCACAGAAAACAATGCAGTGACACTGTGGAACAGACTAGAATATTGACTTAAAGGCAAGGCGGGTTTTAAGAGTACAGCATCTTGAAAACTTCTTTGAGAGGGAAATGTTTGACAGCAAGAAGTTAATAGATTAGAACTTTTATTGAAAAGTTCTTCAGATTGTTTCAAATAGGAAGTTCAATGATATTTCAAAGCTTTGGACTTCCAAAGTGCGTCTTTCAATTCCTCAAATGGTTTAAATATAATCCAGACAAGGCAGAGGTGCTTCTGGTTAATCAAAAAGCGGAACAAGGAATAAGATCTCAGTCCGTACTGGGTGGAGTTACACTCCCACCTAAAATTCAGGCTGGCAGCTTGGGTGTAGTCCTGGACTCAAAATTTAAGTGTCTTTGCACAGTGAAAACTGATCTGCCAGTTGTGTCTGCTCCATCAGATGTTTCACCAGGCCACAGTGACACATGCTTCGGTTACATCCAGTTTGGATTATAAATGGAGCTGCCTTTAAAGGTGGTCTTTAAATTTCACTGGCTCAAAATGCATCTGCCATACTGATGTCTCCCTCTGTGTAGGGAGCAGATACCACGCTTTTACTTCAGCTTCACTGGCTGCCAATCCGTTTCCAGTGCTGATTATCAACTATGATGCTCTATATCAGTGGTTCTCAACCTCGGGCCTCCAGATGTTCTTGGACTACAACTCCCAGAAGCCTTCACCACCATCTCTGCTGGCTAGGATTTTTGGGAGTAGAAGTCAAAGAACATCTGGAGGCCCAAGGTTGGGGACCACTGCTCTATATGGTTTAGCCCCAGGCTATCCAAATGCCCCCTATGAGCCTTCAGAGGGCTCCCTTCTCTCCGTCCTGTTGGCATCACAGGCACATTTGATGTGGGCTCCTTTGTGGCTGCTCCCTGGTTGTGAAACACTTTCCCTCGGGAGGTTAGGTTTGTCCCTTTTTAACTTTCTTCAGTTGAAAATCCACCTCTTCAGGCAGGCTCTGAATAAAGACGAGTGAGTCTTCGTGTGCTCCTGTGAATCTCTTACTGTATCATATTTAAACACCAATGAATCAGTAAAATTGGTTTTTAATTATTACTCTTGTGTTTAACTATTTGGACAATTTTGTGTATTCTGTGTTTTTTTTTTTAAGGGATTTGTTCTAATAGTGTAGGGTGAGCTCGCCGAGACCAAAGGCACCCTAGAATAAGAACAAACAAGCAAATACAAATAATGCCATTGATCGCTGAATCCTAGAGAGTCACTAAGGTGGGAGAGAAGTGACGCTTATTTCCTCCCGGAAGGTGCGTCACCTTTTGCCTTCCCACCGAAGCCTCCTCTCGGGAGTTCCGGGTGGCTCTGCAAGTGCCTCCTTTTGAGGGGCTGGGAAGGAGGTGAGGCGAGAGAGGGGACGCAGTGGGGCAGATCTTACAGAAGGGGGGGAGCTTGGATAGGTTTTGGGGGGAAGGCGAGGGGAGAGAAGGGAAGCCTCTGCTGGAAGTCACCCTTCCTTCCTAGATCGGGGCAGGTGAGTCTCCTCCGAGAAGGATCCCAGACATCCACCTCCTCCTCCGGGACCTTCTTCCTTCCAGTCTGGGAAGCCAAGTCCTCCCCACTGATCCTCCCCCAACTTTGAACTGGGATGCTTGGGAAGCCAGTTTCCTAATGATTGGCATCTGCACTGGAGGGGGGCGGGCGTAGGGGATGCTCTGGGAGGAGACGGCTTTGTAAGGGGTCCCTCTGGGTCTTCTGTGCAAGACCCAAACAGGTGGCTTATGTTCTTTCTGGATTTAAAGCATCCCAGAAAGATCTCTTGTCCTGATTGAGATGTGTTTTTTCTTAAAAAGGCCTGTGAAGTTTCTCTCATTGGTGCGTGAAATCCCTTAATGCTTTTTTTTTTTTTAGAGAGAACCAGTAATTAGGACTTGCATAAATCAAGGAATGACCTTTTGTGCATCTCCAGCTTCCAAGGTCTGGGAATTGGTGCATTTCCTCAGGCAGGGAGGGAAATCTCAAGGCAGGTAGTCCTGGAGAAGGGAGGACTTTATTGTTGCTGGATGTGGGTTTAAAGCATGGTCACCTGTCCCCGGCCATTCCCAGGTGACATTAGATGTATGCCTGTCTATGTCTGATGCTGATGGACAGTGGCCGTGCACTGGAGAGCGAAGAGCGAGTGGATGAGACAGATGAGAGAAGCTGTGTCCTCTTGTTCCTTTTGGGGTTGGTCATGAAAACAATGGCTTGTGAGCTTTCTTGGTGGCTAAGCCCAGGTGGCAACGGTGCAGTGCTGCTCACGACATGGGAAAGAGCCTTTCCTAATTCGGGAAGCTGCAGAGATTTGACAGGTGTCCTGTGTGGCTGAGGGAGGCTGTGTAAGATGGAAACAAATAAATCCCCCCTCCCTCGAGTTCTAGACTGCTTGATGAACAGAGGATCATGAAGGTCCCAGTCTTGTTGAATGTGTATGTGTCCTTCGGGGAAAAGGGAAGAAATAGAATGGGAGTGGTGAGGGATGGGACACGTATAGAAATGGGCACGAACCAGTTTGTCCGGTGCTGCTGCTCCCCTCCCTCTCCTCTTGCTCAATCAGCCACTCACCAGGCCCAGCGTGGTAGCTTCCTATGCCTCCTCAATTGATCTTCCAATCCTGGCAACAGCTCAGGCTTCTTTGCACCACCTTCTTGGCTGATCTCCCACTCAGACAAAAGGGCGGGGCAGAAATCTGTGCTCTTGCTCATGACCGGGAGATTTGCCGAAGAGGTGGAAAAACCAAGTAACCTGAGCCTGGTGATTGGCGGATCGACTGAGGAAGCAGGGGAGGGGAGCTGCAGCACCTGTGTTGCCACGTTTACAAACTGGGATAAACTGGTTTGTGTCCATCTCTAGACACACGCAATGTCATGTGGATTGATAGAAGAGCAGCCTGTGCTGGATGGAGTTACCCTCCCTCTAAAACACAGGTACACAGCTTGGGGGGTACGTACGTACGTACGTACGTACGTACGTACATACATACATACATACATACATACATACATACATACATACATACTCCTGGAGTTGTCTCTGAGTCAGGATGCCAGATTTCAGCGGTGGTCGAGTACCCTTAGACAATTAAAATTAGTGTGCCAGCTGCAACTCTTCATGGAGAGGTCTGATCTGACTACGGTGACTCGTGCCTTTATTCCATCGTGGCTGGATTACTGCAATGCACTCTATGTGGGGCTGCCTTTGGAAAGTGTCAGGAAACGTTAGCAGCCAAAAGCTCGGCTGCCACATTGCTAACTGAGGCTGCCTACAGGGATCGCATAACCTGCCTTTAACAACGGCTGATCTGGCTGCTGATTCGTTTCCAGACACAGTTCATAGCACTGGTTCTAACCTAATACAGCCCTAAATGAGTCCAAGGTATTTCAAGGACCACGTCTCCATTTATGACCCTGCCCAGCTGTTAAAATCATAAGGATATACCTTTTTCTGGGTCCCACCACCTTCGAAGGGATGTTTGCTGGGGACATAGGAGAGGGCTTCCTCTGTGGCTGCTTCCAGACTTTGGAACTCTTCCTACAGGAAGCCAGCCTGTGCTGTCTTTCTGCAAGCAAAGATTTTTCTCTACTGTTTGTTTTTTAAATTGTGGTGTTTGTTTTTTTAATATTTGTGTGCTTAACTGTGTTTAGCTTTAAATAATGTCTTTAAATGATGTAAGACATGTTGGGTTTTTAAATAGAGAGGTGGGGTAAAACTGTTTGCGGAACTGGGAAACAGCCGGATAACACAGAGGTTTGGAGCCATGAGTAATTCTGAGAATTTCCATGACAGTCAGCACAGAGTTCAAGCACCAGCGTTTCCAGGAGTCCTCCTATCAGGAAGAGAAGGGGCCCCAAGCAATTTTTCTGAGAGCTCAAGGGAAGCCCCTTATTGCAGTGGTCCCCAACTTTGGGCCTCCAGATGTTCTTGGACTACAACTCCCAGAAGCCTTCACCCCCACCTCAGCTGGCCAGGATTTCTGGGAGTTGAAGTCCAAGAACGTCTGGAGGCCAAGGTTGGGGACCACTGCCTTATTGTTTGGGAAGGAGGGTAAAACGATGTGAAAGGCAATAATGGGATGGGGGGAAAGTATTCTTAGAACGCGTAACAGTATTATTTTATTTAGCTTTATTTTTGGTTTGTATCTTATGGTGGATATAAATCATTCCACTCACAAATCAAATTCAACTTACGTTAAGAAACGTGGTCTAAGAATAAAAATGGATGTCCCTGCATTCTTAGCTGAGGTGAGGCTCCCTGTGAAGGGAGGCCAAATGGCACTGTTATCCCTCCTTGCCCCCATTCCCTGGCAGTTCGTCGTCTACTGCATTGTATCTGATCATGAAAGGACAGTTCCAGAGTCTCCTTCCAGCAAAGATGTGGATCTGGGACAGAGAGTATAGACTGGAAACCACTTCCCAGGCAATGTCCCTGATGGTTTCCTCCTGAGCCAGGCAATAGATAAGAAGCAGGAAGGTGAGCTGGTTGAGAATCCTGGTCTTTCAGAAGGGCTGAGAAAGTGTCCACTCTTTTCTGAAAATTGTCTAACCACAGCACATTCTCCCCCACCTTTTTTAAAAACCTAGGATTGACTTTTAGTATTGTCTGCCTTTCCCTGAAAGAGAGAAGGCCCATTCACTTCCACAGATCTCTATTCCAGCTTCAGGGGTCTGAATTTCTCACCTTAGAATTTCTTCCTTCATCCAGTGGATGCCCCATCAGATCCAGAACAGAGGCCTCTTCCTCTGAAGAACACACAGGTGGAGAGAGACAAAACTGCCTTCCCAGGTAAGGAGCTGAGAATCAGCATATTTCTATCGGGTCTCCCTCTTAAATGTATCTTCACCATTTTGATGAATGGCATTGAATCTGCATCCGTGTAGATGTTTAACCTTTTGTCAATCAAAACAGAAAGAGAGATCCAGTTTTCAAACAAGCAAAGCATAAGTAGCATCTGTAGAGTAACGATTATTTTCAACCCCTTGTTCTTCCTTTGCAGACGCTGCACATCTCTGCTGGGAACACATCCTGGCTCTTCTCTTCTTTGTGAAAGAATGGAAACAGCCCCTGTGCGGTCTGAACAGGTAGGAGGAAATGAATGGGTTGTAGAGAAGCCTGGGTGTGCGTGTCACCCTTGAGCCCAGAAGAATCTTCCCCCTTCCATTTGCTTCTGTCAAGGCTACTCACTAGGCAGGCTGAGACTATGATGAGTGTAGAATGGGATCCTGTATCATAACCAAATTTTTTCTTTTATTTCAGCATGCTGTAGCATTTGAAGACATTGCTGTATTTTTTTCTGGGGAGGAGTGGGCTCTGCTGGATCCGGGCCAAAGGGCTCTGCACAAGGAAGTCATGGAGGAAAATATGGCCCACGTGGTGTCTCTAGGTAAGCTCGTTCCAGTGTAGCTGTTTCCTCAGTAGTATCCATACTAGTCTTTTTTTCCCCTTTGGAAGAGTAAAACTCAGAACAAGCAAAAACAAAGTATAAAGAAAAGTGTTTTGGCACCCTTGAGATGAATATAGGTCACTGTCCGTTTTCATGATTTATTGTCCACATTGACCAAGTGTCCAAAGATGGACTGTGAAAGGTTGCACTGAAATAAATCTGTTAATCATAAGGGCTTATCATTGTTCTATGTTTTGGAGCAACTTCCAACCTATGACAGCCCTATAAACAAGTGATCTGTAAAATATCACTGTCTTCAATAGTCCTGCTTAATTCTTGAAACTTGAGGCTGTGGCTTCCTTTATTGAGTAAATCCAGCTCATATTTGATCTTCCTCTTTTCCAATAGCTCTCAACCCTTTCAAGCATTTTCTCTATTTCCAAGAATGGTGCCCTCGTGATTTTCCCATGGTATGATTACCATGGGAAATTACCATTAGTCACTTCCCATGGTATGATTACCATTAGTCACTTCTACAGAACTTAGATTTCGATGGATGGTCTCAGCATACCTCAAAGGGAGATATAAAGAAATTCCAGTTGAGGAACAAAAATGTGTTTTTGGCTGCAACCAGATTTAGGATTTAACGCACTACTTACTGTTTTGTCCTCTCTAAAAAAATCATAGAGAAAGATTTCTGGCACCAATCATTCTGACATATATTAATTGGACCACCACTGAAACAGTAGTTGGATTGCTTGCCGATACACACTTGTATATTACATATGCTGTAGCACAATTTGCACTGGCAGCTAAGAAGCTGAGATTTCAATTTGTCAAGGATCGTAATGCTATATAAATGCTGAATACAGTGGACTGACATCATATGTCATGACAATATTTTTAGACCAGGTATTATTGGTTTTACTGCAATTACCTATTTTAACTGGATTTTATATATTACAGTAGTCTGTACATTGTAAAGGCCTATGGCCAGAAACAATAAAGTTTATATATGTATTTCCAGGAATGGTGCCCTCATGATTTTCCCAAGGTATGATTACCTATTCGTCATTTTTGCTTCTAGAGAGAGTCCTGGATTGCTTTTATCTAAACCTCACTTGTTTATATTTTGACAGTTTAGAGTATCTACAGAGCTCCTTTGACACCACATGTCAGATGAATCAACTTTTTCCTGTTAGCTTTCTTCACTCCTAACTTCCACATCTGTACACAGTAATATCATTTCATAGATGATCTTCAAGTTGGTCTCCAGTGACACATAGTTAAACTTGAAAATCTTTTCCCATTCCTTCGTAACGTCCTGTCTAGTCTGTCTCTTTTCTGATTTCTTGGCTGTAGGCTGTATCTCGATGTTTCTATTAAGCCATACAAACTATTGTTGTTCTTCTGTAGACATGATTTTTGTCTTCTTACGGTTTAACTGCAGTCCTCATTTTAATCTTCATCAGAGTTGTTTCAAGTCCTTGCTGCTTTCTATCAGTAAGATGGTGTAATCTGTATATCTTTAATTACTGAAGTTTATTCCCCCAATTTCACTTCTCCTTCATCTGAATCTAGTCCAGTTTTCCTTACAATAAGATTTGTGTACAGACTGCCCATATATCCATGTAAATGTTCACATTCTGAAATCTTAATAAAGTAAATTAACATCAATGTTCATTTAAACCAGGGGTCTCAAACTCAATTTACCTGGGGGCCGCTGGAGGCAGAGTCTGGGTGAGGCTGGGCCGCATCAGATTTTCTGCCAAGCAGAGCAAGAGCCCGAGGAAGCTGCCCAGGAGTTTCCTTAGCCTGGCTGGGGCTCCAAGGAGGAGGAGGAGGGGCGTGTGAGCCTTTGTCGCTGGACACGACCCCCTCTGGCTCCTTCTTCACTACCACCACCAGCAGCAGCAGCAGGATGAACAAGCAGGGGAGGGAGTGCCAGCAACTGCCTAGCTGGGGGGGGGAGGAGGGCACTATATTTTTTTTAAAAAAAAACCCTCACAGAATCGCCTTGCCAAAGGAGAAAAGCCCCCATCGGTACCTGCAAAATTAAACAGAACAGGGCGGCCTCCCCCACAGGTGTTTGTGGGTGCATGTGCACACAGAAACACACACACACACACCGAGGTCCGGCAACCTTCCTCTGAGGGCCCCCCTCCAAAAAAGGCACACTCAGCAGCAGCAGCTACCCCCACCACGACAGAGGAGCAAACTTTGTGAAGCGAGCACAGGCAGCCTCCAGAGCCGAGGTGGCTGAAGCAGGACGAAAAGGAGGAGAAGCACCGCCAGGCACTGAGGCGGCCGCTGGCCGGGCTGGTGCTGGGGGTGCTGAGAGAGAAAGAGAGCCAGAAGGTCGCTTCCCTGGAAGAGGTGGTGTTGGAGGTGCTCTTCGAGGACAGGCTGGGAGTGAGCGCCGCTCTCAGGCATCACTCGGCGGTGGCTCAGGTGCTTGGGGAAAAGGGCTGGCAGCGTGCCTCACTCGGCAGCTCTCCCTTAAGACAGCGCCTCTTGGACCCTCCATCTGGAATTGCAGCCTGCCAGCCAGCCTGCAGTTCCAGATGGAGGGTCCAAGAGGCGCTGTCTTGAGGGAGAGCTGGTGAGCAAGGCAAGGCTTTTTTTACTCTTGACAGCAGAGGACGCGTGGGCGCTTTGGGGGGGCAGGCAAGGCGGGGGCCGCAAACTATTGTCCGGCAGGCCGCAAATGGCCCCCGGGCCGCATGTTTGAGACCCCCGATTTAAACAATTCAGCTTTTAAACATGAACACTTGGCTAACTCGTTACAATGTCAATAAAAGAACTTTGTCTCAAAAACTTTCGTTGTATTTCTGTGAACATTATTTCTTTTCAACATCTGGTGCCCCAAATTCTTCGTCTTTTGTAAGAGGATGTCAAAAATGCTAAACAAGGGGTTCCACACTGTCTTACATGACCCCACTTAATAAAGTCTACATTTCCAGACTTCTCTTCATTCTCGTGGATTTATAGTTTGAATCCTTTTTGTTTGAGCTTTTGGAAAAGGGACAATTTGACCTTCGGATTTCTCCTCAAGTTTTTTCAATGAGATCTCTTTCCCCACTCTTTTCTCTTTCTCCCCAATTAAGGTTTTTGTGGGGGTTCTAAAGACCTTATCTGTTCCACCTCAGATTTAGGTAGCTTAAAAGCTACTGGCTTCCCTGTGTCTTCACCACATACTTTCATTCCTCAAATGGGTTCTCCTCAACTGTCCCCTCTATATTTACCAGGCATTCTTCAACTGTCAAATTCTCCATCACATCTTTCCAAATCTCCCCCACCCTCGCTTTCCTGCTTTTATTTCCTTATTTGGATCTTTCCTCTGGCGTCTTCCATTCTCTTCCAAAGGGGTGCCTACTATCTTTTGTATTCCCTCTCCTTCCCCTTTCGCATCAAAATTTCCTCCGAACATTATCACTGGTTTCTCCTGATCTATTGCGGCCTCCATCATAGCGTCTGAAATGGAGAGCATTTTTTGTTCTAGGGAGACGCTCGACAGCCTACCCCTCAGGGTCTTCAACCTCAGTGCTTCCTCTTTACACTGATAAATTTATGTTTGGCATCGGTTTTCCTGGAGTGAAGGGACTTTTAAAAAAATATTCATTGAATCGGTCTTAGTCCCCATACCCTTCCGTTGTAATTTTGATAATTTAGTCATAAAATTACAGCATCAATTCCTGGCAAGAAGGTAGCTATATTGGTTTGCTTTAGTAACTCCAAAAACCACAGCCTTCTGGTGTCTCAAAGAATGAAAAGAAGGACTTTTCCTGAGTTATCTAAAGAAATGGATTTATAACCCCTGGGAACTCACACAGAAAGACATTTGTGAAATCTTCAAGGTGTCTCAAGACTTTGTTTTTCTCTCTCTTCATCATTCAGACTTTTAGATGTAAGTACAGCAAAGAGATCAATGTTGTCTGTGTATTTATTTATTTTGCTTCCATGTTGTCTTTCTCCCAGAACTGGACTCAAAGCAGCCAATATAGCTAACAGAAATCATGTTGTATGGAAGTATTTTATTATATGCAAAAATACTGCATGGAAATATTATTGTATTGCAATTCAGTTTCCCATTTCTGCCTTCAAGTTTGTTTTCTGTTCAGGGGCCTTCAGAATTGACTACTGGTTTCCTGCACAGAATAGCAAAGGCAGGTCTGAAATCAGAGGCCTCAGGAAAAGGGCAGGGCAGGCACTTTACCAAGTAGGGAATTGGGAGCATTTCTGTTTCATCTTTTAACCATTCCTCACTTTCCAGCTGAGCCCCACAAACCCATGTAAATTATTGTACTATTGGTAGTTGTGGGCTTTTCGGGCTCTTTGGCTGTGTTCTGAAGGTTGTTCTTCCTAACCTTCAGAACATGGCCAAAGAGCCCGAAAAACCCAGAACAACCATTAGATCCCAGCCGTGAAAGCCTTCGCGAATATATTGTACTATTGGTTTAGAGAGGCCTTTTTCCCATCTGCAATATAAAAGGTGTATAAAAAAATAAAACAACTTCATCCCGATTTGATCCTCCTTGCAGGTGTTGGAATTATGCTTGGAACATATCCTTCCTCGAACTTTCTTCCTAGAGAGGCAGAAACAGTTTCTTTGCAACCTGATTTATTCCATGGAAAGTGGTGGAGAGCTGCTGACTGTTTCTCTCCCTTGGACATCTCCCTTGGATTGAAGGTATCTGTTCCATTCAGTTTGCTTTGGCCCCGGGTGCCCACAAGGAAAGGAAAGCATGTTGTCCATGACAGGTTGACTCCTGAGCTTTAGCACTACTTGCACTTATTTCTCTTCCTTACATAAGTGACTACTGATAAACATTGCTTTTTGCACAAGACTAAAAATGTTTTCCTCTTCTCTCAGGGTGCAGTGATAACTTTTGAGGACATTGCTGTGTGTTTTATAGAGGAAGAGTGGGCTTTGCTGGATCTAAGTCAAAGAACTCTGCACCAGGAAGTGATGGAGGAAAATGTAGCTATTCTGATTTCTCTGGGTAATGTTAATTTTTCTTCTTTTTTGTTGATCAAACTAGTTTTCGTAATGGGCCAAGGGATATATGTTCCATACATAACGGGTTTCTCCCCTTCCAGTTTGCTATACCGATGCACTCTCTTCCAAAGGGGTGTCATGGATGTGGAAACAAAGGTCTTCTATAGAGAGTCTATGTCGTCTTAGTTAGCTTTAGTTAGTTCTGTTTCTTGACTTCAGCTTAATATACCTTTTTTGCTCCAAGATGATCATTTTTTTTAAATTTCAGCTACTGAGATGAGCAAGATGAGAAGTGAGGAAGAAGAATGTATAAGAGCAAAGCCATTTGAGTGCTTGGACTGTGGGAGGTGCTTCCGAGGCAGCACAGAGTTTGTTCGCCATATGAGAATCCACACTGGAGAGAAACCATTTACATGCCTAGAATGTGGGAAGAGCTTCAGTCAGAGCACAAACCTTTGTCTGCATATGAGAATCCACGCAGGGGAGAAACCATTCAAATGCTTGGAATGTGGGAAGAACTTTAGGGACAAGGCAACCCTTGTTTCCCATATGAGAATCCACACAGGAGAGAAGCCATTTAAATGCCAAGAATGTGGGAAGTGCTTCAGTCAGAACAAAGTCCTTAATTATCATATGAGAATCCATACAGGGGAGAAATTAGTTAAATGCCTGGAATGTGGAAAGTGCTTCAGTCAAAACAAAATCCTTACTTATCATATGAGAATACATACAGGGGAAAAGCCTTTTACATGCTTGGAATGTGGAAAGTGCTTTCGTGGTAGCTCAGACCTTGCTTCCCATAAGCGGACCCACACAGGAGAGAAACCATTTACATGCTTGAAATGTGGGAAGAGCTTCAGTCGGAGTACAAACCTTGGTTCGCACATGAGAATCCACACAGGGCAGAAACCATTTAAATGTCTAGAATGTGGGAAGAGCTTTCTTCAAAAGGCAACCTTTGCTTCTCATATGAGAATCCATACAGGGGAGAAACCGTTTACATGCTTGGAATGTGGAAAGTGCTTCCGTGGTAGCTCACAGCTTGCTTCCCATAAGACAATGCACACAGGGGAAAAACCATTTAAATGCCTGGAATGTGGGAAGAGTTTCAGACAGAGCTCAGAACTTGCTTCCCATAGGAGAATCCACACAGGGGAGAAACCATATAAGTGCCTGGAATGTGGGAAGAGTTTCAGGCAGAGTTCAGACCTTGGTTCCCATATGAGAATCCACACAGGGGAGAAACCATTTAAGTGCCTGGAATGTGGAAAGAGTTTCAGGCAGAGCTCAGAGCTTGCTTCGCATAAGAGAATCCATACAGGGGAGAAACCATTTAAATGCCTGGAATGTGGGAAGAGCTTCAGTTGGAGCACAAACCTTGGATCCCATATGAGAATCCACACAGGGGAAAAACCATTTAAATGCTTGGAATGTGGGAAGAGCTTCAGTCGGAGCACAAACCTTGGATCCCATATGAGAATCCACACAGGGGAGAAGCCATTTAAATGCCAAGACTGTGGGAAGTGCTTCAGTCAGAACAGAGGCCTTAATTATCATATGAGAATCCATACAGGAGAGAAACCATTTACATGCTTTGAATGTGGAAGATACTTCCGTGGTAGCTCACAGCTTGCTTCCCATAAGAGGACCCACACAGGAGAGAAACCATTTACATGCTTGAAATGTGGGAAGAGCTTCAGTCGGACCACAAACCTTGCTTCCCATATGAGAATCCACACAGGGGAGAAATCATTTTAATGCGTGGAATGTGAGAAGAGCATCAGTTGGAGCACACAGCTTGCTTTTCCTATTAGAACCCACCCAAGAGAAAATTTTTCCAAATATCTGGAATGTGGAAAGAACTTCAGTCAGAACACAAGTCTTAATTACCATATGGGTACCCACATGGGGTGAAAGTATTTGAATATTTCAAAGATAGGACATCCTTTTTGTGGAGCACAGAATTTCCTTTGGCATGAGAATCCAGTCAATGTACAATGAACATGTTCAGAATGTAGAACCACTTTCAGGAATAGTGCATGACTTGCTTCTATGGAAATCGATGAATGAGAGGACCTTTCTAAATGTTTGTTATGTGGAATGTGTTGTATATGTTTACAATGTGAGAAGAAGGAAAAATATTGAATAGAATAGGTGCTACACAGTCTCACAATTTATGTGGTTTCAAGTTGCTTCTGACTTTGTTCACTTTGTGAATGAGCAGTCTCAAACCTTATGGTATGATTGTTAAGGATTCTGTGAGACCCCTTTCTGTGGTAACTGCTAACATGGAGAACAAGGGCAGTTTAAAAATCAGTTAAGGTCCTCATAGCAGAGCCCAGTACAGTAATTGAAAAAGAACCTATATCCAAGCTGTCCTATAAAACTACCAACAATACTGTATACAGTGGTGCCTCACATAGCGATTGCTTCAGATAACAATGAAATCGCTTTGCAATGAAGATTTTGTGATCGCTTTTGCAATCGCTTTCCGATGTTCCCTATGGGGGAATTTCGCTTTGGAATGATCGGTTCCCTGATTGGGGAACCGATCATGGCAAAGCAATGCTTTTAAAACAGCTGATCGGCGCCGCAAGCAAGGCTTTTTAAACAGCTGATCGGCGCCGCACTACCCCCCCAGAGCTCCTGCATAAATAGGGGACAGCGGGAGGGGGGGAGCGGAGGCGCTCTGGATTGGCGCCTCGGGAGGAGGGAGGGATGAAGGGCCTGGCCCCAATCCCCGCGCACACCCCTGGGGGTGCCGAGCCAGAGAGCAGTCGCAGCGGGAAGCGCTGCAAAGGAGGAGGCGCCCGCCGGGGATCGGGATCAGGGTGGCAGTGGCTGGAGGGGGGTGGCGCGCCAGAGACCCCCTCCTCGCCCCGTCTGCGCCCTGCCAAGGAGACTGGGCGTCCGGGCTGGCTGGCAAGCGGCGGGTTGATGGCGTGTCCCTTCCTGCCCCGGGCGGCTGCCTCCGAACCCTCGCTTGCCGCCCAAGGAGGCCCGTGTTTCCCAGGCTGCCTGGCTGGCTGGCAAGCGGCATGTGGATGGCCCACCCCTTCCCGCCCCAGGCGGCTGCCTCCAAGTCCTCGCTCCGAGCCCTCGCTCGCCGCCCAAGGAGGCGAGGTGTCTCCCAGGCTGGCTTGCTGGTGAGCGGCAGGTGGATGGCCCGGCCCTTCCCACCCCAGGCGGCTGCCTCTGAGTCCTCGCTCGCCGCCCAAGGTGAGGTGTCTCCCAGGCTGGCTGGCTGGCTGGCGAGCGGCGGCTTGATGGCACGCCGGCGGCTGCCTGCCTCCGAGCCCGCCGCCCAAGGAGGCCGGGTGTCTCCTGGGCTGGCTGGCTGGCTGGCTGGCGAGCGGCGGGTGAATGGCCCGCCCCTTCCTGCCCCGGCGGCTGCCTCTGAGTCCTCGCTCCGAGCCCTCGCTCGCCGCCCAAGGAGGCTGGGTGTCTCCTGGGCTGGCTGGCTGGCAAGCGGCGGGTTGATGGCACGCCCCTTCCCGCCCCGGCGGCTGCCTCCAAGCCCTCGCTTGCCGGAGAAAGACCCTCCGGCCCGCCCATCTGTGCCCCGGGACAGCCCCGCCAAGGAGGCTGGGCCTTGTCCGGAGCTGGCTGGTTGCCTGGCTGGCAGTGCTTTGCCATGATCGGATCCCTGCTTGGGGAACCGATTGTGGCAAAGCAATGCTTTTTTAACAGCTGATCGGCGGTTTCAAAATGGCCGCCCGCTGTTTTCTGGGACGGATTCCTCGCTTAATAGGCAGCGAAAATGGCCGCGCTATGGAGGATCTTCGCTGAACGGTGAGTTTGAAGCCCATAGGAACGCATTAATTGCATTTTAATGCGTTTCTATGGGCTTTTTTGTTCCGCATAGCGACAAATCCGTATAGCGACAATTTTTCCGGAACGGATTATCGTCGCTATGTGGGGCACCACTGTATTTGAAATGTAGATGCTTCAGTTGGAGCAGAAACCATCCTTCCTTCATGAGGGGGTGGACTATTTAAATACATAGAAAGAACCCATTATACCTTATTGTCATATGGAAACCGTATTGTATTTGTTAGAAATAATTTAACTGCAGAAAATCTACAATGGGCAGAACACCTTGCTTCCCAACAAAGACACCATGGAATGAGGCAACTTGATATGTGGAAAAAAGCACACTTAATGTCACATCAAAAAAATCCACAAATTCTGTAATCAGCATTTTTGTTATTGCTAGGAGAAAATAATTCTTGTAGAGGAAATTTAGTAGATTATTTTCCCCCTTATCACAATATTTTCAATAAACAAAGCAGTAGCTGGTGAATTCCAAAGCAGTATACATTACAAGGCATCTCTTTCCCCTTAGACAAGGTGGCTTCTGTCTCAAATCAAGATTTGGTGTTCCCTGCCTTTTGTTGTGCATCCCCATCCCCATGAGAGAGGGTGCTCGACCATGAACAATTACAAGAGCCTGTGGCATTTTACACCTCCAGGACTGCCAGCTTCTATCAAACTTCACAATACACTGGTGCCTCATATAACGAGTGCCCTGTTTAACGATGAATCCGCATAGCGATGGCTTTTTTGTGATCGCTTTTACGATAGCTTTGCGATTTTCCCCATAGGCCCCATTTTCCCCCAGTTGAGCGGCGGGAGCCTCCGAAGGACCACTCCCGTCGCTCAGCTGGGGGAAAATGCCGGTGGTGGCCCTGAAAGGACCCTTCGGAGGGGGCATTTTCCCCCAGCTGAGCGGGAGCCCCGCCGCTCAGCTGGGCGAAAATGCTGGCGGTGGCCTCGGAAGGACCGCAACCAGTCTCCCAGCCATGGTTGGACTCCCGGGAGTCCAACCATGGCTGGGGTAGCCGGGCGCGGCAGGGTGGAAGGGATCCGGATGCCTTTCAGGCATCCCGGGCTTGGATCCGCACCGCGCCCAGCTACCCCAGCCATGGTCGGATTCCCGGGAGTCCAACCATGGCTGGGATAGCTGGGCACGGGGCAGCTCCGGGCATCCGGATCCCTTGCACCCTGCTGCCGCCGCCACTTGGATCCGCGCCGCGGCCGGTCTCCCAGCCATGGTCGGACTCCCGGGAGTCCGACCATGGCTGGGAGACCAGCCGCGGCGCGGATCCAAGCGGCGGCGGCAGGGTGGGGGGGATCCGGATGCCTTTCAGTGCTTCGCCTGGAGTGCATCCAGACATCCCCTACCCTGCTGCCACCGCGCTGAGAGCCTTCCGAGCTCTCAAGGGGCTTTCGCCAATGTCGGGGGGGGGCTTTTGAGAGCTCGGAAGGCAAATGTCGGCAGTCGGCGATGGCTTCGGGGTCCTTCCGAGGCTGCTGCCGACCGCCGGCATTTTCCCCCAGCTGAGCGGCAGGACTCCCGCTCAGCTCGGGGGAAATGCCCCCTCCGAAGGGGAATGCCTGCAGTGGCCACCGCCAGCATTTTCCCCCAGCTGAGCGGCGCGGGAGACCGTCCGCAGCGGGGGAGACCGGCACGGATCCAAGCGGCGGTGGCGGCGGCAGGGTGCAAGGGATCCGGATGCCCAGAGCCGCACCGCGCCCAGCTATCCCAGCCATGGTTGAACTCCCGGGAGTCCGACCATGGCTGGGGTAGCCGGGTACGGCGTGGATCCAAGCCCAGGATGCCTGAAAGGCATTCGGATCCCTTCCACCCTGCCCCTGCCGCCGGGATCAGTGCCGCTCCCGGCTACCCCAGCCATGGTTGGACTCCAGGGAGTCCGACCATGGCTGGGAGACCGGCCGCGGTCCTTCCGAGGCCACCACCGGCATTTTCCCCCAGCTGAGCAGCGGGGCTCCCGCTCATCTCGGGGAAAATGCCCCCTCCGAAGGGGAATGCCTGCGGTGGCCTCGGAAGGACCCTTCGGAATGGTCCTTCCGAGGCCACCGCAGGCATTTTCCCCCAGCTGAGTGGGAGCTCAGTGGGTTTAATGCGTTCCTACGGGTATTTTTGCCCCGGATAGCAATAAATCCAGATAGCGACGATTTATCCGGAATGGATTATCGTCGCTATGCGGGGCACCACTGTAGTTCCTCCATTACACTGGCCACAAAAACTGACAGCCAGTATGGTTTCATAGGCTTTCCCACTTGATTACGGATTACAGTGGTGCCTCGCTTAACGAGTGCACCGTTTAACGAAAAATCCGTATAGCGATCCCTTTTTGGGGATCGCTATACGGATCAGCCCCAATCGCCGCACTCGCTTTGCGACGATTGGGGCTCCGGCGGCCATTTTGGAGCCGCCGAACAGCTGATCGGCGGCTCCAAAATGGCCGCTGCATGACCCGAAATGGCCCCTATCAGCGTTTTCGCGACCTCCCTAAGCAAGGGGAGGGCGCGAAAACGCTGATAGGGGCCATTTCGGGTCATCCGGTGGCCATTTTGGAGCCGCCGATCAGCTGATCGGCGGCTCCAAAATGGCCGCCGGAGCGAAAACATCGCTGGAGGGGGTGAGTTTAGACACTTATTGGAACGCATTAAACTAAGTTTAATGCGTTCCAATAGGTTTTCCTGCCCCGCACAGCGATGTTTTCGTATAGCGAAGGTTAATCCGGAACGGATTAACCTCGCTATACGGGGCACCACTGTATATTGTTTTAATCTATGAAATGGCCTGTCTTCCTCTCCCAGTGGGTCACTCATCCAGAACCAGCTCCTCATCATGAGGAGATGTCTCCCTGTCTGCATTTGCACAACTGATCCTTGGTCCCAGCTGTGAACATTTATTTGTACATCATTCACAACTAAACATTGAGGCAATAGAGGGTGTTTAGATGAGATTTCTCTTCCATTCTGGACTGAATCTCCCACTTCCATCAAGAGACGCTTTCAGTCTCCCATATGTGTGATTCACAAAATCTTCTGTGAAGTCACATAACCTGCACTTTGTCCCTCTCCCAACCTCTGGCTCTGCAGCCAGATATCTAAGCCATTCAGCTATCCAGCCAGCACAGCCAGTGTACAAAAATACTGTATGGCGGCTGGATAGCTCGGTGGCGATTAAGTGAGCCACCTTCTCTCTGCATTATTACCTACTGGAAGCTTCCTTTCTACTGGTCACGGATCATACCCGTCTGTAGTGGTCAGAGAATGAAAGACAACAGACCCAAGGTCATCCTCTGGTATTTGGCGCAGGGGGCTATCATGGGCATCTATTGTAGCCAATATTAACTCTTCCAAAGTAAATTAGGGGAATAGAGTGTGTTGCCTGTTCTTCTCCACACTCCCACAGTATCACATTGGTGGGGAAAGCCCATTTTCTTAGGCGGATATTGATGCCAATTTCAGTCCATAGCCTATTAACCAAGTAACCTACCTCTCTGAATGACCAGAGGCTAAACTTTCTTGAGGCTCTATCCATTTTAACAGGCAGCTAGTTTTTCCTTTCCACCTTATAGTACTTACATTATGTGCTGTTCCTTCATTCTGAAAAAAGCTTTTTTACCATCTGGGGGGGGGGGCATAAAGGGTGGGTGTGCTTTGGATGGTGATGCTAAGAGCTTTTTACTACAATCTGCTTTCTCTGTGTGTGTGTGTCACTGAGTGAAATATCTGCCAAGTACAGTAAATGATTTTATCAAGAGAGGTTGCCTCCAAATATCCAGGAAGACGGGTAAGATCTGCTCCATCCCCATTATCTCCCACTTTTCCTGCTTGTTCCAGGCAGGTGAATATATGCAGGAGTGAGACAAATTCTACCAGAATCCCCCATATATTTCACCTGCATATTTTCAAGATCTGCCTTACTAAATTTTGGGCCTGACCCTTTGCTTTCTTTGATGGGAAATAAGGAGGGCACTATCACCATAATTTCTTTCTCCTGGCCATGGCAGCGATGTAAATAAGCAGTAACCCCCTTCCCAAATTTCGGGAAAATAACCTGAATAGTAGCTGGGCGAGCGGGAACAGGATGGCTCCACAAGACTGAGGTAAAAAGTTGGAAGACTTGCGCGGGGGGGGGGTTGAAAATGGCGGGAGAGAAAAAGCGACGGTTGAGCTCGAGCTATCGAGGGAACAAGCCAACCGGCGTTTGAGGAACCAACCAATCAGGGAGAGCGCGAGCGAACTCCAAGCCGTCCGTGTTTCCCCGAGTGTGCGTTAGAAATACGGGGAGGGGAGGGGCCTGAAAGAGAAGACACTGATTCGCTGGCGCCGAGCCACGCCCTTGTGTTGCCAGGCGAGGCGAAGCAGCCCTTCCCTGAAGAAGCCGGGTGAGCGGCTGCCGCTGCGAGCGGTCCTAAGGGAAGGCGTTGTCCCTGCGCTACCGCTGCCCTTTCTCCTGCCGGCCGCGGATAACGACGGGAGGCCGAGGCTTGGACCATTTCCCCTCCGAAAAGTGGGAGAGGGCGAGGCGAAATGAGCTCCGACGCTGAGAAAAGGAGCAAAGAGGAGCTTCTCCCTGTGTAGAAAAGGGCCGCCCCTGCTTGACTACACCGTATTAATGAAAATATATATTTTAAATATTTTACCCTGCCTAGCTCCTTAAAAAGATCCAAAGCGGTTTACAACAATTAAAAGACCATATTTTAAAGTTACACTAACGCTACTGCTCACCTTATTGCCAACCACCTCGGGACACAATACTGAGAGATCTACACTGATCTACCAAAACATTGAAACCACTGACCAGGGAAGTGAATAGCATAGTGTTACAATTGCACCTTGTAAAGAGGTGGGAAATATAGGCCCCAAGTCAATGGTCAATTCTTTAATGTCATGTGTGGGTAGCAGGAAATATGGGTAAGTGAAAAGATCCGAGTGACTGACAAGGGCCAAACGATGGCTAGATGACTGGTTCAGAGCATCTGCAAAACCTACCAAGAATGGTGCAAATTTATTTATTTAAAATATTACCTAGGGGTTCAGTTCCAATCCATTAAAAATTGTGCTAAAGATATTTATCTAAAAAGTAGTTCTTGGTTGTACAGACTTCCTGATTGCTCAGTTAGAGCCTGTTCATAGTGCTTAAAGCATTCTCTGTGCAATTTACAATTTAATTGTACAAGCTACATGTTGCCCCTCCCCCCGAGCTGGGTACTCAATTTAACTAGGTATCTTGGAAAGATGGAAGGGTGAGTGAACCTCTAGCCAATTATCTGGGATTGAACCCCCTTTGTGATCAGAATTTTGGCGTCAGTACTGATGTTAGGAAAGTGTGAAGGAAAGAGGAGAAAGGGACGACAGGATGAGATGGTTGGACAGTGTCATCGAAGCGACCAACATGAATTTGACCCCCAGGTCCTGGAGGCCTTGGAAAACAGGAGGGCCTGGCGTGCTCTGGTCCATGGGGTGACAAAAAGTCAGACACGACTAAACAACTAACAACTGCAGTTTAACCACAGCACCACAAGGCACTCTGAACATTTTCAAAATGATTGACAGGAGAGAGGTAATAGCTGAAAATCTGTTGCTTAGTATAATAAATTATAGTTCACCCACGAAATCCCTGCAGTTTTGATGAGTCCCTCTGTAGCATCTATTGATTCAAAGGGTTAAATCCATTGACCACGAAGTCCTAGACGGTCCCTCAGAAAGGAGAGAAGCCCCCACTTCCTGTTTCTGTCTCTCAGGTTCCATTTCCCCCTTCCGGCCGAAAGCAAATAAGCAAACGAATAAAATTGTGTACAATTTTTCGGCACTATGCATTAAATGGGTTTTGTGCTTAGCTTGAAGAAGTGGAATTTTCTCCACGGAAGCTTGCCGTTTGTTTGGTTTTCAGTGATTCAGTAAAAGGTATCAGACTTTAAATAAAGAAAACTCAAGCCATAGATATTTGAGTCCTAGAAAGTCATTCAGGAAGGAGAGAAGCATCGCTGAAACTCCCCCTTCCAGTTTCTTACAAAAAGCTCCAAGAGGGGCTGGAGGTACCTCTGAGGGTCGGGGAGAGCGAGGGAGGCGGTGGGTCAGCGCTTAGAGGAAGGGGGGGAAACTGGGGTCGAAAGACTGGAGGGGGACCAGTCATGGGTTCCTCTCCTTTCTTCCCTCCCTCCAAGGCTGGGACAGGTGAGTCCCTTCTGGGGATGGTCCCCAAAAGCCACTTCCTTCCAGCCTGCAAAGTCAAGCCCTCCCCACGGATCCCACTAAGATGGCTGAAAACCAATTTCCCGGTGCTTGGCATATGCGCTAGTGTGAGGCTAGGTGGGCTGAGAGGATGCCTCTACAGACAGGGGAGAGGAAAGGATAAAGGAAGTGACCCCCCTTTGACACTGCTGTTTGGAGAAAGGGGTGATGTCTTTAGGGGGATATTTTGGGGATAAGAGCTTGTTGTTATGTGCTGTCAAGTTTCCTACAACATACGGAGACCTTATGAATGAGCAAAATGTCCTGTATTCCCGTGCCCTTCTCAGTTCTTATAAACTCAACAATGGGAAGTTGGGGACAGATTGATGCAAGTGGGTTTTTTTTTGTCTCATGATCAATTAGAAACAGCCCTTGATTAGGGCTTTA
Organism: Pogona vitticeps; assembly: GCF_051106095.1. Taxonomy (NCBI): domain Eukaryota; kingdom Metazoa; phylum Chordata; class Lepidosauria; order Squamata; family Agamidae; genus Pogona; species Pogona vitticeps. Next base: position 15,204,869 of record NC_135784.1, read on the forward strand.
AACTTGCCAAAAGTTTCCCAAATCTTAAAGGTAAAGGTAAAGGTTCCCCTTGACAATTTTTGTCCAGTCCTGTTCGACTCTAGGGGGCGGTGCTCATCCCCATTTCCAAGCCATAGAGGCAGTGTTTTGTCCGAAGACAATCTTCCGTGGTCACATGGCCAGTGCGACTTAGACACGGAACGCTGTTACCTTCCCACCGAGGTGGTCCCTATTTATCTACTGCATTTGCATGCTTTCGAACTGCTAGGTTGGTGGGAGCTGGGACAAGCGACGGGCGCTCACTCCGTCGCGTGGATTCGATCTTACAACTGCTGGTCTTCTGACCCTGCAGCACAGGCTTCTGCGGTTTAGCCCACAGCGCCACCACGTCCCACCACGTTCCCAAATCTTAAGCTTTCCCCAAATCTTGTTCTTTGCCTTCCTATAGAGAGAAGGAGGCCCATTCCCTTCCATGCCTTTGGCTGTTTTTTGAGGGAGCTGAAAGTACAAGACACTGTTGGTGCTGAAGCTGCGAAGCGGGCTGATGACATGGAAGATTGGAGCAACGAGGAACTCCCAAAAAACCCTGCAGAGACCAACTCAGATGGCGATTCTCTCAACTTTGATGTCCACTGCCAGCATTTCCGGGACTTTGGCTACCAGGACGATGAAGGGCCCCGGGGACTTCGTCGCCATCTTCACCGTCTCTGCCGTCAGTGGCTAAAGCCAGAAAAACACACCAAGGCTGAGATACTGGACTTGATTGTCCTCGAACAGTTCCTGGCTGTCCTCCCACTAAAGATGGGGACCTGGGTCAGAGAGTGCAAGCCGGAATCCACTTCCCTGGCGGTGTCCCTGGCAGAAGGTTTCCTCCTGTGCCAGGCAATGGATTACCGGCCAGAAGAGGAGTTGGTGAGAGTTGTGATCATTATGAGCGACTAACAGAGTGCCCATACTTTTCAGAAATTGTCCAAGCAAAGCATGTTCCCCATTCTTGTTTAATAGGGCCACCTTTCCTGTATTTTTAGTAATTTTTAAAAAAACATCTCTATAGTGAGTGTCAGAATTTTGTTTTGGATGCAGGAGTCTTCAGAATTCTTCCCTGGATTCCCTCAAACAGCAGACCATCCATCAGACTCCAGAGTGAGGCCTCTGCTCCTGAAGAATATACAGGAGAAGGGAAAAGAAGATGCCTTGCCAGGTGAGGAATTGATCAACACATTTCTGTTGGAACAAGGAAAAGGCAGTTTGGTCCCCAAGATTACACAAATGTAAGAGTGGGTGATATCTTTTATTGAACCACTCGAAAAATCAAACAGATTGAAAGCTTTTGTGGAGAAAATCCCACTTCTTCAGGCTGAGCACAACCCCTTCATGGGAAGTGCAGAAAATAGACAAGAGCCCAAAAATGATGGTATGTGTCTGAGAAGTGATCTTGGTCCTCTGGAGGCTGCAGTCTCAAACATTCAATTTTTACACCCCTCTTAAAACCAAAAGGTTGACAATTACTCTGTGATTGCCCCCGACACATGTCACCTGTTCCAAAACATAAACACACTTACCTTTCCCAAGTCCGTTAATTGCTCTTTTCCTTCTGTGCTCTCATTTTGATCTCCAAGCATTAGTTAATCAAAATACTAAGAGAGCTCTTTTTCACGCAAGTATAAAATGTATATAAACATCCTTAGACATAAATTTTTTTGAATCTTTTCCACTTACCAGAATTTCCCAGAAATAAAATTCTGGTAGCTTTATTTAAAAAAAGGTATGGGGCATTCCAGATTATGCACATGTTCTTTACCAATATTATCTCTGCAGTAATGACCATGAAGCATGGAGCAGGACATTCTATGGCAACTGCGCAAAGCATCAGCGGACTGGTAGTCTCTCTCTGTTCATGCATCTCAAAAAAATCCCAATCCCCTAACTGGGACCTGATGGCGCTGCGGGTTATATAGCCAAGTTAGGCTCTTTCAGGAATTAAGAAGCAGGTAAGATAACAAGATAGGGACATGGTGGCACTGCAGGTTAAACCGCAGAAGCCTCTGTGCTGCAAGGTCAGAAGACCAGCAGTCATAAGATCGAATCCAGAGTGAGTTCCTGTCGTTTGTCCCAGCTCCTGCAAACCTAGCAGTTTGAAAGCATGTAAAAAGGCGAGTAGATAACTAGGTACCACCTCGGTGGGAAGGTAACGGCATTCCGTGTCTAGTCACGCTGGCCACATGACCACGGAAACTGTCTTCAGACAAAACGCTGGCTGTATGGCTTGGAAACAGGGATGAGCACTGCCCCCTACAGTCAGATACAACTGGACTAAATGTGAAGAGGAACCTTTACCTAATGCTTTGCTCCCTGAAGATGTAGCTGTTAGGATATGGTTACTTCTTTTTTTTTTACTTATATACCGCCCCATAGTGCTACAAGCACTCTCCGGGCGATTTACAATTTTAATTATACAGGCTACACATTGCCCCCCCCCCCCAGCAAGCTGGGTACTCATTTTACCGACCTTGGAAGGATGGAAGGCTGAGTCAACCTTGAGCCGCTACCCGGGATTGAACCTCAGGTCGTGAGCACAGTTTTAGCTGCAGTACAGCATTTTAACCACTGCGCCACGAGGCTCTTGTTCAAAATTTCAAAATATTCCTGGGTTTGCATTGGGTTTAGCATGCCTGAAATCAATTTAAGAATATCTATTTACACAATTTGCAGCTGAGCATACATTTTTTTGGAACCGGGAAGTGTGTGGTGTTTGTTTGCTTGTTTGGAAAGTAAGGTATTTTAAGCAGCCTCAAGGGGGTTATTTATTTTAACTCAATTGTGGACGTGATTTATTTTGAATACTTTTGGCATGCATGTTCGTCTGTGTTGGAGTAAATTGTGTTTGTGGGTTTGTCAAGTAATGGATGCCAGGATCACAGGTTTTGGGTAAAACTTCCGTCTGCAGCACCTTCCTTCCTTCCTACTGTCTGCCTCTTGCAGTCACTCGCCACTGCTGCCAGTGGTGTTACTTTTAATATTTGGTTTTTTTAAAAAAAATCTTTCAAATTGGGATCATGCTAGTTCGGTATTGCAGACAGGGAAAAATAACATATCACACTGCAGGGTTCCACTGCAGCCTAAAACCTGTGATCCTGACATCCGCTACTTCATAAACCCCATACAGTTGGGCAACCATGCCAGTGCAAGGGTGGGTGGGTGGCTGGACAAAGCTTCAAATGCTACGATTTGAAAAGCCACTGTGGCCCTGATGACTGCAAAGAACAGAGCTACAACACAGCTTGAAAACAAATTAAAATATTGCCCCAAGGGAACACACACACCAACACAAAAACCATGTGACCACTATAGGACTTTAGATGGACTTTGAAAACCCTGATCCATCATCAGGTAATTTATTTCAGTCATGTAACTGCCCCCTCAGTCTGTGCAAGGTCTGGGTAATTTCATTTAATTGTCTCCAAAGTAATAATAGCTGACACAAGGGGCAAATGGTGGGAATCTGTAGCATTTAACATTTCGTAATACCTTTAGAAACCTAGATTGATATTCAGTCCTTTTCAAAGGGTCTCCCTCATCTGTATATACCTTATCTCAGCTACTTTCTCAAAGCTTGTTCTGTAGTGTCCTGTTCCCCCCCCCCTCGGTGCGGTCATTTGCCAGTCACTCAGAAGGTGTCCAGGTAGGCTGAAATGTTCTGAAACAGGGTTTTGTGTGCTGTTGTTCCTAATGTCCAACTTATGGCCATCAATTCCTTTGTGCAGAGAGTGCCCGGTTTCTTCTATGTAGCCGTACCTGATCCTGTTGTCTCCTTGTTTTCCTTTGCAGTCTCTGAAAATGGGCTACAAAAAGGTCCTTGTGTATCTCATCTTGGTGGAGAAATGGAACCAGTGTCTTTGCAACCAGAAAAGGTCAGTGGGGAAATGAACGGCAGGAGGGGGGTGGGGGAGAAGCCAGGCTGCTATTCTTCCTCCCAGACTCCTTGGTCCCAAAGGAACCCTCCCAGTTGGATTTGAGTCTGTCAAATCTGCTGACTTAAAATGCTGGGACTGTGACAAGCAGATATGTATTCGCGAAGGCTTTCACGGCCCGGATCTAGTGGTTGTTGTGGGGTTTTTGGGCTCTTTGGCCATGTTCTGAAGGTTGTTCTTCTGTCCTCTGAGCTGTCCTCTGAAGATGCCGGCCACAGAGACTGGCGAAACGTTAGGAAGAACAACCTTCAGAACACGGCCAAAGAGCCCGAAAAACCAACAACAACCCACAAGCAGATATCTCGGTCCTTTACACGTTTATGCCATTTTTCTTCTCCTTGAATGTACTTTAGGAAGTTAGAACAATTGTGGCATGCATGAGAGTAAAAACGTTCCCATTTCTTCAGGGTGTGGTAGCATTCGAGGACCTTGCTGTCAGTTTCTCTGAGGAGGAGTGGGCTGTGATGGATTTGGGCCAAAGGACTCTGCACCGGGAAGTCATGGAGGAGAACTCAGCCATTCTATTCTCCCTGGGTAAGCTTTGGTTTTCTGTGTAATTGATGGAAGCCATTTGCTAATGCTATCAAATAATACATTGCATGCATGCAACAGCCAATGTTCTTTCCTTCCAATCTGGTAGACCTGTAACCATATCTCAGAGGTGTTGTGGATAGAGGACCCCAAAGTCTTCCCATGGACTTGTATTCTCCGTTAGAGGTAGTTGGTTTTCTTCCCTGTTTCGGACTCCATTTTGACTCCAACTGCGTTTTTCCTCCCCTTATTTCAGCTACTGATTTAAGAGAGAACACGACAGGAGAAGAACTGGATAGAACGTTTGAGGAAAGAACCATGGTTAAAAAATGGAAACAATGCACGGAATGTGGAAAATGCTTCCAAAGTATAAGCAGATTGCATTCCCATCAACGAACACACACTGGGGAGAAACCATTTCAATGTTTACAGTGTGGGAAAAGCTTCAGCCAGAACTCAAACCTTGCTCGCCATATGAGGATCCACACTGGAGAGAAACCCTTTGAATGTCCAGAATGTGGGAAGAGCTTCAATCAGAGCACAAACCTTTCTTCCCACCTGAGAGTCCACAAAGGACAAAAACCATTCCAGTGTGTTGAATGTGCCAAGTCGTTCTTTCGGAGCTCCCACCTTGTTCACCATATGAGAATCCACACCGGGGAGAAACCGTTTCGGTGCTTGGAATGCGGGAAGGGCTTCAGTCAGAGAGGAAACCTTGCTTGCCATATAAAAATCCATGCCAGAGAGAATGCACTGAAATCTTGTAATGTGGAAAAAGCTTCTGTCAGAGCACCACCTTTGCCTCCCGTATAGAAATCCATTCTGAGTAAAAACCGTGGGGTGCTTGGAATGTGGGAAGAGCTTCAGTCAGAGCATCAACGTTGTTTGTCACCTAAGAATCTATGCAGGGAAGAAATCACTTAAATGTTTGGAAAGTGGCATGAACATAATGCGCACTACATCTTTTGCCTCACCCCTCCTTGTTTTTCTCCTCTTTCCAGGGCAACTAGCCAAACTACAAAGGGGAACATTTTGCCTATGTTCTAGATCCTTTCCCCTCTTAATTTCACCAGAATTATGTGAGACGGGAGGCAAGGAAGTGGCAATTGGGCTTAGCTGCATCCTGCAGGAATTAAGATTTTGGAGTGTATAATTCAAAACATGTCCCTCTGCTTCTTTTTCTTCTAGGTAAGATCTGCAGAGGGAGGGGCACAACATTGCTACAGAATTATTTGAGCCAATACCTTGCACGATCCTCTTTGTGGCACAATCTATTTACTTTTCCCTTGTGTTCTCCACAGTAGTATCAAGAATGCTTTCAAAATGAGGTCTGTTACCTCTGTAAGAATGAATGCTTGATAGAACAACCCGTCAACTTCCTTGTTCTCACTGAGGTGCTAAATCAATATCTGCTTTGTTTTTTTTAATGGCCATACCTCTGTTGAAGCTTGCATAAGGTCAGCAAAAAATGCCTGGGCTAATTCAGAGGTGCAGGTTCAGTGGGCTGGATTTGCAGCTTATACATCCGGTTCTTGGTCTTGCACCTGATGACACAATTGATCAGTACTGTGGCACTTTGTCAACTAGCCACAAACCAGCATAGCAAGTTACACAAACCTTACATCTGAATGGCCTTTTTTCCCTAGGAAGCTGGGCTGAGGTTGAAGGCCAGGTATGTTTGCATGGACATTTTGCTGAGGAGTTTGTTTTTTTTCTGGGCTTTCTTTTGGTCTCCCAAATTCTCTGGTTCTATCTCTGGCCCTAATATGATAAATGGGAAAGCCAATTAGATTTGCATACATCTGGGAGGCAGGAAAGTTTTAAGGGTCAGATCATACTTCCACACTATTAAAGAGCAGGCCATGTAGGTGGGGCTCGTCAGCCATGGAAGGCAGCCCATCTAGGAGAAGGAAAACTCCGATTTCAAATCTCCACTGCCTTGTGGCTATATCCACTGACGGAAAAGCCTTCAGGAGTTAACCTAGAGCAGTGGTGTCGAACTGTGGCCCTCCAGATGTTCTTGGACTTCAACTCCCAGAAGCCTTCACCACCACCTCTGCTGGCCAGGATTTCTGGGAGTTGAAGGCCAAGAACATCTGGAGGGCCACAGTTCGACACCACTGACCTAGAGGCAAAATCTGGAGCTGGAGTCCCGAAGGCAGTTCGTGTGGTTCTGCCAACTCCTGCAATGTTGCTGGAACCAATTGTATTGGCTCTTGCCTTTCCACTGGACCATTTCAGCAACGTGGAGAGGAGGGATCTGCTGCTTGGGTAACAGCCTATCCTCCATGTTACTTTACCCAGGCTTCATGCTCTGGAGAGGACACTCCTCTCTCGAGACTGAAGGATGCCTATGGTATAAGAGATGGGCACCACGTGCAGTTTGGCGCTTTGATCACGCAGCTGTTTTGTGGGCACCCCAGAGTCTCTTGCCCTGCCTCCTCTGGTGGGTTCCCACTCAGAGACAGTGCCCAGAGGAGGCAGAGCTGGTAAACTGCCGCTGCCTCTTAGTGGTCGCCTGGCAGAAGAAGCGGGAGCAAAGGGAAGCTGGAGCACCTGTGGAAGAGCTGTGTGTCCAAATCATGTTCGTACCTATCTAATCATTATCCACCGAGGTTCTGGAGATTTAAGGACTGCAGTCCCTCTCCTCCCCCCCCCATTGTTAAATTGTTGAGACGATACCATGCCTTAACTGGGAACCCTTCGAGAGAAGATTTCCCGATTCTCTTGCGTCAAAGTTTATGACACGAACAAGCAAAACGGATGGCAAAACAGTTGAGCAGTTTCCTTCATGGATCACAACAATAGTGAGAGACGTTTGGGAGAACTGGGGCAGGATGATGGAGGCACTCTACCGTGTGTGCCTCTGTTCTTCAAGTCCTGTTCTGTGTCCTGGAACCAAGATCAACTGACCTATGGAAAACATTGATTTAGTTGATTGAAGCCTGTGAATGGCTGTTCCTAGGGCAAAAGAGAGGATCAATTTTCCTCTGGATCTTTCTTCCCTCTTTTGTGGACTTTCAACTCTTCCCTGATATGAATTATAACTTGCGCAAAAGTCTGTGCTAGATTTTTTTTTCATCTGTAGCCTGCTCTGATAAATAAGGACTAAATTGTCCAGAAACCACTTTCTCTCTTAGATCCATTTCATTCAATGTTCACCTCAGTCTTCTGGAGCCTTTTCCTTGGGATCAGGATGTATGGGTCTCTGCTGCTCACTCTTTATGCCAAACCTCTTTTACAGCTGAAAAAATACTGCTGTTCTAAGATGATGAGGATCTTTTAAAGCAGATATTTTCACCACTTTCATGTCCCCTTATAATTAGATTGGCCTTTTTAATGTAGATCAGAGAACCCTTTGTTTCCTGGCTTCAAGGTGGGATGTGTATGCACAGAGGGAAGAGTTTGGGCAGCATTGATGAACCAACCGCTGCAGGATTTCAATAAATCTGCTTTTTAAAATGTCAGGAGCCTTCCTGGATTGAGACACAGGAGGGAAGTTAAGAATTGAGCTGCTGTGCAAACGGTGAGTTTTCACCCCCACACACCCAACTGCCTCGGGCATCAAAATTGTGGCGGTGTCATGAAAAAGCAGCAAAATGTGGTTTCTTTTGTATTTATTCTTCCACAAAGGAACGGGAGAGGAGGCGTTTGCATTTTCTCCTCGCCCAAATGCCAAAGGAACTTTCCTTCGGAGACTTTTTAAAAAGTTCCTTTCCCAAACTGAAGAGGTCCTAATGCCTTGTAGCTGCTGCTGCTGGTGGACTCATTTCTGCACAGCTTCGGGCAGCAAAATGTTTGGGGTCGACCCCCAAGGAAGCTCAATCAACCAGTAGGGCAACAGAAGGTCTCGCCCTCTGAGGGTGAATAATGGCGGGGGAGGGGGGAGGACAAAGACCTCCTCCTTGCTTCGTCCTCTCCCGCTTCTACCTCAAACTCACTTTCCCAGACGCCCCTGCGACACCCAGAAGCGGAAAGGAGCCTATCGGAGACCAAAGGGCAGCGAAAGGGAAAGACAAGGCCACTTCTTCCGGGGAGAGGGGGACGAAACAGAAAGTAACACTAAAACATGGCAGCCCACCTTTCCTCTCTAGGAATTCACTTCTGTTGACTTAACCCTTAGAAAGGTAATTGGGAGGACCCTTTCCTCTCTGTCACTCCATCAGAGCCACCCCCCCCCCCCAGGGTTGGATTCGGACCCTGAGCCCAACCATCACCCGTATTTATACACCAGTTTCTGTGGCCGGCATCTTCAGGAGTTAGGAGTGTTCACAGATAGTGTTCCGACTCCTGTCCTCTGAAGATGCTGCCCGCAGAGACTGGCGAAACGTTAGAAAGAACAACCTTCAGAACAAGGCCAAACAGCCGGAAAAAAACCACACCAACCATCAGATCTCAGCCGTGAAAGCCTTCGAGAATACATAAAGGAAGTTTGTGTACAAAAAAAGAGCCAGTCTCTCAATACCCCCAGCTTCTTTTCCTTCGTTTTATTTATTTGTCATTTCATTTTTAAAAAGTTTTTGTATCTTAAACTAGTTTAGCTCCTTTTGGTGAAAAGGTGACCTGGGGTGTGTACAGGTGTACACACAGGAAACTACTAGTCTCCCCGCCCCCCAAGCTCCCAACTTGATTTTTGAGGCTAAATGGTTTTCCCCAAGTTGCAAACATTTTACAGAGTGAGAACGGGCCTCTGTTTTTAGGACTTAAATATATTTCCCAGTTGCTGAGGTTTTTTTATTAAGTTTTATTTGAAATATTAAATTGATACAGAGCAATTTTAGGAGAAAATTAGTATAGTGAGCTTTGCAGGAAGAAGAGGGAGGAAAGGCTGGCGCCATTTCCCATAGTACACATATAAAACTACTGGGCAGCTCAGTAGTTTAGGGCTCAGGCTGTGGAGCCAGAGGTTGGGAGTTCGATTCCCCACTCTGCCTCCTTGATGGAAGCTGGACTCCGTGATCTATAGGGTCCCTTCCAGCTCTTCTGTTTTAAGATAATGATGATGTGGGTATTCATGTCAAAGATGGATCCCAGTATCTCGCCCTCCACAACATCGGACTTTCTTGGCACTGTGTGTGCAGAGAATGACGTGCCCTACACCTTCCAAGCATTTAGATGTGTCAAGGAAAATTACAGGCCCGGAGTGTATTAATGAGAATCCATAATGATCAGGTGTGTTAAAACTGAGTCAGGATGCAACTCAGGGATGATGCAACTCAGGGATGATGCAATGTGTGATCTGATTGGTCCTGTATATGTATATATGTGTGAATTGTACAGTCAGTTGTATCTTCTTCCTGCTTGAAAATCACTTCTACATGTTATGCTGCCAGACTGCTGTAAATACTGCTGTAAATATATGTTGCTGAAGGAAATGCTGCTGGACCGTGTGTGAGTTATTTCTGGACTGCCTGGACTGCGAATCACTCTGCTAAAACCGTGATTTGCATTAAGAAACGCTGACAAGATGGTTTCTCATCTGCACAAATTAATTTATGAGGACTCTGCAGATGCACTGAAACTAGGCTACTTAGCAACTATACCAGGAAGGCTGGCAACTCTTTGGTAGCAAGTCCCAAACTTCAAGACCCTATTCAAATCAAGCTTTTTTTAACGCAGAAGAAATTGGAGGGGTGGGTGGGTTCCAAGTCGACACACACACCAAATTGAACTAAGTCGACCCACCGGTATGACTTAAGTCTGACTTGACAGTGAGTCCCGAAACTTGAGTCTCCATTCTTAAGTAGTGATTAAGATAGTTTTTATTATTTTCTGTGGGCCTGACTCTGAACTGCCTAAGTCTCTGAATGAATCTTCTTTTGCTTTTTAAAGCAGAACACTTACAATTCCTTTTAAGCATGTTTCTCTTTTTAAAATATCTTTTATACAAATAATACGAGCTTACAGTTGTGTTTTCACTCAGCCAGACCAAGGGGTTGGAGGTACTAAAGAACAGTGTCTTGCACTCACAAGTGTTGAGTACTTTGTGGGTGTTTAGTATTTTCTACCTCGCAAGGTCATTTTGCAGCCGTGAGCAGCAACCTCAAAGTTTTTGCCTCTCTCTGGAGCACCACAGGAGCCAGTTGGCGCAAGGGTGTTGGCAGAAGGGTCTCACAGGAAACACTCCCTGATCACTAGGGCACTGAACCCACCTGGCAAGCACCCACACACCCCAGGTACAGCTAGGGTAGTGTGACTCAGTGGTCAGGGGATCCCCTCTTTGTGTTGGGCCGGTATCCTTCACGCTTTCACACGTGTATGGATTTTCATATGGGAGGCAAGGTTTGCCCTCTGACTGAAGCTCTTTTCACACTCCAAGCATTTAAACGGTTTCTCTCCTCTGTGGCTTCTCACATGGCGAACAAGGTGTGTGTTCCGACTGAAGCTCTTCCCACATTCCAGGCATTTAAAAGGCTTCTCCCCTGTGTGGGTCCGTGTATGGGAAGCAAGGGTTGCCTTATGCCTAAAACTCTTCCCGCATTCCAAGCACACAAAAGGTCTGTCCTCCGTATGGATCCTCCTATGGTTAGCAAGGACCGTGCACTGATTGAAGCTCTTCCCGCATTCCAAGCATGTATATGGTTTCTCCCCCGTGTGGATTCTCATATGGTTGGCAAGGGTTGACTTATGACTGAACCTCCTTCCACACTGCAAGCATCGAAAAGGTTTCTCTCCTGTATGGATTCTCTTGTGTTCAATGAGGGCAGAATTGTAACTGAAGCTTTTCCCACATTCAAAGCACTGAAATCTTTTCTCCTTCATTTGAATTCGCTCATGGGAAGCAATGGGTGTGCTCTGACTGAAGTCCTTTTCATGACCCAAGCATTCAAATGTTCCCGTATCTGTTTCGGGAAATGACTTTTTTAAACAATCCCAGTGGTATTCTGAGCAGTTCAACTGTTTCCCCCCTATCTGGGTTTTCCAGTGAGCATTCGGGCTGCCTTGAAAGCTGAAGCTTTTCTCACACGCCAAGCACTTACAGCTGTCATGGCTCTGATCCGTTTCTTCTTCACGTGGCGCTCCATGAACATTTTCCTTCAGAGAAACAAAGGATCTTCTCCCCTTCTCTTTGCTTTCTGTTTTTCTCCTCTGGGGTTTCTCCTCTTCCTTGGTAACTTTTTCTAAGAACACCTGATGTGGTTCTTCTGTGAACCTCCCTTTTTTTAAACCAGCAGCTAAAATGAAAAAACAACCGCACAACTCAGCTTTACTAAAAATCTGCAATCAAATCTCAAGCCACGGTCTTTTTTCAAACACCTATTGTATTTTGAAATGTATTGGCTATTTGGTGATTTTTTGAATTTTATTTTATGATTATTGTTGTTATTTCCATGTTGTAAACTACCCAGAGTGGTCTTTGGCCAGATGGAAGGTATAAAAATAATAAAAATCAATCAATCAAATTCACGGTGAAACAAATCTGACTATCGGAAAGCTGCTTTCTTAGCTGCTTCTTAGTTGATGAAATAAGCAAACCTGGCTATCTTTCTGAAAAAAGCTGTAGCAGCACAAGAAAGAAAGCTTACCCAGAGACACCATGTTAGCAACATTCTCCTCCATGACTTCCCAGAGCAGAGCCCTTTGGCCTGGATCCAGCAGTGTCCACTCCTCCTCTGTGAAGGACACAGCCACGTCCTCAAGAGTGACGGGATCCTGGAGGAAAAGGAAACTTTGTTTTTTTAATGACATTACTAAAAAGAATGACGTCGATGACATGGGTGAGGGACACACATTTCAAGATTCAACCGTTCACTTTTCATAGTGCCAGCCTTCCGAGTGATGTTTGACAGAAGCCAAGAGAAAGGGAGAGATTCTTTTAGGATCTTTTACCCTGGAGTAAAAGGAAACGTCTTTTAAAAATGAAATTCCAGAAGAAAATGGCCTCAGTGAGACAGCTTAGGGTTACAGTACAGGATTCAGAGAAGTGTACGAGAGAGAGAAGGACCAAAGCAGCCCCATCTCCTCATTCACTTTCCCTCTACCTGTTCTGGTTGCCCAGGCACTGCTTCTATTCCTCCACGAAGAAGAGATGAGGCGGGATCTGTCCCCAGCGTGGTTCCAGGATCTGCAAGGGTGACCAAAGGGTGGGAAGGTGGTTATTCTTCAAAAATATTTAATTCCTTATGTTAAGCAGCACGCTTTTTTAATGGGAAAAATTAGTCTATGTTACTGTTTTCATTAAGCTTAAACATCTTGATGAATGCCATTCACGAACCTAAGAAAAATAGAAGAAGGGAGACCAAGCAGAAATAGGATGAGAAGTTGCTTACCAAGAAAGGCAGTTTTTCCGCCCTTCTCATCCTTCAGAAGGAAGGGCCTCTGTCTTGGGTCTGTTGGAGCATCCACTGCCTGAGAGAAGCCAGAAAAAACTTCTGAAAATTCCTTTACTGGAAACTAAATTTGAACTTCAAACACAGGAATCAAAGAAAAAATAACTAAATGATACAAGAAAGGACAACAGCTTTAAGAAGGGTGACACTCTTTGGTTGAGCCATTTCAATAAAAGGGTGGGCTATTTCTCAGCCCCTCATGTTCTCACCAGCTGCTCGGCCCATTTCTGATCCTCTGCCTGGCTCAGGAGGAAACCTTCCGCCAGGGACACGGCCTGGGAAGTGGATTCCGGCTTGCACTCTCTGACCCAGATCCCCATCACTGGTGGCAAGACAGCCAAGAACTGTTCGAGGACAATCAAGTCCAGTATCTCCGCCTTGGTGTGTTTTTCTGGCTTCAGCCACTGACAGCAGAGACGGTGGAGTTGGCTGCAAAACACCCGGGGCCCTTCATCCTCCTGGTAGCAGAATTCCCGAAAATGCTGGCGTTTAACATCTGGGCCAAAAGAATCCCCATGGAGGTTAGTCTGTGCTGTCCTTTCCGGGAATTCCTCCTTCCACCCCTCCATGTCATCCAGCTGTTTCCCAGCTTCAGCATCAATACAGCCTTGCATGTTCATCAACTCCAAAAGAGCCAAAGGAACTGAATGATTTGGTGGTGGTTGTGGGTTTTTCGGGCTCTTTGGCCGTGTTCTGAAGGTTGTTCTTCCTAACGTTTCACCAGTCTCTGTGGCCGGCATCTTCAGAGGACAGCAACCTGTGCGCTGATGAATGATTTGGCCTTTCTTCATTTCTCTGTAGGGATGATAGAATGAACAAGACTTGGAGAAAGAACAAGGCATGAGAAGGTTGTGTCATGTCAATCAAAGGATCCTTCTGGCCAGCAGCCACAGGATCAAATACAGCTGCCAGGGCTCTGCCCTCAACATCTCCTCCCCTACACATCTCTCCTGCTTTCTCTCTAGACTCAGCCCCACTGCTTTCTGAAGGCTGGAAGGAAGACACATCGTCAGACAGGTTGGAAGGAAGACAAAGAGGCACCTTTCAAAGCAAAGATGGGTGTGACAATTAAATGTAGTCAGCTGCACTAATTTCATGATGCCTTCACCTATCACTGTTTTTATATTCAATCGTTGAGTCTGCATATGTGCAAACTACAGTTCAAATTCCTCCCTTCTATAGTGTCTACGTCCCTCCTTCACACGTTGTTCTTCCCTCAACTCTGCCAGCAGGAATACATTTCTACTTAACACACATTTGCTTTAGAAAAACAAACAGCTTCAGAGAAAGGCTCTTGAACAGAGAAGGACTCCCAAGGAAGTTGAAGGCACCTCTGTCTGATCTGGCTGAGGTCCTGCCCCAAAACCCCAGATGCATCCCCTACAAAACCCACTTTTTCTCTAGGAAGCAGAGACAAAAGCTCACTTTCCTTATCCCTCCGCCCACTTCCCAGTTTGACCAGGACCCTTCCCAGTCCCACTTCCCCTCTCACCAATGGGGACTGCAACGAATGGGGAACTGGTTTCCAACCATCCCAGGACAAAGAGAGGAGAGGGATCCGTGGGGACGGCTTGGCTTCGCAGGCTGGAAGGAAGGAGGAGGTGAGTTTAGTTGGGGCGATCCCCAGAGGAGGCTCTCCTGCCCCTGCAAGGGAGGGAGGGAGGGAGGGGAGCCTGGCTCTTCCAGGGGCTTCCCGCAGGCAGAGACCCCCCCCTTATCCCGTCTCTCTGCCCCCCTCCCGCCCCAAAGCCAAACCAAGCGCCCGTCCCCACTTCTCCAAGCTCTGACCCACCGCCTCCCTCCTCCCGAGTTCACTCCCTTCTCTCCCTCCCCCCCCCCCGGGAAAAGGAGGCACTCGCATTCCCCTCCTGGAACTCCGGGAGGCGGCTTCGGCGGGAAGGGAAAAGCCGACGCACCTCAAAGGCGAAAACAGGAAGTGGGCATTCAGCGTCGCCTCTGTTCTTCCTGAGAGACGGTCTGGGACTCAGCAGTCAATGCTTTTAACCCTTTGGGAAGAGAATAGACTCTGGAAAAAGGCGGCTCGAAAGCGCAAGAAGCCTTGGCACGTCCTCCCATTTTTGATGCAAATTTCAGTGGACGTTATTTTTCTTTGGGGAAAAAAAACTTGCAACGGATACCTGCCGTATTATCAAAACCCATCTTGCTTTTAATTATAATTAAATTCAATATTTGAAACGCCTGAGAGTTTTGACCCCACGAGAGGCCCGGATTGCCCCACAACTGTGGAATACCCTCCCGCCCAAGTTCCCTCATGAGGCAATTTTAAAAAGTTATTAAACACCTGAATGTTCAGACAGGCTTTCCCAGAATAAACAACTACCAATGCAACAGGACCTCTCATACACTAATTTACATGCTGCCGCATTTTATGCTATTAATTATATTAATTGTATGTATTGTGTGTTTTTCACTTTGTCCTTCACTTTATATTTTAATTTGCACTTTTTGATGTATTATTTTTTTTATTTTATGGTTTTGTTCCGTTGTAAACCACCCAGAGGGCCCCGGCTGCCAGATGGCTGGTATATAAATCAAATAAATTAAATAACGGCATTAGAATCTGTTTAATTTTGACAGCATTGTTTTCTCTGTTTCATGTGTTTTTCTGAGCCATCTCAAGTCCCGTCTAAAGGGTGGGGGGGGAAGTGGGGAAAAATACAATAAAAATCAATTGTTACATTATGTATTTTGGCAAGTTTGGTGGCATACAACATTGGCAACTATAGGCCTGATGCCAATGTTTCTTTCCTCAGCAAAGTGGTAGAGATGGTGGTCGCTGACCAACTCCAGGCTCTTTTGGATGAAACCAGTGCCCTGGATCCATTCCAGTCAGGCTTCAGGTATGGAAACGGCATTGTTTGATGACCTGCTGAGGGAGGCAAAACGTCTCTGTTGGTCCTTGACATCTCAGATGCCTTTGATACCGTCAACCACAGTATCCTTGTGGGGACGCTCTCTGAGCTGGGAATCAGTGGCCTGGCGCTTGCCCAGCTCCGATCCTTATTGGGGGATCATCCTCAGAGAGTTCAGCTTGGGGAGTGTGCTTCGGCCCTGTGGAGCGTCAATTGTGGGGTTCCACAGGGCTCGATTATCTCCCCAATGCTGTTTAATATTTATACGGGGCTGCGGGGTGTGGGGCGTCAGGGGGTGTGGGGCATCATGCCATCAGTACGCTGATGACACCAAGCTCTACATCTCCTTTTCTCCAACTGCAGGAGATGCTGTTCCGTCCCTTCAGCGCTGCTTGGAGGCTGTTCGGCAATGGATGCAGGTGAATGGGTTGAGGCTGAACCCGGACAAGGCGGAGGTCCTGAGGGTGGGTGGCCCCTTCATCGGTAGTTTGGGAAACTCCCTCTCTTTAGGGGGAGTGACTCTCATTGTGAAGAGTAAGGTTCGCAGCTTGGGGGTCCATCTGGATCCGGCACTCACCATGGAAACCCAGGTGGCGTCAGTGGTCCGTTCCGCCTATTTCCATTTGTGATGAATTGCCCAGCTGCGTCCCTGTCTAGATGTCGGGGCGCTCACCGCCCTCGTCCATGTACTTGCAATCTCAAGATTAGACTACTGTAATGCGCTCTACGTGGGGCTACCATTGAGATTGATATGGAAGCTTCAAATAGTGCAAAATTCAGTGGCCAGACTTCTCACGGGGGTGAGAAAAATATCAGCATATTTCCCCCACTCTGGCTGCCTTGCATTGGCTGCCTGTTCATTTCCGCATTGATTTCAAAGTGTTAATGATGACATATAAAGCCCTAAACACTCGCTGGGTGTTTTTAAGAGAAAACTTAAGACCTGGTTCTCTAGGCAGGCTTTCCCTCCTGTCACCACTTGATTATTTTTTCCATCTTGAACTATATTACTACTGTTGTTTTTAAAATATTATATTGTTTTTATTTTATTATTGTTAACCACCCAGAGTAGACTTCAGTCTAGGTGGGTGGGGTATAAATTTTAAATTTTTTTTAGGTTCCCCTTTACATTTAGTCCAGTCGTGTCCGACTCTAGGGCGCAGTGCTCATTCCCGTTTCCAAGCCGTAGAGCCAGCGTTTGTCCAAAGAAAAACGTGTTCACGTGGCCAGTGCGACTAGTCACAGAATGCCGTTACCTTCCCACTGAGGTGGTACATACCTTTTTATCTACTCGCATTTATATGCTTTTGAACTGCTAGGTCAGCAGGAGCTGGGACAAGCGACAGGACCTCACTCTGTTGCGTGGATTCGATCTTACGACTGCTGGTCTTCTGGGCCTACAGCACAGAGACGTCTGCCGTCTGCAGGGGTAATGAGGACACAACCCTAACCCCCTTCTCTCCTCCTCCTCTTCTACCCGGAGGGGGGGGGTCCCCTGCTGCCCAAAAGCCCCCTTCCTACCCCCTTCTCTGACCCGGCTGCAACCTAGCCACAGCAGATGGCGGATGGCAATGTTCCCCGGATGGCGGCATAGGGCAGCCGAGGGGGCGGCCATGGCGGAGGGGCGAAGCCTGGGTGAGTAGCCAGAGTGCCCTGGCCAGGAGTACCCTTTCCTTCCAGTACCTGGAGAGGTGAATCGTGGCGGAAGGGGGAGGGCGTGGCCACGGCGGCGGCCCGGGCCAGGCTCAGCCTCCCGGCACCAGGATGCCACTGCCACCCCATGCCCTGTCCCCATTCTTGGAGGAGCCTGTTGGGCAGGAGCGGCGCTCGCCCGGGACTGAGCACAGCCCTGCCAGGAGCAGGTACAGGCAGCGAGACTTCGGCGGCGGCACTCGGCTGGCCGTGTGTGACTAAGATCCTTCCTTTTAAATCAAGGAGGTAATGTTGGCATATATAAATTTTTTCAAGGGTAAATGGTTAAAAAGTTCCCTGATCCTTGTTGATTGATAGATAGAGAGAGAGATAGAGAGATCTTGCCTGAACTGAGTTAAGGCAACTCATGTAATTTCTATGCCAATGATAATGTAATAATGGTTCAAATTTCGAGTCCCTTTTGTGCTGGCACAAATGCTGGGTTTTTTTTAAAAAGCAAGTTTATTGAAGTATTTAAAAAAATTAAAGCTTGACACAACACGTTTTAGGGAAAAATATTATAACGAGATTGTAAGGAGAGGAAGAGAGAGGCAGCAGGAAGTATGATATCATTTCCAAATGTATGCAGACATATTTGTTTAGTACCTCACATCCCACAACATCTTTTTTTTTTCACAGAGGCTGAAGTACCCTCCACATTTCAAGCTTTCAGATGGTTTCTAGCCTTTGTGGATTCGTTGATGGGAATGTAGCTTGCTTCTTTCACAGAAGCTCTCCCCACACTGTGAACATTTATATTGTTTCTCGGCTCGGTGGCTTCTCACATGGCGGACAAGGTTTGTGCTGTGCCTGAAGCTCTTTCCGCATAACAAGCATTTAAAGGGTTTCTCCCCAGTGTGGATTTTCATATGGGAAACAAGGTTTGCCTTCTGACTGAGCCCCTTCCCACATACCAAGCATTTAAAGGGTTTCTCCCCAGTGTGGATTCTTTGATGGCATTGAAGTTTGCTTCTTTCACAGAAGCTCTTCCCACACTGCGAGCATTTAAAGGGTTTCTCCCCTCTGTGGTGTCTCATGTGGCGAAAGAGGTGGGAGCTCTGACTGAAGTTCTTTCCACACTCCAGGCATTTAAAGGGTTTCTCTCCTGTGTGCATTTTCATGTGGGAAGCTAGGCTTGCGCTCTGACTGAAGCTTTTGCCGCATTCCAGACATTTAAAAGGTTTCTCTCCTGTGTGGATTCTTTGATGGCACTGAAGTTTGCTTCTTTCACAGAAGCTCTTCCTACACTGAGAGCATTTGAACGGTCTCTCTCCTCTGTGGCTTCTCATGTGGCAAACAAGCTTTGTGCTTTGCCTGAAGCTCTTTCCGCATTCCAGGCATTTGAATGGCTTCTCCCCCGTGTGGATTTTCATATGCGAAGCCAGGTTTCCCTTATGCGTAAAGCTCTTCCCACATTCTGAGCAAGAAAATGGTTTCTCCCCCGTGTGGACTTTCATGTGGGAAGCAAGGTTTGCCTTTTCACTGAAGCTCTTCCCACATTCCAGGCATTTGAAGGGTTTCTCTCCTGTGTGGATTCTCACATGGCGAGCAAGGTGCGAGTTCTGCCGGAAGCGCTTTCCGCATTCCAAGCAGGAAAATGGGTTTTCCCCTGTATGGATTCTCACATGGGTAGCAAAGGTTCTGCTCTCACTGAAGCTTATTCCGCATTGCAAGCATTTAAATGGTTTCTGCCCTGTGGAGACTGTCTTGAGTTCAAGGGGGCATGAATTGTAACTGAAACTCTTCCCACTTCTCTCATGAGAAGCAAGGTGTGCACTCTGGCTAAAGATCTTTCCACAATCTAAATATCCAAAGGGGGTTTCTCCTCCCTGAGGCCTTAGATTCTTTTCAGGAGATGACTTCTTTAAACAATTATTATGGTATTCTGAGCAGTCCAACAATTTCCCCGCTACGTAGGTTCTCCAGTGAGCATTTAGGCTGCCTTGAAAGCTGAAGCCTTTCTCACATGCCAAGCACTGATGACTCTCGTGGCTTTGATGCATTTCTTCTCCAAGTGGCGCTACACGAAAATGTTCATGTGGAGAAAGGAAAGCTCTCTTCCCCTTCTCTGTGGTTTCAGTTTCTTCCCTCTGAGGTTTCCCCTCCTCCTCAGTGTCTTTTTCCAAGGACACTCGATCCGATTCTTCCTTGAATCTGCCTTCTCTCCTATTAGGTGCTAAAAGAAAAGAAGAACACACAACCCAGTTTTACTACTGGCTCACACACATATACACAATTTATTGTGTAACCCATGAATTGTTTTTGTCAATTGGTCTTTATCATAACAACTTTAACATTAAAATTTCAGTTGAGAACTTTTGTTGCCGTACACCACATCTTCAGATGCATTGCTCAGTTAAACAGTTGAGTCAGATGTGCTAATTTTATTGTAAACATTAAAGGGGGAAAGGTGAAATAAATAAAAATGTGGGGAAATGACCCAAGTGTATCAGGAAAAGATTAGACAGTCCTGGCAGAATCTCCACCTGTGGGGGGGATATTCGTATTCATATATAAACACCCCCATCTCTACTCATGATATATTTCTTTATATTCTTGTTATCTTAAGTAAAGGTAAAGGTTGCCCTTGAAATGTAGTCCAGTCGTGTCTGACTCTAGGGGGCAGTGCTCATCCCCGTTTCCAAGCCATAGAGCCAGCGTTTGTCCGAAGACCGTTTCCATGGTCACGTGGCCAGCGCGACTAGACACAGAAAGGCGTTACCTTCCTACTGAGGTGGTACCTATTTATCTACTCGCATTTTTACATGCTTTAGAACTGCTAGGTTGGCAGGAGCTGGGACAAGCAGCACAGAGGCTTCTGTGGTTTAACCCGCAGCGCCACCACGTGCCTATCTTGTTATTGTACCAGCTTCTTAATTCCTGAAAGAACCTAACTTGGCTATTTCTCTGAAAATGGCTATAATGAAATGGAAACGAAAACTTGCCCAGAGACGCCAGGTGGGCCAAATTCTCCTCCATGACTTCCCGGTGCAGAGCCCTTTGGCCTCGATCCAGCAGCGCCCATTCACCCTCTGTGAAAGAGACAGCAATGTCCTCAAAAGTGAGGGGACCCTGAACAACAAAAAGGAAACAGGAGGAGAATAGCATCAATAAGACAGCTGAGGGTCACAGTGCAGGATCCAACCCTTTACTTAGTCTCAGGTTTCCTAGTGAAAAAGTTTGACAGAAGTCAACAGAAAGGGGGAGATTCTTTTAGACCCAGAGAAGTGTATGATGGGGAGGAGGGCCCAGGCTCTTCTCCACATCTCCCAAACTATTTCCCTCTAACCTGTTCTGGCTGCACAGGCACTGTTTCCATTCCTCCACAAGGAAGTGATGAGTGAAGTTCCGTCCCCAGAGTGTGTCCAGGGTCTGCAAGGGAGACCAAGGGGTGGAAAGAGGTTTATTTTTCGGAAATGTTTTCTCCCTTACGTCAGTTTGCGCAAATCCAAACTGTGCACCGTGGTGCCATGGGGCGCCAAGAAACCCACCCAGGGGTGCCACGGAATCCTCTCATCCTTCCCCCCCAAATTGTCCTATCGCACTTACAGTGGTACCTCGACTTACAAACGTCCCTACTTGCGAACGATTTGAGTTACGAACTGCTCCATTCGCAAAAAGTTGCTTTGACCTGCAAACGGAGCCTCGACTTACGAACCAAAAAGAAAAAAACCTTTCCTGCTCTGTTTTTGATCTAAGTTCACCTTAGGTCAAAAGAATAAGAAAAGAAATCGCCCCGTAGTGGTAGAGGATGGATTAACCGGCTTTGCATTAATTCCTATGGGAACTAATGTCTCTACCTACGAACAGCACCTCGACATACGAACGAAAAACAGCAGATACAGATTAAATGGTTTTCAATGCATTCCCATGGAAAAGCTTACCTCGACATACGAACTTTTCGACATACGAATGGCATTCCAATACAGATTAAGTTTGTAAGTCGAGGTACCACTGTATAGTGGTGCCTCGCATTGCGATGTTAATTCGTTCCAGCGAAATCGCTGCTGAATGAAAACGTCACAATGCGAAAATAAAAAGCCCATAGTAACGCATTAAAACGCGATTAATGCGTTCCTAGGGGCTTAAAACTCACCGTTCAGCGAAGATCCTCCATAGCACCACCATTTTCAGTGCCTCTTAAGCGAGGAATCCGCCGCAGAAAACAGTGGGTGGCCATTTTGTTTACCCAGCGGCCATTTTGAAACAGCCGATCAGCTGTTAGAAAATCATCGCTTTGCGATGATCGGTGCCCGAAGCAGGGAAAGCGAAATTGCCCATAGGGAACATCGCAAAGCGATTGCTTTTGCGATCGCAAAAAGTTTGTCGCAAAATGATTTTGTCGTAAAACGGAGCGATTGCTATGTGAGGCACCACTGCATTTGTAGTTTTTCTGGTGTCCATGCATAGTGGCGAGAGGGAATCTTGGCTCCATCTTCCCAAAGAATTGGGTTTCCTGTCCTCTTGTTTCCAAGAGCCGTTTCCCCCCCTCCCCCCAAAAAATGTGGCTTCTCCATTTTACCTGGAAGCTGCTTCCATTAGACCAGTCAGGCCACAAGTGAGTTTCCATTAAGCCACCTGCAGTGGTTCTTAACCTTTGTTACTCAGATGTTTTTGAACTGCAACTCCCAGAAACTCCAGCCAGCACAGTTGGTGGTGAAGGCTTCTGGGAGTTGCAGTACAAAACTCCTGAGTAACCAGTGCGTGCATAGCATGGTCTAGGGTTCCACCTACTGGCCACTCCTGGTAATACACCTTAAGAAGATGTATTCATGCTTTATTTTATTATTTTATTTTTGTCAAACAGTGGATAAGTAAAATCGCAGGTACTGGTCCTGAGGATACAGCAGTCCTACTGTACTGTTAAAAAAGTTTCGGAACCACTGTCTTACATTAATGAGGAAAAAGGCTCTCCATTTTGACTGACAAAACCTTAAGCATCTATATGAACGTAGAGGAGCTAAAGTGCAATTCATGAATCTGGAAAGGCATAAGAAAGGGAACAAAGTAGAAATATGCTGACAAGCTGCTTACCTAGCAAGACGTCCCGACCACCCTTCTCCTCCTTCAAAAGGAGGGGTCTTTGTCTTGGGTCTAAGGGAGTGTCCAGTGCCTGGGAGAAGCCAAAGAAGAATTCTGAAAACTCCTGTAACCGAAATTAAATTTGGACTTCAAGCAGAAGAATGGAGGAAGAAACATCAAATCATCTTTCTTATTGCTTATAGAGTCATAGAGTTGGAAGAGACCACTGAGGCCATCCAGTCCAACCCCTCGCCATGTGGGAACATCCATCAAAGCACTCCTGACAGATGGCCATCCAGCCTCTGCTTAAAAACCTCCAAAGAAGGAGACTCCACCACCCTCTGAGGCAGCCTATTCCACTGCCGGACAGCTCTGACCGTCAGGAAGTTCTTCCTAATATTCAGATGAAACCTCTTTTCCTGTAGTTTGAAACCATTGCTCCATCTCCTAGTCTCTGGAGCCCTGGAAAACAAACCTGTCCCCTCTTCTACATGACATCTTTTCAAGTATTTAAACATGGCTGTTGTGTCCCCTCTCAACCTTCTTTTTGTAAGGCTAAACATTCCTAACTCCCTAAGCAGCTCCTCGTAGGACATGGCTTCCAGACCTTGTTTATATAGTGGTGCCCTGCTTGATGACGATAATCTGTTCCAGCAAAATCGCTGTAGAGCGAAATTGTCGTCAAGCGAAAGTAAAAAACCCATTGAAATGCATTAAAAAACAGTTAATGCGTTCCAATGGGTGAAATACCCCACTGTCCAGCGAAGATCCTCCATAGGGCGGCCATTTTCCGGTGCCTGTCTTGTGAAGAATCCATCCTGAACACAGCGGGGAGCCATTTTGCACAGCGGGGAGCCATTTTGAAAACACAACGATCAGCTGTTTTTGATTGTAGTTAAGTGAAAAACCGGTCCCAAACCAGGGAACCGACTGTCGTAAAATGAAAAAAGCCCATAAAAACATTGTTTTGCGATCGCAAAAAATTAATCATACAGCAGATTCATCGTCTAACAGGATCGTCATGAAGCGGGGCACCACTGTAATTTTAGACCTGCAGAGCTGGAAGGAACCCGACTGATTACTGAGTCCAGCCCCTGTCTAATGGTACACGAGAAGATCTCAGCTTTAAGAAGGGAGGGGAACATGCTTCAGTGGGGCAATTTTCAGCAAAGGGTTTGGCACTTTTTCAGCTCTTAAGGAAAACCAGAACTCTCACCAGCTGCTCTGACCATTTCTTCTCCGCTGCCTGGCTCAGGAGGAAACCTTCCGCCAGGGAAACAGCCTGGGAAGTGGATTCCGGCTTGCACTCTCTGACCCAGACCCCCATGTCTGATGGGAGGACGGTCAGGAACTGTTCAAGGATGACCAGGTCCAGGATCTCAACCTTGGTGTGTTTTTCTGGCTTTAGCCACTGATGGCAGAGACGATGAAGTTGGCTACAAACCGCCCGGGGGCCTCCATCCTTCTGATAGCAGAATTCCCGGAAAAGCTGGTGCTGAACTTCTGGGCTGAAAGAGTCCCCATGGAGGTCTGCCAGGGCATTTCTTTCCCAGAACTCCTCTTTGCTCCACACGTCTACGCCATCCGGCTGTCTCCCATCTTCTGCACCAACAGGGTCTTGTATCTTCATTGCCTCCAAAGGAGCAGAATGAGTAGGCCTTTTAATCTCTGTAGGAAGAGGAGAAAGAATAAAACTTGGAAGAAGAGCAAGACATGTTGTCTCATGCTTAAAAGCTCCAATTAAAGGATTGGTTTAGGTTGAAAGCCTCAAGATCAAATATAGGTGCCAGGGCTCCCTCCTCAACATCCTCTAGCTGAAAGGCAGATCAAGGAACAGGGATTCAGCTGTGCTGGATGTACGTACACTCCCTCGGAAAGCAATGGTGAACAGTCTGGGAGTTCTTCTGGACTGAATGCCCAGGTTTCATTGGTGCCTTAGGAGTGCATTTGACAGAGAATTGGACTCAAGTAAAACAAATAAACATTTACTGCTTTAAATGTGTTTTTAGTATTGCTTTTGTTTTACTGTTTCTCAGAATAGCATTTATTTTATCCTTTTAAAAATATATTTGCATACTTTTTGCCTTTAGCTTTAAATATTATCTTTTAATGATGTAAACCACCTTGGTTCTTTCTAAGGAGAAAGGCAGGGTAGAAATATTTCTTAAATAAATAAATTAAATCAAGTAGGGGAATCCGTCAGGAGGGCTTGGCTTCACAGGCAAGAAAGAGGAGAGGAGTTTTCCGGAGGATTCCCCAGAAGAGATTAATTTGCTCCGGCCATGGATTAAAGGAAGCACGGCAGGGGAGCCTGGCTCTTCCGTGGACTCCCCACCCCAGCCAGCCGAGGCTCCCCTTCTCTGCCCCACATCCCAAGCCAAGCGCCCCCTCCCTTCTCCAAGAACTGACCCACCGCCTCCTAGCACTGCACTCACCTGCTTCCGAGACCCCCCAAAAAAGGAGGCACCTTCAGCCCCTCCCGGAACTCCCGAGAAGCGGCTTTGGCGGGAAGGCGAAAGGCGACGCACCTCTGAGCCGGAAACAGGAAATGAGCATTCAGCCTCGGTTTTTTTCTTTCCCGGGTGAGGCTCTGGGAATCAGAGATCAATTACTTTAACCCTTTAGGAGGAAAACAATCTTGGAAAAAGGCATCCTTGAAGCACAAAGGCTTGAAACACTATCCGATTTATGGGTGTAAAATATGTTGGGTGTTATTTTCATCTGATAGAAACGTGTAAATGGATAACTGCTGTATTATGAAAGCCCATCTTGCTTTTAATTACATATTATAATCTGTTGCCTTCTGGCATAGCCTTGTTTTCTCTGTGTGATGTGTTATTGTGGGCATGTAAGCCTCATATAAAGGAGAGGAGAAGATAAATAAATAGAAATCAACTGCTACATGATGTATTTTTGTATGCTTTCCACCCCCGACGGTGATGTCTTTGTGAGACCCACACAATAAAAAAATGAAATAAAATAACAAAATCTCCTCCTTTGGGTTAAAATGATCGACTGCGGATTCCTAGAGGGTCAACCAGGAAGGACAAAACTCATTTCCTCGCTCAGCTTACAAGGGGCTCCAGTCTTTTCTGGGCGGAGGGTTGTGCAGGGCAGGAGGAAGAGTCAGAGTCTCCCTCCCTCCAGGATCGGGGCAGGTGAGCCTCCTCTGGAGATCGCGCCCCCCCACCAAAAAAACCCTCACCTCCTCCTCCAGAACCTCCGCTTTTCCAGGTTGTGCAGCCAAACTCTCCCCATGGATTCACTTCCTTTGAACTAGGATGGTTGGAAAACCAGTTTCTCATCTGCACTGGTGAGAGGAAAGCTCTGCAGATTTGGGGGGGGGGAGAGAGTAAGGAAAGTCTTGTGGATTTGATTTGAATCCAGTTGATTTAAAATTACCACTGTGACCCCTAGTGAATGACAGTCAACTTAAACCACAAGTTTCTCCGTACAAAGACACTTGCTTGCTGCTTGTTCTGACCTTAAATGTTTACAACCCAGCCCAAAGTTTCATTTTTTTTCTCTATAACAACTTTCGAGGTTAGTTTTACAGTTATGCCAGAAAAGCAGGGACTGTTTGTTTACCTATCGTTTGAAATAGATAATGATGAAATCCGTATCTGGTTTAATGGGTTGATCATTCTTGTTTGCTGTGCTTTATTAGTGGAAAAAAAGTAATAGTTAACAGTAGTATCAACCATTTAAATTGTTTTGTTTGACTAAAAGTATAACATAATATGCCTTATGTATCCTTTCAGTGAGTTGGCTGAACAGCTCAGTAGCTTAGAGCTTTGGCTGTAGATCTAGAGGTTCAGAGTTTGATCCCTGCAGTGTCTTCTGCAATAAGAGCCAGCCTGTGGACAAGCTGCATAGTCTCAGCATTCGCCCACAAGAAGGAAATGGTAAGCCACTTCTGAGTACCTTTCTGCTTAGAAAGTGCTGAAATGGTTCACTTTAAGTCAGAATTTATATGATGGCACATGATTATTGGTGTTGCCTTTGCTGCTGCTTCTACGTCTATTTGCAATTGAAGAACAGGATTGAGTTCACTTTCTTAATTCTGTATATCTTTGGAAAAAAACATTTTTACTTTTAAGAAGAAGCTTGTTATCTCCGCAGAATGAATGCCCAGTGGCTTAGGAGTGCATTTATTTATTTATTTATTTATTTATTTATTTATTTATTTATTTATTTATTTATTTATTTATTTATTTATTTATTTATTTATTTATTTATTTATTTATTTATTTATTTATTTATTTATATGCCGCCCATCCAGACATAGTCTACTCTGGGCGGCTCACAACTTAGAAGATAAAAACAATTTAAAATATACGGTTTTACATTAAAAACAAAATGATATAAAATCTAATATAAATTTACACATAATTGGACTCAAGTAAAACAAATAAATAGGGACGTGGTGGCGCTGCGGGTGAAACCGCAGAAGCCTCTGTGCTGCAGGGTCAGAAGACCAGCAGTTGTAAGATCGAATCCATATGACGTGAGCCCCTCTCGCTTGTCCCAGCTCCTGCCAACCTAGCAGTTTGAAAGCATGTAAAAATGCGAGTAGATAAATAGGTACAGTTTCGGTGGTACAGTAACGGCATTCCGTGTCTAGTTGCACTACTCATGTGACCAAGGAAACTGTCTTCAGACAAGCGCTGGCTCTATGGCTTGGAGAAGGCTTGCATATTGCTACCCCATGAGCTAGGTATTCGGTTTATTGATTTTGTCTGCTTCTGCTACTCAGATAAAGAGGTCCAGTCACATCCGCTCCTGTGGCTCTTTTGGAGGAAATGGATATTCCAGACCCTGTCGGTGCTGAAGGTGATAAAAAGCCAGATGACATGGAGGTTTGGAGCAAAGAGGACCTCCTGGAAAGAACAGCACAGACCAACCTCCATGGCGAATTCCTCAGCCCAGAGGTTCAGCGCCAACATTTCCGAGACTTCTGCTACCAGGAGGATGAAGGTCCCCGGGCGGTTTGCAGCCAACTCCATCGTCTCTGCCGCCAGTGGCTGAAGCCAGAAAAACACACCAAGGCGGAGATCCTGGACCTGGTGATCCTTGAACAGTTCCTGACGGTCCTTCCAGCAAAGATGGGGATGTGGGTCAGAGAATGCAGGCCGGAATCCACTTCCCAGGCCGTGTCCCTGGCGGAAGGTTTCTTCCTGAGTCAGAGGGCGTATAAGAAGCAAGCAGAGCAGCTGGTGAGGGTTCTGGTTTTCCTTAAAAGTTCAGAAACGGTCTCACAAAAGCATGCGATCATAGGGTCCCTTCCAGTTCTGCACCTTTAAAAAGATGATGATTACTATTATTTTTTTAATTTTTAATTTTCATTCTTATGTCCCTTGCCCTTATACTGTTTCTGAATGCAGGAGTTTTCAGAATTCTTCTTTGGCTTTCCCCAGGCACCGGAAGCTCCGTCAGACCCAACAAGGAGGCATCTGTGCCTGAAGAATACAAAGGAAAAGAGTGGAGGATCTGTCCTGCCAGGTAAAAAGTTTATCTGCGTCATCTTCGACTCATTTTCTTAATATTTTTCCCCCAGGTTAATGAGTTGAGTTTCGGATCCTCTGCACTCACACAGATGTGTCAACTTTTGTTAATAAAATAGCAGGAATGGCTCTTCCTGGACAGGTAAAGGATAAATTGTTTATGAAGAATAATGGTCTTTTCACCCCTTGGCCTCCCTTTGCAGACATTAGAACCATGGTAGGGACGGATCCTCACTCATCTCACCTTTGTGGAGGAACGGAAGCAGCGCCTGTGCAGCTGAAACAGGTAGGGGAAAATGAATGTGGGGATAAGGAAATGGGACCCTGAACCCCCAATTTCCTCTCTGGAATGGAACAAAGCTTTAAATGGAACAAAAAGTTTTCTTTTGCCGCAAATTCTTGTGAGGAAGTCTGGAAAAATGACATTGAAGGATTGAACATTGCTGACATTTATTCTCTTCAGGAGTGTACTTTTAAAAGGTGGAACACTTGTGACACCTGTCAGGATAAGAGCCTTCCTTTCGTTTCAGGGTCCTGTCGCTCTTGAGGATGTTGGTGTGTCTTTCACGGAGCAGGAGTGGGCTCTGCTGGATCCAGGCCAAAGGGCTCTGCACTGGGAAGTCATGGAGGGGAATTTGGCCCTCCTGGTGTCTCTGGGTAAGATTTCCTTTCCCTCATAGCCCTTTTCACAGTGTTGGTCACTTTCATGAAGAATCAAATCCCAAACAGCACAAAAATAGTAACAGAAGTCTTGTGTCAAATTTATCTTATTCTCTGTTTTTGCGGACTACTATCCAAAATGGTCGGGTGTCTAAAGCAGTGGACCACAAACTCAAGGGCTCACACTGAAATAAATGTGTTAGTCTTAAAGGCTTCATGATAAATTAAAGTTCCACTGATGAAATCATTTCACGAGCAGCTCCACAAAATCAAATGGTCTAACATTTCTATAGCCTCCTGATGCTTGTTTCTGACAAATTTCTGCTTCATTGTGGTTAAGGTGGTTTATATTTAATTGGTGGTGTTGAGGCTGTTTCAGAACATCCATTTGTTGTTTTCTGTTTTCTTTCAGCTTCAAGGGGGGCTGAAGGCAGGTTGAAGGAAGAACTGTTTCAAGTATGCTTTGAAAAAGTCACGGAGGAAGGAAAACACCAGAGAGATAAAACTGAAACTGAAGAGAAGGGGCATGAATCTTTTATTTTCTCACATGGAAATATCCTTGAACATTTTTTCCGGGAAGGAGTAGATGAAAGCAACACAAGTCTTAAGGGCAATGAAAGTCTTGCTGGGCAGATCGGTCTAAATGCTCAGTGGGAGATCCACCGAGGGAGAAAAATGATAGAATGCTCAGAATACAGTGAGGATTTTTGTGATGCTTTATCCCCAGAAAAATATCTGACAAGGCAGAGAGAAGAGGAACCCATTAGATGCGCAGAGTCTGACAAGGGCATCGGTCAGAGTACAGACCATACTTCTCACATGAGACTCCAGACAGGGGAGAAACCATTTGAATGCCTGGAATGTGGAAAGAAGTTCAGCCACAGTACAAGCCTTGCTTTCCATATGAAAATCCACACAGGGGAGAAACCGTTTCAGTGCTCAGAATGTGGGAAGTGCTTCAATCGGAGAAGCTACCTCGGTGACCACATGAGAAGCCACACAGGGGAGAAACCCTTCACCTGTATGGATTGTGGGAAAAGCTTTGGTGGTCGAAGCACTCTCAGTTCCCATCGAAGAATCCACGTGGAGGAGAAACCGTTTGAATGCTCGGAATGTGGGAAGAGATTTGGTCACAACCGAAGCCTTGCTTCCCACATGAAAATCCACACAGGGGAGAAGTCCTTTAAATGCTCCGAATGCGGAAATAGCTACAGGCATAGAAGCACCCTTCTCTCCCATATCAGGATCCACACAGGGGAGAAACCCTATAAATGCTTGGAATGTGGGAAGTGTTTCCATCAGGGGGCGAGTTTTCGCTCTCATGTGAGAATCCACACTGGTGAAAAACCTTTTCAGTGCCTCGAATGTGGAAAGATGTTCACTCAGAGGACAAACCTTGCCCCTCATATGAGGATCCACACAGGAGAGAAGCCATTTGCCTGTGTGGAATGCGGGAAGTGCTTCAGTCAGAGGACGCAACTTGCTCGCCATATGAGAATCCACACAGGGGAGAAACCCTTTAAATGCCCGGAATGTGGGAAGAGTTTCAGTCACAGCACAGCCCTCGCCCCTCATATGAGGATCCACACGGGGGAGAAACCCTTTGCATGCTTGGAATGTGGGAAGCGCTTCAGTCAGCGTGCCCACCTTACTGCTCATCTCAGGACCCACAGAGAGAGGGATATGCTGTGGAAGTTTGTGGAGTGTACAGAAAATCCAGGGGAGGGGACGCATATTACAAGCCTTCAAAACAGCCACATGGCGGGGAACAGTCCAAGTATTTCTCTGTAGTCTTAGCATTACACGTACTTAACGTATAGTGAGAAATATAGCTCCGGGATAGGTCAGTGTTTGAGGTCTCCATCTCCAGAGCTGGAGGCTGGGATTTCTGTTCCCTGCTTTATCTTTTTGGGAGGGACTGAACTCAGTGATTCTGAGGCCCCTTCCACCTCTGCAGTTCGAAGATTATCATAGATTATTTACATATAATCCTGTTTTCTGGAGGTAAGGCAGTGGGTAATATATTTGTCCTTGTAATGAAAGAGGGTAGGGTTTGTCCTGAATATATCTCAGGTCTCATACATTCCTCTCCCCTTCCCTGTCTTTTTTTTTTCTTTTCAAATCAAGATGTTTGAGATAATTACATTTTTGGAAGAATGCCCCAGCTCTTTGATTCTTTCCTCCTCCCTTCTTCTTGCTCTGCAGGAGGCCCTGTGAAACCGTGGGACCTTCAGATAACTTTCATC
Source organism: Pogona vitticeps (assembly GCF_051106095.1). Taxonomy (NCBI): domain Eukaryota; kingdom Metazoa; phylum Chordata; class Lepidosauria; order Squamata; family Agamidae; genus Pogona; species Pogona vitticeps. The sequence goes on from NC_135784.1 coordinate 15,235,677, forward strand.
TATCTCATTTTGCATTTGTTGCAATGAAACTTTTCCAAGGATGATGAAGTGCTGACTTGGTATTACTTGACACTGAGTCTCGTGTCCTTCACATTTTGGCCCGTGTGACCACATGTGGAAATTGAAAAGCCATCCTGGACTCCACCTGAAGAGGGCTGAGGTGCATAGCTGGTGTTTGCTTGGATTATCACAAAGCAGAAATAAGGTGGTGTTGAGATGGAGTGGAAGTCAGAGGCATACGTGATTTCTGAGAGTGCTAAAAAGGACCAACGTTTAGCAATTGTTGAAAACAAAATAAGTACAGATCAGTGGTTTAGAGTTGGATGCCCAGGTAATAAACTTGAGGAAACATCAGTTTGAAGGAAAGTGTGCTAATTAATTTAATTCTCCTCCTCAAAAGGCTTTCTTCCTTGGCCACACCTGTGATAACCAGGTGCAACTGAATCATGGAAGAGTCAACACCGACAAAAGGAAGTCTTTTTTCACACAGTGCACAAGAAACTGTGTAGTCTCGGTCTCAAAGGATTGTGTTCTTCTGCTGCTGGGAGAGTAGATGGTTAACTCAAGACGTTCCTGTGATTGTACTAGAGGGCTTGTGGAGATCCAGTGTACAACACTCAAATGTCCTTGGAGCAAAATAACATAACACACATTTGTAATCCGAGTCTGTGATGGCCCATCACAGTTAACATTTTTCACTTTATAGGTGTAATTTTGGTGCAATGTCAGATAACCATATTAACCATATGTACATTAATCTGGATATGACGGTATTAATAGTTTTAAAGGTCCTCAACGGATGACAATAAAGCTTCCCTAATTCTGCAAGCTTTAGTCATCTACATTGTTTCTCGGTTTCATATGCATTATGTGAAATCCAAAATTGGGAAAGATGCAAATTTTGAAAAGTTACAAGCAGATTTACTTCATCTGATAAAACTTGGAAAGTCAAGCCATATCCTGGACTGTATGACGTTCTGACACTGACGCTTTCCACAACTTTTCACACTATCTGGGCAGAACACTCCTCAGGATGTTAAAGAAAACACTCAGGCACCTTTTTAAACCCTTATAAAGACTAATATCCTAGCCACCATTAAGTTAAGTTAACTTTCATAAGTTAAATTGCAAATAAAAATACCTTGAACCTCTTAGGAAGCACAAGGGCAGTTTCTTTTTATATATACACTAAGAACAGGAAACAGAAGCCTCTGAGCTAGGCCCTGTTCCAGGTGAGTGAAAGAGGTATCTATGGGCTGGAATTCTGCCAGGGAAATTCTTGGAGAATTTTAGGGATCAGAGTCCAAAAATTTAAAAAGAAAATAAATCCCAAATGGCACACATCTGGCGCTTATCTCCTTATTTTGTAGAACTGGTTGAAAAAAGGAGGGATGGCAGCCCTGCGGGGGAATCCAGCATTCTCACCCAGTCTTGACATTTTAATGCGGAAGCAATGTCGGTGTTTCTGCGAAGCACGATCCGCAAGGGGTTCTAATCCCTTTTCCTTCCTTTTCTGTGAGGGTTCAGTGTTTGGCTCCAGGCTTGCTCCAACTAAATCACCAGACTTTCTCGGCTTTGAAATGGGTGTGATTTTTATTGGATTATTTAACAAAAGTCCTGACTCAACAAAGATATTCCAACCTTTCTCCCCAGCAGTCCTCAGGGTTGGGGTCTTCCATTCCTCAAACCTGAATGGGTTTCCATTAGGAACCTTCCAGGGTCCCGGCCATTAAGGTGGAGTACCTCGGTTCAGTAGTAATTCCTTTCCCCCCTCTGCCAATAAGGTGATGGAGTCCTCGTCTCGAAGATCCACCCAGTCACCCTCCCTGATGGGTTCCCCAATCTGCCAGGGTCCTCCCTGAGTCCCTTCCGTTGCATCTCCCATATCCTACATTCCAACTTCTCTCTCCATTCTCTCTCAACCTCGTCTTTTTCTCCTCAATTTCTTTCGCCAATCTTTGGTCTGTCTCTCACCCCAATAGGATGGTTTGGGGGTGAGTTTTCCTCCTGGCATCTGCCTCCTCCTTTGGAATTCTCAGTCTTTCCACCTTTCTAGTCCAGGGCTCTTCAACCCATATCCATACCCAGCCCGGTGGAAGCCCTCCTTCACCTCCCTTGATATCCACCAGCCCCACCACCACTACCTGCATTGTTTTTATTATATATTTTTATTGTCTTTTTTTCTACGTTTCTTTCCATTGCAGCCAGAGTGATTTATTACAATATGTTCCATTCATTTAATCTTATCTTATACTCTCTAACATAGTATTGATCTAATCTACTTAAATTGATGTAGATTTTATCCAGGTATTAAGGGGTTTCCATTTATTATTATCCAGTCTGTCATTTAGTGTATCTGTCAAAATATCCATTTCTGTTAGTTCCAAAATCTTTTCAGTCCATTCCTTCTTTGTCGGGATCTCTGTCATCTTCCACTTACTGGCATATACAATTCTAGCTGCGGTTATCAGCTGTAAAGTCAAGTATTTTTGGTTTTTTGTTTTTGTCTTTTTAGTACAGTGGCAATATACTCAGTAAGAAGCTTTCTGGTGTCAAAGCAGTTTTTACCCCTAAAATTTTCTCTATCATTTCATAATTAATTTTCCAAATGCCCTTGGCCCTATTGCACGTCCACCACATATGACAGAAGCTCCCTACATTCTTTTCACATTTCCAACACTTATTAGAAACATTTTTATACATTTTTATTAATTTCTCTGCTGATACATACCATCTTTAAAACATTTTTCCTCTATTTTCTTTTAGATTTATAGATCTAGTCATTTTAATATTCCGTTCCCAAATTTGTGACCAGGCACTTAATTCTATATTATGTCCTATATTTTGAGCCCACTTTACCATGCAATCCTTCACAATTTCATTTTCCATTTTTTGCTCCATTTAAGTATTATATAAACTTTTCATCAATTTTTCCTCTGAATCCAGCAACCATATCCAAAGGTATTTTGTCTTTCTCAAACCTATACAGAAGCTTTATCTTTTTCATATCTTGATTTCAACAAGTTTATCGACTGCCAGTCTAAGATAATACCTTGTTCTGCCAGTTCATATTTGTTCTTTAGATTAAAATCACTATCTAATATCTCGGCATATCTCCCATTTGTCCCTTGAGGTGTTCTTGCCGGATCAGAGAACGTTTCTAATGGAGCTACCCATGATGGTATCTTTCTGTAATGTTGTACCTTAACTGTCCTCTAGACCCATAATAAAGCTCTCTTGATCAAATGTAAATTAAATGTTTTGCATTGCTTATCATCTTGGTATCATAGGTAGGCATGGCAGCCCAGTCTTAAATCATGCTCCTAAATTTTTAAAAGTCTCCGATTTTGTATAGTAACCCATTTTCTCACCCAGGATAGCTGCTGCTCTGTAATAATTCATCCAATCTGGTAGACCAACCCTCCCCTTTTGTTCTGAAGAGCCTTAAGTTTTACTTTTGGGTTTTCCCCATCCCAAATAAACGTGGTCATTATCTTACTCAGTTCTTTTTTTAAAAGTCTTGTTTTAATAATATTGGAATTGCTTGAAAGAGGAAAACTAGTTTTTGTAGTGTACTCATTTTTATTGCGGCTATTCTATTCATTAGAGATAATTGGAGTTTAATCCATTTTTACAAATCTACTTTGATTTCTTTAATTTTATTTTTATTTATTTGTTTGTTTGATTTATATCCCACCCATCTGGTATATTCTACCACTCTTAATTACTTCCATATAATTGTTCTTCATTAATGTACGGTACTTGTTTTTTTTTGTCATATTAATTCCTAAGTACTTAACCTTGCACGTTTCTTGACATCCGGAGTGTTTTCGTAATTATTCTTTTTCTTTTGTCATATTTTTCATCAGAATTTTTGTTTTTTGTTTATTTATTTTACGACGTGACATATATTCATATTCAGTTATTGTCTCTACTAATGTTTCTATTGACGTCATAGGTTCTTCTAAGATTATTACTAGATCACCAGCATAAGCTTGAATTTTGAATTCTTCTCCTTTAACCTTTAACCCTTTGATTCTCTTATCTTATTTGTTGATTCAGAACTTCCAACATGAGAATAAGTTCCTTGACCTTAGTTCTTTGAAATCCTCCTTTATCCTCCCCGGGTCTGATCGGGGTGCTCTTGTTTTCTTGGGAAGGGGAATTGGTGAGATTTGGCTCTCTTTATCGGCGCTTAGCGAGAGGGATGACTCACCCGTGAGAGGCACCTTGCTCTCACCTCCGGTCTTACATTTTCCTTTTAAATCTCCTGCCCCCCAAAAACTGTTTCATCATCCTCTGTGGAAATAGAGATCACTTGTGGAGGGCTTTGATCACAGACCTCCAAGTGTTGATTGCTCCCCCACCCAGTGTGCTGATTATTATTATCTTTGAGCAAGGTGAAGAAACCCCCATAAAACCAACAATGATTCCAAGGCTCAGCAAAATGAACAAAAACTTAGAATTAATATACTAAATTGATGAATAGTTGAGTGGTTTAGCTCTCTGGCTGCGGAGCCAGAGATTGGAAGTTCGATTCCTCTGTTGTATCTCTTTGACAGGGGCTGGACTTGATGATCCATAGAGTCCCTTCCAGTTCTGCAGCTCAAAGGTTGTTGTTATTATTCATTTCCCTCCTTTCACATACGAGGTTTGAGGCGGTTCACAAAAGCAACAACGCACAAAAGACAAAACCTTCTCACAATGGAAAAGATTGTAATGCTGAATTAAAAGCAAGATGGGCTTTCAAAGTACAGCATGTACCCGCCTTGCAAGTTTCTTTCGGATGGAAATAACATCCAATAAAAGGTAAACCAAGAAAAGGGATGATGCTGCAACCTTTGTGCGTGGGAGGCACTGTATCTCTACCATAGCGTTAAAACCATCGACTAGCAAGTCCCAGAGCGTCAAACGGGATGGACCGAGGCAGAAGGTCCCCTTCCTGTTTCCGCCTTGGAGGTCCGTGCCTTTTCCCCCCCTTCCCGCCTGCAAGTCTCGTCGCGGGAGTTCCGTGTAGGTCCTTCTTTGGAAGTCCGGGAAGAGGGTGAGCACTGGAGCCGGGGAGGGAGGGAGGCGGCGGGGCAGCGCCTGGAGAAGGAGGGGCGGCTCGGTTCTTGGGGGGGGGGGGAAAGGCTGGAGGACGGTGTCGAGGGGCAGCAAGGCTGGGAGGAAGGGAGCCTCAGCTAGAAGAAGGAAGTCCCTGGAAGAGCCACGATCCCCTCCTTCCTTCCTTCCCTCCCTCTGGGATCGGGGCCGGTGAGCCTCCTCTGAGGATCGCCCCCCCCCCAAAAAAAACCCTCCTCCTCCTCCTCCCAGCCTGTGAAGGCGATCCCTCCCCATGGATTCCACCCCCATCACTCCGAACTGGGATGGTTGGAAACCCACTGGGAGGGGCTGGGAGGAGGAGGACGAGGACTTTTCTGCGGGCTGGGAACGGGAAGGGGGGGTCCGGCCAAAGAGCCCCAACCTGATCTGTCCCCCGAGAGGCTGGGCTCTGGATGGGTTTTGTTTGAGGGACATGTCAGGCGGCGGATGATGCCCTTGCCCTCTTGCAGGGCCTTCAGAGAAGCTCCAGTGTTATCTTCTTTGGAGGGGGGAGGGGGTTGGGTGAAATTTGATGACTCGGTTAATGTCCTTTTGGAGGCGAATAATTAGGGAGAGGCAGCTGAGGGCAGGTCGTCTCAGAGGAGGGAAAACGTTGTGTTCATGGTGGGTGTGGCGTGCGGGGTCTCCAACTTGGGCCCCCGTCCCCAGCTCACAACCAGGCGTGTGTGCAAGTGTGTGCTGTGCTTCTCGGCCCCACAAGGAAGGGAAGGGGACTTGGCAGAGAGCCTGGGGGGTCCCCTTGGTCGTCTATTTCTTTCCTTCTCATACACTGATTCAATGTCATTTGTTCACTTTCAGTTCCTTCTGAAGGCAATAAGATGCCTCCTTTCCCTCCCTACAAAACTTGGGGAACTCCATATCTGGTGGAAATCATAGTATTGTCTTTCAGGGGTAGGAAATGTTGGCTGAGAACAGATCAGGAGGAGTGCCTTTTTAATTCCCTGGGAGTCGCTTCTCTATCCAAGAGAACGTTTCTCTGAAGCACTTTCTGTTTGTAAAGCCAATGTGTATTAAGGAGACATTAATTCCTGGGGCAAAGTACGAAGGAGAAAAGCAGACACTAGAAAAGACGGGGATTTCAGCTGTCTTTAAGAAGAAAGCATTCTTTTTAGCATTGTAGTGTTGTAGTTATGCAGATTAAATTAGATTGAATTTTAAAACAGCAATAACTAAAGGCAATTAGTTGTTGTGGGTTTTTCAGGCTCTTTGGCCGTGTTCTGAAGGCTGTTCTTGTTAAAGTTTCGCCAGTCTCTGTGGCCGGCATCTTCAGAGGACAGCACTCTGTGGCAATTAAAGGCAATTAGTGCCATGAAATACATCTGTGTGTCACTCTTCTCTTTACATTGAAAAGACCTCTGTCTTCCTTTCAGTCTCTCTGGGGCTGTTTCTTCCCCCTCACCTCCAGAAAGGTGGAAAGCAGAGAGGCAGGCAAGGTGAGGAGATATTGAGAGCCGTTCATGGTTGTGGGAAAGGAGCAGAGAGCCTTTCTCAAATCTCAGTGAGAGCCTTAGGACTTGGAAAGCCTCCACATATGTTATTCATAGCATCCCCCCCAAAAAAAAATTAATCTGCAGCAATTATGTGTCTTTGGTAGAATCCTCATTCCATTCCGTTCCATTTTTGTGGTTTGGAGGAGACTTGGCTGGTGCTGAAGCTGATAAAAAGCTCAATGACATGGAGGTTTGGAGCAAAGAGGACCTCCTGGAAAGAACAGCACAGACCAACCTCCATGGCGAATTCCTCAGCCCAGAGGTTCAGTGCCAGCATTTCCGAGATTTCTGCTACCAGGAGGATGAAGGTCCCCGGGCGGTTTGCAGCCAACTCCATCATCTCTGCCACCAGTGGCTGAAGCCAGAAAAACACACCAAGGCGGAGATCCTGGACCTGGTGATCCTTGAACAGTTCCTGAAGGTCCTTCCAGCAAAGATGGGGATGTGGGTCAGAGAATGTAAGCCAGAATCCACTTCTCAGGCCGTGTCCCTGGCAGAAGGTTTCTTCCTGAGTCAGAGGGCATATAAGAAGCAAGCAGAGCAGCTGGTGAGGGTTCTGGTTTTCCTTAAAAGTTCAGAAACTGTCTGACAAAAGCATGTGATCATAGGGTCCCTTCCAGTTGTGCAGTTTTAAAAACATGATGATTGCTATTATTTTTTTTTAAAATGATTTTCATTGTTGTGTGCATTGTCCTTATACTGTTTCTGGAGTTTTCAGAAACCTTCTTTGGCTTTCCCCAGGCACGAGAAACTCCGTCAGACCCAACAAGGAGGCATCTCCGCCTGAAGAATACAAAGGAAAAGAGCGGAGGATCTGCTCTACGAGGTAAGAAGTTTATCTGCGTCATTTTGTTGGATTCGCTTCCTTAAACCCCCCCCCCCCCAGATTGATGAGTTGAATTTTAGATCCTCTGCATTCCCACAGGTTTATAAGCTTTTGCTAATAGAAACAGCAGGAATGACTTTTCCTGCACAGGTAAGGGATAAATTGTTAATCAAGAATAATTATCTTTCCATCCCTTTCTCTCCATTTGCAGACTTTAGAACCATGCTGGGGACGGATTCTCACTCATCTCTCCTTTGTGGAGGAGCGGAAATAGCGCATATGCAGCTGGAACAGGTAGGGGAAAGTGAATGGGGAGATAATGAGATCGGAGCTGGAACCCCCAATTTCCTCTCTGGAACGGAACAAAGCTTTAAGCGGAACAAACAATTTTCTTTGTTCCGTTTAAACCAATTCTCATGAGGAAGTCTGGGGAAATGACATTGAAGGGTTCAGTCTGAACATTGCTGACTTTAATTCTCTTCAGGCGTATACTTTTAAAAGGTAGGATACTTGTGACACCTGTCAGGATAAGAGCCTTCCTTTCATTTCAGGGTCCCGTCACTCTTGAGGACGTCCGTGTGTCTTTCACAGAGGAGGAGTGGGCGCTGCTGGATCCGGGCCAGAGGGCTCTGCACTGGGAAGTCATGGAGGAGAATTTGGCTCTCCTGGTGTCTCTCGGTAAGCTTTCCTTTCCCTCATAGCCCTTTTCACAGTGTTCATCACTTTCATGAAGAATCAAATCCCAAACAGCGCAAAAATTAGCAACAGAAATCTTGTGTTAAATTTATCTCATTCTCTGTTTTTGCGGACTACTATCCAAAATGGTTGGGTGTCTAAAGAAGTGGACCACAAACAAAACGGCTGACACTGAAATAAATGTGTTAGTCTTAAAGGCTTCATGATAAATTAAAGTTCCACTGATGAAACCATTTCATGAGCAGCTCCACAATATCAAATGGTCTATCTATAGCCTCCTGATGCTTCTTTCTGACAAGTTTCTGCTTCATTGTGGTTAAGGTGGTTTATATTTAATTGGTGGTGATGAGGTTGTTACAGAACATCCAGTTTTTCTGTTTTCTTTCAGCTCCAAGGGGAACTGAAGGCAGGTTGAAGGAAGAACTGTTTCAAGT